>NC_140009.1:2301528-2368211 GCF_964263955.1 Coregonus lavaretus | reverse complement strand
GCTAGCAGCAGCTCTTTAGCCTGTTTATCATAGTGGTTGGCTAGCAGCAGCTCTTTAGCCTGTTTATCATAGTGGTTGGCTAGCAGCAGTACTTTAGCCTGTTTATCATAGTGGTTGGCTAGTAACCTGTCTGTTGCTCCCAGCTCAGCTGTGGTTGTGATAGTCACCAGCATGTTCTGTTGGTAGTTACCGACCGACCGGCCCCATGTTGTGAATTCTGTTCTGTTGTCTAACACTGCATGTGTATGTGTAAGGGAGAAAGAGAGAGAGAGGGGGAGGGAGACAGAGAGAGAGTCAGTTTGTGGGGGGGGGGGGGGGGGGGTGTTCAGACTATGACTAACAAACTGTGTGTGTGTGGCCCAGTGTGTGTGTGGCCCAGTGTGTGTGTGGCCCTGTGTGTGTGTGGCCCAGTGTGTGTGTGGCCAGTGGAGCCCTTCTCTCTCGTCCTCATCTGAACCGGCACCATGTGGGTTTTCTACAGGAAGAATAACAAGCTTCCAAAGCGAGCCCGGGCCTACATGTGAGTCTGACCAGCACCAGTGTGTGTGTGCGTGTGTGTGTGTGTATGTGTGTGTGTGTGTGTGTGTGTGTGTGTGTGTGTGTGTGTGTGTGTGTGTGTGTGTGTGTGTGTGTGTGTGTGTGTGTGTGTGCTCGGGACTAAATGTGAGTCTGACCACCACCAGTGTGTGTGTGTGTGTGTGTGTGTGTGTGTGTGTGTGTGTGTGTGTGTGTGTGTGTGTGTGTGTGTGTGTGTGTGTGTGTGCCCGGGACTAAATGTGAGTCTGACTACTTGCCTGCTCTAAGCTTTACAGCAGCAGGTCATTCAGAGTGTTTGAGGGGGTCCGTTTGACCAAGGAGATGTGCGGAATCTCCTCTTGAACACATAAAGAGCAGTTATTTTGGAATTGGGATGCAACGTGATTTGCAGATCAATGATTCTGCCATATGTCAGATGGCACAAATCAATATGTACACGTTGTTGGAAGAACTGGTGTGGCATCGGCGTGACACCACCTGTCTGAAGACCACGTAGCCACGGCTAGAGACATGGAAGGAGAGTAGAGACAGAGAGAGTCAAGGTAATGAGAGACAAGAGGGGCTAATAATAAGTATCCTGAGTACCTTCATGTAGGAGAATTTACTGCAGTGTCACTCGCTGGTTGGATTTACGGGTCCATGCCATTTAGTTGGCTTTATTTATTTCCCCTTTATTTAACCAGGTAAGAAGCCAGTTGAGAACAAGTTCTCATTTACAACTGCGTCCTGGCCAAGATAAAGCAAAGCAGTGCGATGAAAACAACAACACAGAGTTACATATGGGGTAAAACAAAACGTACAGTCAAAAATACAACAGAAAATCTATATACAGTGTGTGCAAATGTAGCAAGTTATGGAGGTAAGGCAATAAACAGGCCATAGTGCAAAATAATTACAATTTCGTATTAACACTGGAGTGATAGATGTGCAGAAGATGATGTGCAAATAGAGATACTGGGGTGCAAATGAGCAAAATAAATACCAATATGGGGATGAGGTAGTTGGGTGGGCTAATTTCAGATGGGCTGTGTACAGGTGCAGTGATCGGTAAGCTGCTCTGACAACTGATGCTTAAAGTTAGTGAGGGAGATAAGAGTCTCCAGCTTCAGAGATTTTTGCAATTCGTTCCAGTCATTTGCAGCAGAGAACTGGAAGGAATGGCGGCCAAAGGAGGTGTTGGCTTTGGGGATGACCAGTGAGATATACCTGCTGGAGCGCAGACTACGGGTGGGTGCTGCTATGGTGACCAATGAGCTAAGATAAGGCAGGGATTTGCCTAGCAGTGATTTATAGATGGCCTGGAGCCAGTGGGTTTGGCGACGAATATGTAGTGAGGGCCAGCCAACGAGAGCGTACAGGTCACAGTGGTGGGTAGTATATGGGGCTTTGGTGACAAAACGGATGGCACTGTGATAGACTACATACAATTTGCTGAGTAGAGTGTTGGAGGCTATTTTGTAAATGACATCGCCGAAGTCAAGGATCGGCAGCATGAGTGAAGGAGGCTTTGTTGTGAAATAGGAAGCCGATTCTATAATTAACTTTGGATTGGAGATTCTTTATGTGAGTCTGGAAGGAGAGTTTACAGTCTAACCAGACACCTAGGTAGTTGTAGTTGTCCACATACTCTAGGTCAGACCCGTCGAGAGTAGTGATTCTAGTCGGGTGGGCGGGTGCCAGCAGCGTTCGATTGAAGAGCATGCATTTAGTTTTACTAGCGTTTAAGAGCAGTTGGAGGCCACGGAAGGAGTGTTGTATGGCGTTGAAGCTCGTTTGGAGGTTTGTTAACACAACGTCCAATGAAGGGCCAGATGTATACAAAATGGTGTTGTCTGCGTAGAGGTGGATCTGAGAATCACCAGCAGCAAGAGCGACATCATTGATATACACAGAGAAAAGAGTCGGCCCAAGAATTGAACCCTGTGGCACCCCCATAGACACTGCCAGAGGTCCAGACAACAGGCCCTCCCATTTGACACATTGAACTCTATCTGAGAAGTAGTTGGTGAACCAGGCGAGGCAGTCATTTGAGAAACCAAGGCTATTTAGTCTGCCAATAAGAATGCGGTGGTTGACAGAGTCGAAAGCCTTGGCCAGGTCGATGAAGACGGCTGCACAGTACTGTCTATTATCGATCACGGTTATAATATCGTTTATGTCTCCTCGCTCTCCCCCCTCTCTCCCCTCTCTCCCCCCTCTCTCCTCTCTCTCCCCCCTCTCTCCTCTCTCCCCCCTCTCTCCCCCCTCTCTCCTCGCTCTCCCCCCTCTCTCTCCTCCCTCTCTCTCCTTTCTCTCCCCCTCTCTCTCCTCTCTCTCCCCACTCTCCCCCTCTCCCTCCTCCATCTCTCTTCCCCCTCTCTCCTCTCTCTCCTCGCTCTCCCCCTCTCCCCTCTCTATCTCCCCCTCCTCTCTTTCCCTCTCTCTCTCTCCTCTCTCTCCCCCCTCTCACCCCTCTCTCCTCACTCTCCCCCCTCTCTCCCGCTCTCTCCCCTCTCTCCTCGCTCTCCCCCCTCTCTCCCGCTCTCCCCCCTCTCTCCTCGCTCTCCCCCCTCTCTCCTCTCTATCCCCCCTCTCTCTCCTCTCTCTCGCCCCTCTCTCCTCTCCCTACCCCCTCTCCACCCCTCTCTCTCCCCCCTCTCGCTCCTCTCTCTCCCCCCTCTCTCCTCTCTCTCCCCCTCTCTCCTCTCGCTCTCCCCCCTCTCCCTCCTCTCTCTCCCCCCCTTTCTCATCTCCTCTCATTCTCCCACCTCTCTCCTCTCTCTCTCTCCTCGCTCTCCCCCTCTCTCTCCTCACTCTCCCCCCTCTCTCCCCCTCTCTCCCCCCTCTCTCCCCCTCTCTCCTCTCTGTCCCCCCCTCCTCTCCTCTCTCTCCTTCCCTCTCTCCTCTCTCTCTCTCCTCTCGCTCTCCCCCTCTCTCTCCTCTCTCTCCCCCCTCTCTCTCCTCTCTCTCCTCTCCCTCCCACCCTCTCTCTCCTCTCCCTCCCCCCTCTCTCTCTCTCCTCTCTCTCACCCTCTCTCTCACCCCCTCTCCTCTCTCTCCTCTCTCTCCCCCCTCTCTATCCTCTCTCTCCCCCCCTCTCTGTCCCACTCCGTCTATCTCCCCCTCCCTCTATCCCCTCTAGTGTGGAAGAGCCTCAACTTGGCGACACTGGAAGTTTCTCCGACAGCACCTGTAGCCAGAGGCCCTACCTGAGCAGCAGTGGCCCCGGCCCACTGGGCCCCCCGGTGGCCCCCCCTAGCCCCGCCTCCCTGGCCTGGGCCCAGAGGACCCGGCACCAGCCTGCTAGCCTGGCGCTCCGGAAGCAGCAGAAGGAGGACAATAGACAAGCCCTGTCCAAAAGCTATGAGCTGTCCACAGATCTACAGGACAAGAAGGTTTTTTCAATTTTGTGACTTTTAAGGCCTGTTTCAACGCTTTTCAGTCCAAGACTAGGCTTAATCTTTGTCCTTACAGTAGATTTGTTCTTGTTTGTTTTATATTATATTCTGAATGCATACAGTAAGTGTAATATATGAATAGAGAGTGGCTGATTTAGATAGTCCATTTCTGATGTTGTATTCTATGTTGTTATGTATTCTGTTGCTGTGTGACATAATGAAGACAAACTCTTAAACATAACCCTGGTTCAGTTGCTTTTCAACAGAAACAAAATAACATCCTTTCAAAACAGGGGCTATAGAAATGTCCTTTTGACCTATTTTTATAGGGTTGCTATGGCAATATTCCCTTAAAAAGATCCCCTAATCTCCAGCTCTGTCATTGGTCCTTTCCACTTCCCCCTACTTTCTAATTTGTCCTTTCCACTTCCCCCTACTCTCTGATTGGTCCTTTCCACTTCCATCTGCTCTCTCATTGGTCCTTTCCACTTCCCCCTGCTCTCTCGTTGGTCCTTTCCACTTCCCCCTGCTCTCTGATTGGTTCTCTCCACTTCCTCTCACTATCTCATTGGTTCTGTCCACTTCCTGTTTCCTGTTAGGTGGAGATGCTGGAGAGGAAGTATGGCGGTTACTTCCTCAGTCGGCGGGCGGCACGCACCATCCAGACGGCGTTCCGTCAGTACCGCATGAACAAGAACTTCGAGCAGCTACGAAGCTCTGCCTCTGAGAGCCGGGTGACTCGACGTATGATCCTGCCTAACATGAGACTGCAGTACTCGTTTGACGAGCGGCCGGGCCAGCCCCAAGGCCAGGGGGTTCAACAGGGACAGAGGTATCAGCACCCTGGAGGCCAGCCTGGGGATGAAGAGATGGAGGCTGGGTCTCCTCCACGCTGCCAGGGGGCCAGAGAGGAGGACACACACCTGGACGAGACCTTCTCCAAACAGGTGAGAGTCAGTAACACACCTGGACGAGACCTTCTCCAAACAGGTAATAATATAATAATAATATGCCATTTAGCAGACGCTTTTATCCAAAGCGACTTCCAGTCATGTGTGCATACATTTTTACGTATGGGTGGTCCCGGGGATCGAACCCACTACCCTGGCGTTACAAGCGCCATGCTCTACCAATTGAGCTACAGAGGACAGGGAGGGAGGAGACTTTCTCCAAGCAGGTGAGAGGAACAGGGAGGGAGGAGACTATGGGCAGGTTACCTGGACACATATTAAGACTAGTGCTGGACTATATAAAACAGCTCAATAGAGATTTTCCATTGACCAAGATTTTCAGTCTAAATCTGTGTTCTGCAAAGCAGCCCTAAGATGTTTGTGAGAGAGTCTACCACTACAACTCCTTCCACTGCCAAAACAGACATTCTCTTCAGAAAATGTACCTCTCTCGTTGTAAAAGATAATTTCTCAGGTCACGGTGACTTATCGTTCTGTCTTTATCCACCCTGTGTGACTTATCGTTCTGTCTTTATCCACCCTGTGTGACTTACCGTTCTGTCTTTATCCACCCTGTGTGACTTACCGTTCTGTCTTTATCCACCCTGTGTGACTTACCGTTCTGTCTTTATCCACCCTGTGTGACTTACCATTCTGTCTTTATCCACCCTGTGTGACTTACCGTTCTGTCTTTATCCACCCTGTGTGACTTACCGTTCTGTCTTTATCCACCCTGTGTGACTTACCATTCTGTCTTTATCCACCCTGTGTGACTTACCGTTCTGTCTTTATCCACCCTGTGTGACTTACCGTTCTGTCTTTATCCACCCTGTGTGACTTATCGTTCTGTCTTTATCCACCCTGTGTGACTTACCGTTCTGTCTTTATCCACCCTGTGTGACTTACCGTTCTGTCTTTATCCACCCTGTGTGACTTACCGTTCTGTCTTTATCCACCCTGTGTGACTTATCGTTCTGTCTTTATCCACCCTGTGTGACTTACCGTTCTGTCTTTATCCACCCTGTGTGACTTACCGTTCTGTCTTTATCCACCCTGTGTGACTTATCGTTCTGTCTTTATCCACCCTGTGTGACTTACCATTCTGTCTTTATCCACCCTGTGTGACTTATCGTTCTGTCTTTATCCACCCTGTGTGACTTACCATTCTGTCTTTATCCACCCTGTGTGACTTACCGTTCTGTCTTTATCCACCCTGTGTGACTTACCGTTCTGTCTTTATCCACCCTGTGTGACTTACCGTTCTGTCTTTATCCACCCTGTGTGACTTATCGTTCTGTCTTTATCCACCCTGTGTGACTTACCGTTCTGTCTTTATCCACCCTGTGTGACTTACCGTTCTGTCTTTATCCACCCTGTGTGACTTACCGTTCTGTCTTTATCCACCCTGTGTGACTTATCGTTCTGTCTTTATCCACCCTGTGTGACTTACCGTTCTGTCTTTATCCACCCTGTGTGACTTACCGTTCTGTCTTTATCCACCCTGTGTGACTTATCGTTCTGTCTTTATCCACCCTGTGTGACTTACCATTCTGTCTTTATCCACCCTGTGTGACTTATCGTTCTGTCTTTATCCACCCTGTGTGACTTACCATTCTGTCTTTATCCACCCTGTGTGACTTACCGTTCTGTCTTTATCCACCCTGTGTGACTTACCGTTCTGTCTTTATCCACCCTGTGTGACTTACCGTTCTGTCTTTATCCACCCTGTGTGACTTATCGTTCTGTCTTTATCCACCCTGTGTGACTTACCGTTCTGTCTTTATCCACCCTGTGTGACTTATCGTTCTGTCTTTATCCACCCTGTGTGACTTACCGTTCTGTCTTTATCCACCCTGTGTGACTTACCGTTCTGTCTTTATCCACCCTGTGTGACTTACCGTTCTGTCTTCATCCACCCTGTAGGTCAAGTCCCTGGCTGACTCCATCGATGACGCCCTGACCTGTCAGTCTGGTGTGGAAGACTTTCAGGAGGAGGAGGAGGAAGAGGAAGAGGAGGAGGAAGGTGATGGAGGCGAGACAGGGGTGGAGGCAGACGACTTTGAAGAGTGTGTTTGGAGACCGAGGGAGGGAGAAAGACAGAGGGGCGGAGGAAGAGGAGGAGTGGGAGGAAGAGGAGGAGGAGAGAGACAGAGCATGCACGAGGACAGCACAGCCACCTTCTACAGCGACGTGACCCTCTACATGGATGACGGGCTCCCTTCTTCGCCCCAGTCCCTGGACCGGGCCCCCAGCAGCACCGACACAGAGTACTGGAGCCCTGGAGTCTGTGGCGGCGGAGTAGGGGGGCGCGAGGACAGCCGGGACACAGCGGGAGGGGGCAGCAGTAACAGCCGACGCAGCACCCCCTGTACTGAGTGTAGAGACTACAGCCTGAGAGGAGCTCACCTGCCCCTGCTGACCATTGAACCCCCAAGCGACAGCTCTGTTGATATGAGTGACCGCTCGGACCGTGGCTCTATAGGCAGACTGGTCTACGAGACAGAACCAGGGGGAGGTGGTGGAGGAGGGTCGCCTCAGGGCACTATTAAACACAACCCCCACCCAAATCCTCACCCCAACCCCAACGGGCGAGCTGTCCCCATACCTCCCCTGGCCCAAGGCCAGATTCGTACTGTCCTCCCTCACCGCCCCCACATTCACCCTCACCCTCACCCCCACCCTCACCCTCACCCCCACCCTCACCCCCACCCGTCGGCCATCCCCTCCTACCTGCCACACACCCATCATCAGCTCCCATATCACCCTCTACACCACCACCCGTACCCCGACACCCCTTCCTCCTCCTCTCAGTCCCCCCAGGGACCACCCCTCACCCCGCTATCTTCCTCCTCATCTGCCACACTGCCCCCTGGTGGCCTGGAGCAGGTCTGCTGTTCTGACGGAGACAACGACTCTCTCAGCTCCACCACCAACTCTAACGATACCATCAACTGCTCCTCCGGGTCCTCGTCACGTGACAGCCTCCGCGAGCCCCTCCCACCGCTCGGAAAACAGACATATCAGAAAGAGAGCAGGCACAGCTGGGATAGCCCCGCCTTTAACAATGACGTGGTGCAGAGACGACAGTACCGCATCGGACTCAACCTGTTCAACAAGTAAGTTAGACAGTACCGCATCGGACTCAACCTGTTCAACAAGTAAGTTAGACAGTACCGCATCGGACTCAATCTGTTCAACAAGTAAGTTAGACAGTACCGCATCGGTCTCAACCTCTAGTAAGTTAGACAGTACCGCATCGGACACAACCTGTTCAACAAGTAAGTTAGACAGTACCGCATCGGACTCAATCTGTTCAACAACTAAGTTAGACAGTACCACATCGGACTCTACCTCTAGTAAGTTAGACAGTACCACATCGGACTCAACCTGTTCAACAACTAAGTTAGACAGTACCACATCGGACTCAATCTGTTTAATAACTAAGTTAGACAGTACCACATCGGATTCAATCTGTTCAACAACTAAGTTAGACAGTACCGCATCGGACTCAACCTGTTCAATAACTAAGTTAGACAGTACCGCATCGGACTCAACCTGTTCAATAACTAAGTTAGACGTTATTGGACTCAACCTCTAGTAAGTTAGACGGTACCTGAGAAGGTGTGAGATAATGTAAGTAAGCCTTGTCCGAGCCAGAACCGAGCGTTGTCTGAGCCAGAACGGCCCATTCTGTTGCGAGAACAGGGTTTTCAGCTTCAGGCTTAGAGAGCCACTGGGTGTGCAGGCTTTCATAACTGAGGTAACATACCTGATTCAGCTAAGGTTCAGACTAAAGACCATTCATTTGACTGATTGTTTGAATCAGGTGTGTTACTGCAGGGGTGCTTGGAAGGCCTGATCAGCCAGGAGATGTACAGAACCAGGGGCTGTTTTCTTTCCTCCTCCTCCTTTCCCTTCGCCTGACCACTCACACTAAATTATTCCGCTGCTCTGTCGTTTCGCTACCTAATTTAGTCTTAGACTGCCGTCATTGAAGTGGTTTGTGGAGACGAGGGGGAGCGAGGGGTGTTGTACAAAACAAAGTAATCAGCGACTGGATCGGCTCTAATCACAGCATCAAAGCCGATGACACGTTTGCAAATCGCCGCTTTACCCACGTGTGTTCCGGCTCTGGCCCAACCCATCGGTTTCTGGACCAATCGGACGGCCCCGAATGTGTTCGCATTCGGTGAAGGGTACTCGGATCCAGACTCATTGTGGAGAAGAAACTAACGTCCGTAGGCGTGGCCTAGCGTTTCGGCCAGAGCGAGGAGTGTGGGTAACCAGGCAACCTCTCCCTGCCTCTCTGTCAGCCCTTTAGGCGTCAGCATGCTTCACTCTGAGCTCGGCTAGCCAAACCGAACAAGTGTGCTCGCATACCACCTTAAAATACCTTTGTTTTGAAACACTCGAGAGAAAAAAAGCGGCAATAGTACTGTTTGTCCATTTTGAGACGCCGTAGCCGGTATGCACTTCCTCAAAATAGTCCAAATTAATTTAAGATAACTCAAGAAATCTGTCATTAATTTTTTGACGTTTTTGCAGAGGAGATTTTAGTCGCGCAATTTTGCGTCTGACTAGGATGTTTGGTGCAGTACTTCTCAAGTGTAATAATGTGCATGAGGAGGAGTCATCAGGCACTTCCTTGAAGAATCCTTACTGTTGACCAATCGCCGACGAGGGGGGCGTAGACTTTGGCTACCGACTTCTGCTTGCCTCCAGAATTGTTTTTTCGTGTGCCTGAACTGTTACGAATTGTTTCGCCTGGGAAGCATACGGACGTCTTTAGGGATCTTTAACTTGAGTCTCTCAGATGTTGTAGGATCTGGTGTCTCTCTGATTTGTCTAGAAAAGGAGAAACGCCACAGTCACTCACCGGAAAGAAAATTGTCTTTAGAAGTTTCATTAATTTACAGCAGAATATTTTTTCTTTTCTAGTGTATGCCTTTGCAACCCAGAACCCATAGACAGGCCCTAACAACCCAGAACCCATAGACAGGCCCTAACAACCCTGAACCCATAGACAGGCCCTAACAACCCTGAACCCATAGACAGGCCCTAACAACCCAGAACCCATAGACAGGCCCTAACAACCCTGAACCCATAGGCAGGCCCTAACAACCCAGAACCCATAGACAGGCCCTAACAACCCAGAACCCATAGACAGGCCCTAACAACCCAGAACCCATAGACAGGCCCTAACAACCCAGAACCCATAGACAGGCCCTAACAACCCTGAACCCATAGACAGGCCCTAACAACCCTGAACCCATAGACAGGCCCTAACAACCCTGAACCCATAGACAGGCCCTAACAACCCAGAACCCATAGACAGGCCCTAACAACCCTGAACCCATAGGCAGGCCCTAACAACCCTGAACCCATAGACAGGCCCTAACAACCCAGAACCCATAGACAGGCCCTAACAACCCTGCACCCATAGACAGACCCTAACAACCCAGAACCCATAGACAGGCCCTAACAACCCAGAACCCATAGACAGGCCCTAACAACCCTGAACCCATAGACAGGCCCTAACAACCCTGCACCCATAGACAGGCCCTAACAACCCAGAACCCATAGACAGGCCCTAACAACCCTGAACCCATAGACAGGCCCTAACAACCCTGAACCCATAGACAGGCCCTAACAACCCTGAACCCATAGACAGGCCCTAACAACCCAGAACCCATAGACAGGCCCTAACAACCCTGAACCCATAGACAGGCCCTAACAACCCAGAACCCATAGACAGGCCCTAACAACCCTGCACCCATAGACAGGCCCTAACAACCCTGAACCCATAGACAGGCCCTAACAACCCAGAACCCATAGACAGGCCCTAACAACCCTGCACCCATAGACAGGCCCTAACAACCCTGCACCCATAGACAGGCCCTAACAACCCAGAACCCATAGACAGGCCCTAACAACCCTGAACCCATAGACAGGCCCTAACAACCCAGAACCCATAGACAGGCCCTAACAACCCAGAACCCATAGACAGGCCCTAACAACCCAGAACCCATAGACAGGCCCTAACAACCCAGAACCCATAGACAGGCCCTAACAACCCAGAACCCATAGACAGGCCCTAACCACCCAGAACCCATAGACAGGCCCTAACAACCCAGAACCCATAGACAGGCCCTAACAACCCAGAACCCATAGACAGGCCCTAACAACCCAGAACCCATAGACAGGCCCTAACAACCCTGAACCCATAGACAGGCCCTAACAACCCTGAACCCATAGACAGGCCCTAACAACCCAGAACCCATAGACAGGCCCTAACAACCCTGAACCCATAGACAGGCCCTAACAACCCTGAACCCATAGACAGGCCCTAACAACCCAGAACCCATAGACAGGCCCTAACAACCCAGAACCCATAGACAGGCCCTAACAACCCAGAACCCATAGACAGGCCCTAACAACCCAGAACCCATAGACAGGCCCTAACAACCCTGAACCCATAGACAGGCCCTAACAACCCAGAACCCATAGACAGGCCCTAACAACCCAGAACCCATAGACAGGCCCTAACAACCCTGAACCCATAGACAGGCCCTAACAACCCAGAACCCATAGACAGGCCCTAACAACCCAGAACCCATAGACAGGCCCTAACAACCCTGAACCCATAGACAGGCCCTAACAACCCTGAACCCATAGACAGGCCCTAACAACCCAGAACCCATAGACAGGCCCTAACAACCCTGAACCCATAGGCAGGCCCTAACAACCCTGAACCCATAGACAGGCCCTAACAACCCTGAACCCATAGACAGGCCCTAACAACCCTGAACCCATAGACAGGCCCTAACAACCCTGCACCCATAGACAGGCCCTAACAACCCAGAACCCATAGACAGGCCCTAACAACCCTGCACCCATAGACAGGCCCTAACAACCCAGAACCCATAGACAGGCCCTAACAACCCAGAACCCATAGACAGGCCCTAACAACCCTGAACCCATAGACAGGCCCTAACAACCCTGCACCCATAGACAGGCCCTAACAACCCAGAACCCATAGACAGGCCCTAACAACCCAGAACCCATAGACAGGCCCTAACAACCCTGAACCCATAGGCTTTCACAAGGACTGATGAGTTAGTTGAGGATGCCAGTTGATGAGTTAGTTGAGGATGGCAGTTGATGAGTTAGTTGAGGATGCCAGTTGATGAGTTAGTTGAGGATGCCAGTTGATGAGTTAGTTGAGGATGCCAGTTGATGAGTTAGTTGAGGATGCCAGTTGATGAGTTAGTTGAGGATGCCAGTTGATGAGTTAGTTGAGGATGCCAGTTGATGAGTTAGTTGAGGATGCCAGTTGATGAGTTAGTTGAGGATGCCAGTTGATGAGTTAGTTGAGGATGCCAGTTGATGAGTTAGTTGAGGATGCCAGTTGATGAGTTAGTTGAGGATGCCAGTTGATGAGTTAGTTGAGGAGGCCAGTTGATGAGTTAGTTGAGGATGCCAGTTGATGAGTTAGTTGAGGATGCCAGTTGATGAGTTAGTTGAGGAGGCCAGTTGATGAGTTAGTTGAGGATGCCAGTTGATGAGTTAGTTGAGGAGGCCAGTTGATGAGTTAGTTGAGGATGCCAGTTGATGAGTTAGTTGAGGATGCCAGTTCTTGATTCTCTGTGTTGTCTCACTCTACTTTAAGGCCAGTTCTTGATTCTCTTTGTTGTCTCACTCTACTTTAAGGCCAGTTCTTGATTCTCTGTGTTGTCTCACTCTACTTTAAGGCCAGTTCTTGATTATCTGTGTTGTCTCACTCTACTTTATGTCATTTTGGATGAAAATGTCTGTTAAGTGGCATATACAGTATTTCATAATAATTCCTGTTTGTCTGTGTCTCTCCCTCGCTGCAGGAAGCCAGAGAAGGGTATCCAGTACCTGATAGAGAGAGGCTTCGTATCGGACACCCCAGTAGGCATCGCCCGCTTCATCCTGGAGAGGAAAGGACTGAGCAGACAGATGACAGGGGAGTTCCTGGGCTGCAGACAGAAACAGTTCAACAAGGACGTACTGGAGTGAGTGGCTAATCAGTCAACACTGCACTATACAGTACTGTGTTCTATCTCACTCTCTCTCTCTCACCCTTTCCTTTAGTAGAAGGATACATTATTAATCTGTCCCACTCTTCCTGTCTTCCTCTTTACTTCCTCCCTCTCTTCTTCTCTTACTTCATCCTTCCTCTTTACTTCCTCCCTCTCTTCTTCTCTTACTTCATCCTTCCTCTTTACTTCCTCCCTCTCTTCTTCTCTTACTTCATCCTTCCTCTTTACTTCCTCCCTCTCTTCTTCTCTTACTTCATCCTTCCTCTTTACTTCCTCCCTCTCTTCTTCTCTTACTTCATCCTTCCTCTTTACTTCCTCCCTCTCTTCTTCTCTTACTTCATCCTTCCTCTTTACTTCCTCCCTCTCTTCTTCTCTTACTTCATCCTTCCTCTTTACTTCCTCCCTCTCTTCTTCTCTTACTTCATCCTTCCTCTCTCTCTCTCTCTCTCTCTCTCTCCTCTTCTCCCTGTCCAGTTGTGTGGTGGATGAGTTGGACTTCTCAGGGATGGATCTGGATGATGCCCTCAGGAAGTTCCAGGCCCAGATCAAAGTCCAGGGGGAGGCCCAGAAGGTGGAGAGACTGATAGAGACTTTCAGGTAACTGGGACTTTTTTTGCAGCAGGACTATGGATACTATACTATAGTATGACTTGTGGATTTATGGACGTCTATGTTGTTGTAGTTTAGGTAGCTTATGTTGTCCACAACAGTATTCATTTCGTATTTTACTTTTTTGTGTCTGCTTTATATCTAATCTCTCTCTGTACTCCCCCCTCCCTCCAGTCAGCGGTACTGTGTGTGTAACCCGGTGCTGATCCAACAGTTCCAGAACCCCGACACCATCTTCATCCTGGCCTTCGCCATCATCCTCCTCAACACAGACATGTACTCTCCCAACGTCAAACCAGAGAGGAAGATGAAGCTGGAGGACTTCATCAAAAACCTCAGAGGTGAGGAGGATGCTGACTGTTTTCAGTACCTGATATAAAGCCATGACCTGTTGTTACTCCTTCATTCTTACTCCTCAAAACAAACACCAGGAGGTGTACTACATCTATTTCTCTCACTTCATCAGTCCTCATCAGTCTTCATCAGTCCTCATCAGTCTTCATCAGTCTTCATCAGTCCTCATCAGTCTTCATCAGTCTTCTTCAGTCTTCATCAGTCCTCATCAGTCCTCATCAGTTTTCATCAGTCTTCATCAGTCTTCATCAGTCCTCATCAGTCTTCATCAGTCTTCATCAGTCCTCATCAGTCCTCATCAGTCCTCATCAGTCCTCATCAGTCCATCAGTCTTCATCAGTCTTCATCAGTCTTCATCAGTCTTCATCCGTCCTCATCAGTCTTCATCAGTCTTCATCAGTCCTCATCAGTCTTCATCAGTCTTCATCATTCTTCATCAGTCCTCATCAGTCTTCATCAGTCCTCATCAGTCCTCATCAGTCTTCATCAGTCTTCGTCAGTCTTCATCAGTCCTCATCAGTCCTCATCAGTCCTCATCAGTCCTCATCAGTCCTCATCAGTCTTCATCAGTCTTCATCAGTCCTCATCAGTCTTCATCAGTCTTCATCAGTCCTCATCAGTCCCCATCAGTCCTCATCAGTCTTCATCAGTCTTCCCTTCCATCTACTCTTTATCTCTAGCTCTTCTTCTACAGAACTTTATGGAATCTCTATAGTAGTATTTGTATGTCACTCCTTTTCTCTGTTCACTAACACCCTCTCCCCTATGTGTGGTATGTCTCAGGAGTGGACAACGGTCAGGACATTCCCAGAGACCTGTTAGTAGGGATCTACCATCGTATAGAGAAATGGGAGCTACGCACCAACGATGACCACGTCTCACAAGTACAGGCTGTGGAGAGGGTTTTGGTCGGCAAGAAGCCTGTAAGTCTACATACAGTAGAAATGTGTCCAGATTTCTCTATTGAGGCTTATATAAAATGTAAAGTGATTAGCTTATTTGAGCATTTTATGAAAGCACAGACTCAGATTTTCTGAGTCTGTGTTGGAGGGAAACACGGGGAAGGTATGCTGCTTTAAAAGTTAATAAACTTTTTTATCCTACTTAAGAGACAAGTAGGAAAATGCCCTTTGAAAGACTTTGCTGAGATTTCACACTTCCTAGAGAGCTCTTCTTTTGTTTACGCCCATTCAGCATTACTCACACCCTCTTAAGCCTTAGCCCCACCCACACATGTAAACAGGTGAGTCAGCATGCCATTGTGCTCCAGAAAGCAGTCTCTCTATTTAAACCCAGCTAAATTCAGGGCAGCCATGTTTTTTGAGAGCTGTAGCAACACTTTTGCATTTGTCCAAAGCTTTTATCTTTCCAAAAAAAATCTGCAGTAGCAAAGATGACCTATATACTGACCAGGGAAGAGCCAATTCTGTTATAGACAGAAGCCTGCGACATGGCCAATCGGGACTCATCTCTCGGCATGTCCATTATCTCAGCCAATCATGACTAGCCGGAAAGGATCCTGTCTTTCTCCCTGTATAGCTCAGCGCTTTCTCCTTAGCTAAACTAGTCTCATAATTGAAAAATGTTTGTTCATATTTCCAGATCCCAGACCAGTTTGTTATTAAGGCACATGCAAGTTCACATGTTCAAGAAAGCATTTCTGGGGGAAAAAAAATTAAATAATAATAATTCAAACGGTTCTACTGTGAAGTAGGAACTGCCGTCAAATGCCTCAGATCCTGTTACCGGTCACAAATGTCTACCCCACAGGCTATGTACTGTAGCTAGAAGATTTGTGGTCCTCTGTAGCTCAGCTGGTAGAGCACGGCGCTTGTAACGCCAAGGGTAGTGGGTTCGATCCCCGGGACCACCCATACACAAAAATAAATGTATGCATGCATGACTGTAAGTCGCTTTGGATAAAAGCATCTGCAAAACGGCATATTATTATCTACCCATGGTAAAGGTCTGTTAGTGTGGACAAACCCCATACTGTAGGCACACACAGATGTTGCCCGATATGAAGTTGGATTTTGTAAACATTTATGTTAAATTGTATATTTGGGCCGGTAAGCCTGAACTGCAGGCTAACCTTTCTGTGTTGTGTGTGCAGGTGCTTTCGCTGCCCCACCGCAGGTTGGTGTGTTGCTGTCAGCTGTACGAGGTGCCTGACCCTAACAGAAGCCAGAGGGCTGGAGTCCACCAGAGAGAAGTCTTCCTCTTCAACGACCTGCTCGTAGTAAGACTCACCTGTGTGCCCTCTCGGAGCGTCACGTCTGTACCACATAGTGGCCAACACAAATAACAAGATAGAGGATAGAGAGAGTTTTGTCAATGCTGAGAACAGAATGTACAGTATATGTTTTAATGTTCTCTGAACGTTACTAACGTTTTCTTGTGTTTTTTTTTTGGAAGGTTTTCTTAACGTTCTCTGAACAATTTGAGAACATGACTTTAAATAGAACCATGAGGAAACCTGTAGGAAATGTAATGCTGAAGTACTGAAATTCCCACATTGTTTCTTAATGTTCTTTGAACTATTTGAGAACATTCCCAATGTCAAACCAGTTGGAGAACATCCCTAGAACATTACCAAAAAAAGAAATTAAATGTAACCATGTTTGAACTTTAGGAAAAGTTATGTTAACGTAGTGAAATACCAAATAAAATAACGTCAAGTTCCTTAATGTGCCGAGAATGTTCCAAAGCAACTATCCTGCACCATTCCCAGAAAGTTGTGGGAAGGTTGTGTGCAAAATAATCGTAGGACAACCACACTCTCACCAAGCTCTATGAAACATATGGTTCTCAGAACATTAGGTGCTAGCTGGGTAACATAAATAAAGATGTTATCACTCATCCCACCTACAGGTAACCAAGATCTTCCAGAAGAAGAAGACCTCTGTGACATACAGTTTCAGACAGTCCTTCCCACTAGTCGAAATGCAGGTCCACATGTTCCAGAACCAGTGTAAGTGTGTGTGTGTGTGTGTTGGATTGCCTATGTGCATGTGTACTCCTGTAAGTATTGAGCTACATCCAGATTCTACACCCTTCTCCCAATGTGTGCACTTCACAGTGCGCACTAGCACACTTCCCGTCGTAGATTTTAAATCATAGGATTGGTATAAGCACTAGCTGGAGGGAGTTTCACCATTGGTAAAGCCATGACAGGAAGTGTTCAAGTGCACACTATGGGAGGGGTGCAGAATGGGGAGGCAGGATTTGTTACCCTGTGAAATGTACCCTGTGTGGTGTACCCTGTGTGGTGTACCCTGTGTGATGTACCCTGTGTGATGTACCCTGTGTGATGTACCCTATGTGGTCTACCCTGTGCGATGTACCCTGTGTGGTGTACCCTGTGCGATGTACCCTGTGTGGTGTACCCTGTGTGATGTACCCTGTGTGATGTACCCTGTGTGGTGTACCCTGTGAGATGTACCCTGTGTGATGTACCCTGTGTGATGTACCCTGTGTGGTGTACCCTGTGTGGTGTACCCTGTGTGATGTACCCTGTGAGATGTACCCTGTGTGGTGTACCATGTGAGATGTACCCTGTGTGGTGTACCATGTGAGATGTACCCTGTGTGGTGTACCCTGTGTGGTGTACCCTGTGTGATGTACCCTGTGTGGTGTACCCTGTGTGGTGTACCCTGTGTGGTGTACCCTGTGTGGTGTACCATGTGAGATGTACCCTGTGTGATGTACCCTATGAGATGTACCCTGTGTGGTGTACCCTGTGTGGTGTACCCTGTGTGATGTACCCTGTGAGATGTACCCTGTGTGGTGTACCCTGTGTGATGTACCCTATGAGATGTACCCTGTGTGGTGTACCCTGTGTGGTGTACCCTGTGTGGTGTACCCTGTGTGGTGTACCCTGTGTAATGTACCCTGTGTGATGTACCCTATGACATGTACCCTGTGTGGTGTACCCTGTGTAATGTACCCTGTGTGGTGTACCCTGTGAGATGTACCCTGTGTGGTGTACCCTGTGTGGTGTACCCTGTGTGGTGTACCCTATGAGATGTACCCTGTGTGGTGTACCCTGTGTGGTGTACCCTGTGTGGTGTACCCTGTGTGGTGTACCCTGTGTAATGTACCCTGTGTGATGTACCCTGTGTGGTGTACCCTATGAGATGTACCCTGTGTGGTGTACCCTGTGTGGTGTACCCTGTGTGGTGTACCCTGTGTGGTGTACCCTGTGTAATGTACCCTGTGTGATGTACCCTATGACATGTACCCTGTGTGGTGTACCCTGTGTAATGTACCCTGTGTGGTGTACCCTGTGAGATGTACCCTGTGTGGTGTACCCTGTGTGGTGTACCCTGTGTGGTGTACCCTGTGAGATGTACCCTGTGTGGTGTACCCTGTGTGGTGTACCCTGTGTGGTGTACCCTGTGTGGTGTACCCTGTGAGATGTACCCTGTGAGATGTACCCTGTGTGGTGTACCCTGTGTGGTGTACCCTGTGTGGTGTACCCTGTGTGGTGTACCCTGTGAGATGTACCCTGTGTGATGTACCCTATGACATGTACCCTGTGTGGTGTACCCTGTGTGATGTACCCTGTGTGGTGTACCCTGTGAGATGTACCCTGTGTGGTGTACCCTGTGTGGTGTACCCTGTGAGATGTACCCTGTGTGGTGTACCCTGTGTGGTGTACCCTGTGTGGTGTACCCTGTGTGGTTTAACCTGTGAGATGTACCCTGTGTGGTGTACCCTGTGAGATGTACCCTGTGTGGTGTACCCTGTGTGGTGTACCCTGTGTGGTGTACCCTGTGTGGTGTACCCTGTGAGATGTACCCTGTGTGGTGTACCCTGTGAGATGTACCCTGTGTGGTGTACCCTGTGTGGTGTACCCTGTGTGATGTACCCTGTGAGATGTACCCTGTGTGGTGTACCCTGTGAGATGTACCCTGTGTGGTGTACCCTGTGTGGTGTACCCTGTGTGGTGTACCCTGTGAGATGTACCCTGTGTGGTGTACCCTGTGTGGTGTACCCTGTGTGATGTACCCTGTGAGATGTACCCTGTGTGGTGTACCCTGTGAGATGTACCCTGTGTGGTGTACCCTGTGAGATGTACCCTGTGTGGTGTACCCTGTGTGGTGTACCCTGTGTGGTGTACCCTGTGAGATGTACCCTGTGTGGTGTACCCTGTGTGGTGTACCCTGTGTGGTGTACCCTGTGTGGTGTACCCTGTGTGTGTATTACTGTACAGTATGTGTTGTGTAAACATGTCTCCTCTCTCCCCTGCAGACTACCCCCATGGTGCCCGTCTGACGTCAGCCAACCCTGGCGGGGAAAGAAAGGTTCTGATTGTGTTTAATGCTCCGAGCCAGCAGGACAGAACACGCTTCACCTCCGACTTGAGAGAGAGCATCGCTGAGGTGCAGGAGATGGAGAAATACAGAGTTGAGTGTGAGTAAACTATACAATACTGGATAAAATACTTTATTATTCCATAGGGGAATATTACGGGATAGTATAATATACAACTAATGTGATAACCATATACCTTTTAAAGCAAAGTAATCCCTAATGTGATAACCGTATACCTTTTAAAGCAAAGTAATCCCTAATGTGATAACCATAAACATTTTAAAGCAAAGTAATCCCTAATGTGATAACCATATACCTTTTAAAGCAAAGTAATGCCTAATGTGATAACCATTTACCTTTTAAAGCAAAGTAATCCCTAATGTGATAACCATATACCTTTTAAAGCAAAGTAATCCCTAATGTGATAACCGTATACCTTTTAAAGCAAAGTAATCCCTAATGTGATAACCATATACCTTTTAAAGCAAAGTAATGCCTAATGTGATAACCATTTACCTTTTAAAGCAAAGTAATCCCTAATGTGATAACCATATACCTTTTAAAGCAAAGTAATCCCTAATGTGATAACCATATACCTTTTAAAGCAAAGTAATCTCTAATGTATTAACCATATACCTTTTAAAGCAAAGTAATCTCTAATGTGATAACCATATACCTTTTAAAGCAAATTAATCTCTAATGTGATAACCATATACCTTTTAAAGCAAAGTAATCTCTAATGTGATAACCATATACCTTTTAAAGCTAAGTAATCCCTAATGTGATAATCATATACCTTTTAAAGCAACGTAATCCCTTCCCACTTTTATTCTCTACTCACTTCTTGGTCTCTTCTCTCTCTCTCTCTCTCTCTCTCTATCTCTCTCTCTCGCTACAGCGGAGTTGGAGAAGCAGAAAGGGGTGATGAGGCAGGTTGTGGACGGGTCTGGCGGTGTTGGTCCTAGCTGCGGCGTGAAGGCGGTGAACGGCACTCTGGGTAGGCCCAGTCTGGACGACAGCTATGTCTCCGCAGACGGACTAAAACGTACCGCGCTCAGCTCATCACTGAGAGACCTAGCAGACACAGGTATATACACAGGTAGACACACACACATGACAGACAGACACACACACACACATTGGACAGACATACTGGACACCAGACCTGGGTCAAATACATGTGTGAAATACTTTCTATCTTATAAATACAACCTTAACAAAAACAACCTTATAAATAGCTTTTCGCTGGCAGTTAAATGCTCACTTAACTTTTTAAACATCTAAAATTGAAATATAAATTTAATATAATTTTATAATTTTATATAATATATATATATAAATATACTTTTTTTTTTTTTATTGTCTTTTTGTGAAGATGTCAATAGAGTGTTAGACGAAACAAAGTGATTTGAAACAAACAGTCATTCAGCAGGGCGTTGTACAGTCATTCTGACTGAAGGTCGGAGCCAAGGCCTGCTGTGTTGTGAGGGAGGGAAGTGTTAATTATAGAACAGATCGTGATCCACAGAAAGAGAGAGAGAGCACAGTGCTAAGGAACTGTTATTGCAGCAGGTTGACGTTTATTGGGACGAGTCTTGTCCTTGAGGAAGAACTGAGCGATTTCCGTTACATGGGCCAGTTGCAAAGTCAAAATTGGCTATATGAATGAATTAATGAATGAATTATTGAATGAATTACATTTAATTTTTTGTGTCAAATCCGCAGTTGGCAAACCTTCCCTTATGGGATTAATTGACAAATAAACAAACATTACAATAATTTACCGTGATCATTCTTCTTCCGGTGTTCTCTGCAGTGTGCATCGCATAAAGAGTGAAAAATATATATATACAGTACCAGTCAAAAATTTGGACACACCTACTCATTCAAGGGATGTTCTTTATTTTTACTATTTTCTATATTGTAGAATAATAGAGAAGACATCAAAACTATGAAATAACACAAATGGAATCATGTAGTAACCCAAAAAGTGTTAAACAAATAAAAATATATTTTATATTTGAGATTCTTCAAATACATTTACATTTTTACATTTACGTCATTTAGCAGACGCTCTTATCCAGAGCGACTTACAAATAGGTGCATTCACCTTATAGCCAGTGGGATAACCACTTTACAATGTTTTTTTTTTTTTTTTGGGGGGGGGGGGTAGAAGGATTACTTTATCCTATCTCAGGTATTCCTTAAAGAGGTGGGGTTTCAAGTGTCTCCGGAAGGTGGTGAGTGACTCCGCTGTCCTGGCGTCGTGAGGGAGCTTGTTCCACCATTGGGGTGCCAGAGCAGCGAACAGTTTTGACTGGGCTGAGCGGGAACTATGCTTCCGCAGAGGTAGGGGAGCCAGCAGGCCAGAGGTGGATGAACGCAGTGCCCTCGTTTGGGTGTAGGGACTGATCAGAGCCTGAAGGTACGGAGGTGCCGTTCCCCTCACAGCTCCGTAGGCAAGCACCATGGTCTTGTAGCAGATGCGAGCTTCAACTGGAAGCCAGTGGAGTGTGCGGAGGAGCGGGGTGACGTGAGAGAACTTGGGAAGGTTGAACACCAGACGGGCTGCGACATTCTGGATTAGTTGTAGGGGTTTAATGGCACAGGCAGGGAGCCCAGCCAACAGCGAGTTGCAGTAATCCAGACGGGAGATAACAAGTGCCTGGATTAGGACCTGTGCCGCTTCCTGTGTAAGGCAGGGTCGTACTCTCCGGATGTTGTAGAGCATGAACCTACAGGATCGGGTCACCGCCTTGATGTTGGCGGAGAACGACAGGGTGTTGTCCAGGGTCACGCCAAGGCTCTTCGCACTCTGGGAGGAGGACACAACGGAGTTGTCAACCGTGATGGCGTGATCATGGAACGGGCAGTCCTTCCCCGGGAGGAAGAGCAGCTCCGTCTTGCCGAGGTTCAGCTTGAGGTGGTGATCCGTCATCCATACTGATATGTCTGCCAGACATGCAGAGATGCGATTCGCCACCTGGTTATCAGAAGGGGGAAAGGAGAAGATTAGTTGTGTGTCGTCAGCGTAGCAATGATAGGAGAGGCCATGTGAGGATATGACAGTGCCAAGTGACTTGGTGTATAGCGAGAATAGGAGAGGGCCTAGAACTGAGCCCTGGGGGACACCAGTGGTGAGAGCACGTGGTGCGGAGACAGCTTCTCGCCACGCCACTTGGTAGGAGCGACCTGTCAGGTAGGACGCAATCCAAGAGTGAGCCGCGCCGGAGATGCCCAGCTCGGAGAGGGTGGAGAGGAGGATCTGATGGTTCACAGTATCAAAGGCAGCAGACAGGTCTAGAAGGACAAGAGCAGAGGAGAGAGAGTTAGCTTTAGCAGTGCGGAGAGCCTCCGTGACACAGAGAAGAGCAGTCTCAGTTGAATGACCAGTCTTGAAACCTGACTGGTTTGGATCAAGAAGGTCATTCTGAGAGAGATAGCAAGAGAGTTGGCTAAAGACGGCACGCTCAATAGTTTTGGAGAGAAAAGAAAGAAGGGATACTGGTCTGTAGTTGTTGACATCAGAGGGATCGAGTGTTGGTTTTTTGAGAAGTGGTGCAACTCTCGCTCTCTTGAAGACGGAAGGGACATAGCCAGCGGTCAAGGATGAGTTGATCAGCGAGGTGAGGTAAGGGAGAAGGTCACCGGAGATGGTCTGGAGAAGAGAGGAGGGGATAGGGTCAAGCGGGCAGGTTGTTGGGCGGCCTGCCGTCACAAGTCGCAAGATTTTATCTGGAGAGAGAGGGGAGAAAGAAGTCAAAGCATAGGGTAGGGCAGTGTGAGCAGGACCAGCAGTGTTTTTTGACTTAACAAACGAGGATCGGATGTCGTCAACCTTCTTTTCAAAATGGTTGACGAAGTCATCCACAGAGAGGGAGGAGGGGGGGGGGGGTTCAGCAGGGAGGAGAATGTGGCAAAGAGCTTCCTAGGGTTAGAGGCGGATGCTTGGAATTTAGAGTGGTAGAAAGTGGCCTTAGCAGCAGAAACTGATGAAGAAAATGTAGAGAGGAGGGAGTGAAAAGATGCCAGGTCCGCAGGGAGTCTAGTTTTCTTCCATTTCCGCTCAGCTGCCCGGAGCTCTGTTCTGTGAGCTCGCAATGAGTCATCAAGCCACGGAGCTGGAGGGGAGGACCGAGCCGGCCGGGAGGATGGGGGACATAGAGAGTCAAAGGATGCAGAAAGGGAGGAGAGGAGGGTTGAGGAGGCAGAATCAGGAGATTGGAGGGAGAAGGATTGAGCAGAGGGAAGAGATGATAGGATGGAAGAGGAGAGAGTAGCGGGAGAGAGAGAGCGAAGGTTGCGACGGCGCATTACCATCTGTGTAGGGGCAGAGTGAGTAGTGTTGGAGGAGAGGGAGAGAGAAAAGGATACAAAGTAGTGGTCGGAGACTTGGAGGGGAGTTGCAGTGAGATTAGTAGAAGAACAGCATCTAGTGAAGATGAGGTCAAGCGTATTGCCTGCCTTGTGAGTAGGGGGGGACGGTGAGAGGGTGAGGTCAAAAGAGGAGAGGAGTGGAAAGAAGGAGGCAGAGAGAAATGAGTCAAATGTAGACGTAGGGAGGTTGAAATCCCCCAGAACTGTGAGCGGTGAGCCATCCTCAGGAAAGGAACTTATCAAGGCGTCAAGCTCATTGATGAACTCTCCAAGGGAACCTGGAGGGCGATAGATGACAAGGATATTAAGCTTAAATGGGCTAGTGACTGTGACAGCATGGAATTCAAATGAGGAGATAGACAGATGGGTCAGGGGAAAAATTGAGAATGTCCACTTGGGAGAGATTCCTGTGCCACCACCCCGCTGACCAGATGCTCTCGGGGTATGCGAGAACACATGGTCAGACGAGGAGAGAGCAGCAGGAGTAGCAGTGTTTTCAGTGGTAATCCATGTTTCCGTCAGCGCCAAGAAGTCGAGGGACTGGAGGGTAGCATAGGCTGAGATGAACTCTGCCTTGTTGGCAGCAGAACGGCAGTTCCAGAGGCTGCCTGAGACCTGGAACTCCACGTGGGTCGTGCGTGCAGGGACCACCAGGTTAGAGAGGCAGCAGCCACACGGTGTGAGGCGTTTGTGTAGCCTGTGCGGAGAGGAGAGAACAGGGATAGGCAGATGCATAGTTGACAGGCTGCAGCAGATGGCTACAATAATGCAGAGGAGATCGGAATGAAATGAACTAAACATCTAAACATCTCCCAAATATAACTCTCCCAACTTCCACCTCAGAAACTATAATTGTTGTAAACTACAGCGGTTCAATGTTTTCTAGGAATAGACTAACTTAGTTGTCCGGGCACCTCGTCATAAGACGCCACAGCCAGCTAGCATGCCGGTCTCCAACAACACGGTTTAGCGCCAATACTCAGCCACAACAACCCACCAGTGTATCAACACGCAAGCAGATCGTTCGTGTCCGTGTCTAACGTTGTGGGTTAGTCCCGACAGCTTGAGCGAGTCCGTCGTCAACTTATTCAGCCAGTTAGTTACCTAGAATAGTTAGCAAACTAGCTAGCCATTGCTTTCAGACAAAGAAGAACCCCTCCTTTCACGGCAGCTAAATTTTAAGCACAGTAGCCACTTGCTACCTAACGTTAACGGTTCAGACAATGAGGTTAGAAAACAGCTGAATGGTAGGCAGTTCTTGTATGTAATTATTGTATGTAATTATTGTAGGCAGCCAGCTGGCGTAATTACAAGCACTCTCAGGCGTGAAACAACTATACCGTTGCTAATAGCTACTCGCCAGCTAGTCCAGGTGGTGAGTTAGCTAGCTAGCTAGCTTCGTGCTACACCCGGCACCGCCGAATACAGTACTAACCTGCAATAATTACATACAACAACCCACGATACCTACCTACAATACCTAACTACAATCTAAATACATAGTTTAAGCCTTACTCGACAAACCCAAGCTATGTATAAAGCCAAACTTACCCGACGCCAAGCTTACCCGATGACCTCCTTTTCAGCTCAGCTCAGTTGTTGCTCAGCTCAGCTCAGTTGCCATGAACTCTGTGAAGTATTTATTTGGCCTGCAATATCTGAGGCTGGTAACTCTAATGAACTTATCCTCTGCAGCAGAGGTAAATCTGGGTCTTCCATTCCTGTGGCGGTCCTCATGACAGCCCGTTTCATCATAGCGCTTCATGGTTTTTGCGACTACACTTGAAGAAACTTTCGAAGTTCTTGAAATGTTCTGTATTGACTGACCTTCATGTCTTAAAGTGATGATGGACTGTCATTTCTCTTTGCTTATTTGAGCTGTTATTGCCATAAAATGGACTTGGTCTTTTACCTAATAGGGCTATCTTCTGTATACCAACCCTACCTTGTCACAACACAACTGATTGGCTCAAACGCATTAAGAAGGAAAGAAATTCCACAAATTCACTTTTAAAAAGGCACACCTGGTAATGCATTCCAGGTGACTACCTCATGAAGCTGGTTGAGAGAATGCCAAGAGTGTGCAAAGCTGTCATCAAAGCAAAGGGTGACTATTTGAAGAATCAGAAATATAAAATATATTTTGATTTGTAAAGACATTTAAAAAAAATGAAAGGTTACTGCGTGATTCCATATTGTGTTATATCATGGTGTTGAGCTCTTCACTATTATTCTACAATGTAAAAAATAGTAAAAATAAAGAAAAACCCTTGAATGAGTAGGTGTGTCAAAAACTTTTGACTGGTAGTGTATATATATATATATATATATATATATATATATATATACACACACAGTGGGGGAAAAAAGTATTTAGTCAGCCACCAATTGTGCAAGTTCTCCCACTTAAAAAGATGAGAGAGGCCTGTAATTTTCATCATAGGTACACGTTAACTATGAAAGACAAATTGAGATTTTTTTTCTCCAGAAAATCACATTGTAGGATTTTTAATGAATTTATTTGCAAATTATGGTGGAAAATAAGTATTTGGTCACCTACAAACAAGCAAGATTTCTGGCTCTCACAGACCTGTAACTTCTTCTTTAAGAGGCTTCTCTGTCCTCCACTCGTTACCTGTATTAATGGCACCTGTTTGAACTTGTTATCAGTATAAAAGACACCTGTCCACAAACTCAAACAGTCACACTCCAAACTCCACTATGGACAAGACCAAAGAGCTGTCAAAGGACACCTGAAACAAAATTGTAGACCTGCACCAGGCTGGGAAGACTGAATCTGCAATAGGTAAGCAGCTTGGTTTGAAGAAATCAACTGTGGGAGCAATTATTAGGAAATGGAAGACATACAAGACCACTGATAATCTCCCTCGATCTGGGGCTCCACGCAAGATCTCACCCCGTGGGGTCAAAATGATCACAAGAACGGTGAGCAAAAATCCCAGAACCACATGGGGGGACCTAGTGAATGACCTGCAGAGAGCTGGGACCAAAGTAACAAAGCCTACCATCAGTAACACACTACGCCGCCAGGGACTCAAATCCTGCAGTGCCAGACATGTCCCCCTGCTTAAGCCAGTACATGTCCAGGCCCGTCTGAAGTTTGCTAGAGTGCATTTGGATGATCCAGAAGAGGATTGGGAGAATGTCATATGGTCAGATGAAACCAAAAAAAGAACTTTTTGGTAAAAACTCAACTCGTTGTGTTTGGAGGACAAAGAATGCTGAGTTGCATCCAAAGAACACCATACCTACTGTGAAGCATGGGGGTGGAAACATCATGCTTTGGGGCTGTTTTTCTGCAAAGGGACCAGGACGACTGATCCGTGTAAAGGAAATAATGAATGGGGCCATGTATCTTCAGATTTTGAGTGAAAACCGCATTGAAGATGAAACGTGGCTGGGTCTTTCAGCATGACAATGATCCCAAACACACCGCCCGGGCATTTCAAGGTCCTGGAGTGGCCTAGCCAGTCTCCAGATCTCAATCCCATAGAAAATCTTTGGAGGGAGTTGAAAGTCCGTGTTGCCCAGCGACAGCCCCAAAACATCACTGCTCTAGAGGAGATCTGCATGGAGGAATGGGCCAAAATACCAGCAACAGTGTGTGAAAACCTTGTGAAGACTTACAGAAAACGTTTGACCTGTGTCATTGCCAACAAAGGGTATATAACAAAGTATTGAGAAACTTTTGTTATTGACCAAATACTTATTTTCCAACATAATTTGCAAATAAATTCATAAAAAATCCTACAATGTGATTTTCTGGATTTTCTTTTCTCATTTTGTCTGTCATAGTTGACGTGTACCTATGATGAAAATTACAGGCCTCTCTCATCTTTTTAAGTGGGAGAACTTGCACAATTGGTGGCTGACTAAATCCTTTTTCCCCCCACTTTGTGCATGACACAAGTAATTTTTCCAACAATTGTTTACAGACAGATTATTTCACTTATAATTCACTGTATCACAATTCCTGTGCGTAAGAAGTTTACATACACTAAGTTGACTGTGCTTTTAAACAGCTTGGAAAATTCCAGAAAATGATGTAATGTCTTTAGAAGCTTCTCATAGGCTAATTGACATCATTTTGAGTCAATTGGAGGTGTACCTGTGGATGTATTTCAAGGCTTACCTTCAAACTCAGCGCCTCTGCTTGATATCATGTGAAAATCAAAAGAAATCAGCCAAGACCTCAGAAAAAAAATTGTAGACCTCAACAAGTCTGGTTCATCCTTGGGAGCAAGTTCCAAACGCCTGAAGGTACCACGTTCATCTATACAAACAATAGTACGCAAGTATAAACACCATGGGACCACGCAGCCGTCATACTGCTCAGGAAGGAGACGCGTTCTGTCTCCTAGAGATGAACGTACTTTGGTGCGAAAAGTGCAAATCAATCCCAGAACAACAGCAAAGGACCTTGTGAAGATGCAGGAGGAAACAGGTATGAAAGTATCTATATCCACAGTAAAACGAGTCCTATATCGACATAACCTGAAAGGCCGCTCAGCAAGGAAGAAGCCACTGCTCCAAAACCGCCATAAAAAAGCCAGACTATGGTTTGCAACTGCACATGGGGACAAAGATCGTACTTTTTGGAGAAATGTCCTCTGGTCTGATGAAACAAAAATAGAACTGTTTGGCCATAATGACCATCGTTATGTTTGGAGGAAAAAGGGGGGAGCTTTCAAGCCGAAGAACACCATCCCAACCGTGAAGCACAGGGGTGGCAGCATCATGCTGTGGGGGTGCTTTGCTGCAGGAGGGACTGGTGCACTTCACAAAATAGATGGCATCATGAGGAAGGAAACTTATGTGGATATATTGAAGCAACATCTCAAGACATTAGTCAGGAAGTTAAAGCTTGGTCGCAAATGGGTCTTCCAAATGGACAATGACCCCAACCATACTTCCAAAGTTGTGGCAAAATGGCTTAAGGACAACAAAGTCAAGGTATTGGAGTGGCCATCACAAAGCCCTAACCTCAATCCTATAGAAAATGTGTGGGCAGAACTGAAAAAGCTTGTGCGAGCAAGGAGGCCTACATACCTGACTCAGTTACATCAGCTCTGTCAGGAGGAATGGACCAAAATTCACCCAACTTATTGTGGGAAGCTTGTGGAAGGCTACCCGAAACGTTTGACCCAAGTTAAACAATTTAAAGGCAATGCTACCAGATACTAATTGAGTGTATGTAAACTTCTGAACTTCTGATGAAAGAAACAAAAGTTGAAATAAATCATTCTCTCTACTATTATTCGGACATTTCACATTCTTAAAATAAAGTGGTGATCCTAACTGACGTAAGACAGGGAATTTTTACTAGGATTAAGTGTCAGGAATTGTGAAAAACTGAGTTTAAATGTATTTGGCTAAGGTGTATGTAAACTTCAGACTTCAACTGTATATAGATCAAATAAATAATAATAAGATTAATAATAATAAATAGTAAATAAGGTTATCCAAACAATAATTAATTTGATATAATATAATATATATTACTTAATCCCTAGAGTAGTAAAAAATATACATACATACATACATACATACATACATACATACATACACACACACACACACACACACACACACACACACACACACACACACACACACACACACACACACACACACACACACACACACACACACACACACACACACACACACACACACATACACACACACAGACATGTCTCTATAAGCTTGGCACATCTAGCCACCTTTTGCAGCAATTACAGCTGCAAGTATCTTGGGGTATGTCTCTATAAGCTTGGCACATCTAGCCACTGGGATTTTTGCCCATTCTTCAAGGCAAAACTGCTCCAGCTCCTTCAAGTTGGATGGGATCTGCTGGTGTACAGCAATCTTTAAGTCATACCACAGATTCTCAATTGGATTGAAGTCTGGGCTTTGATTCCAAGACATTTAAATGTTTCCCCTTAAACCAATCGAGTGTTGCTTCAGCAGTATGCTTAGGGTCATTGTCCTGCTGGAAGGTGAACCTGCATCCCAGTCTCAAATCTCTGGAAGTCTGAAACAGGTTTCCCTCAAGAATTTCCCTGTATTTAGCGCCATCAATCATTCCTTCAATTCTGACCAGTTTCCCAGTCCCTGCCGATGAAAAACATCCCCACAGCATGATGCTACCACCACCATGCTTCACTGTGGGGATGGTGTTCTCGGGGTGATGAGAGGTGTTGGGTTTGCGCCAGACATAGCGTTTTCCTTGATGGCCAAAAAGCTCAATTTTAGTCTCATCTGACCAGAGTACCTTCTTCCATATGTTTGGGGAGTCTTCCACATGCCTTTTGGCGAACACCAAACGTGTTTGCTTATTTTTTTCTTTAAGCAATGGCTTTTTTCTGGCCACTCTTCCATAAAGCCCAGCTCTGTGGAGTGTACGGCTTAAAGTGGTCCTATGGACAGATACTCCAATCTCCGCTGTGGAGCTTTGCAGCTCCTTCAGGGTTATCTTTGGTCTCTTTGTTGTCTCTCTGATTAATGCCCTCCTTGCCTGGTCCGTGAGTTTTGGTGGGCGGCCCTCTCTTGGCAGGTTTGTTGTGGTGCCATATTCCTTTCCATTTTTTAATAATGGATTTAATGGTGCTCCGTGGGATGTTCAAAGTTTCTGATTTTTTTTAATAACCCAACCCTGATCTGTACTTCTCCACAACTTTGTCCCTGACCTGTTTGGAGAGCTCCTTGGTCTTCATGGTGCCACTTGCTTGGTGATGCCCCTTGCTTAGTGGTGTTGCAGACTCTGGGGCCTTTCAGAACAGGTGTATATATATACTGAGATCATGTGACACTTAGAATGCACACAGGTGGACTTTATTTAACTAATTATGTGACTTCTGAAGGTAATTGGTTGCACCAGATCTTATTTAGGGGCTTCATAGCAAAGGGGGTGAATACATATGCACGCTCCACTTTTCCATTATTTATTTTGTAGATGTTTTTTTAAACAAGTTATTTTTTTAATTTCACTTCACCAATTTGGACTATTTTGTGTATGTCCATTACATGAAATCCAAATGAAAATCCATTTAAATTACAGGTTGTAATGCAACAAAATAGGAAAAAATGCCAAGGGGGATGAATACTTTTGCAAGGCACTGTATATCTGGTGGTCTGTCTCCTCAGCCACATAATGCCAGGGTATATCTGGTGGTCTGTCTCCTCAGCCACATAATGCCAGGGTATATCTGGTGGTCTGTCTCCTCAGCCACATAATGCCGGGGTATATCTGGTGGTCTGTCTCCTCAGCCACATAATGCCAGGGTATATCTGGTGGTCTGTCTCCTCAGCCACATAATGCCAGGGTATATCTGGTGGTCTGTCTCCTCAGCCACATAATGCCAGGGTATATCTGGTGGTCTGTCTCCTCAGCCACATAATGCCAGGGTATATCTGGTGGTCTGTCTCCTCATGGCTCAGCTACATAATGCCAGGGTATATCTGGTGGTCTGTCTCCTCAGCTACATAATGCCAGGGTATATCTGGTGGTCTGTCTCCTCAGCCACATAATGCCAGGGTATATCTGGTGGTCTGTCTCCTCAGCCACATAATGCCAGGGTATATCTGGTGGTCTGTCTCCTCAGCTACATAATGCCAGGGTATATCTGGTGGTCTGTCTCCTCAGCTACATAATGCCAGGGTATATCTGGTGGTCTGTCTCCTCAGCCACATAATGCCAGGGTATATCTGGTGGTCTGTCTCCTCAGCCACATAATGCCAGGGTATATCTGGTGGTCTGTCTCCTCATGGCTCAGCTACATAATGCCAGGGTATATCTGGTGGTCTGTCTCCTCAGCTACATAATGCCAGGGTATATCTGGTGGTCTGTCTCCTCAGCCACATAATGCCAGGGTATATCTGGTGGTCTGTCTCCTCAGCTACATAATGCCAGGGTATATCTGGTGGTCTGTCTCCTCAGCTACATAATGCCAGGGTATATCTGGTGGTCTGTCTCCTCAGCTACATAATGCCAGGGTATATCTGGTGGTCTGTCTCCTCAGCTACATAATGCCAGGGTATATCTGGTGGTCTGTCTCCTCAGCTACATAATGCCAGGGTATATCTGGTGGTCTGTCTGGAATCAGACCAAGCGTATATCGTGGTAGAAAGGGCAATAGAGGATAAAATTAGTTTCATTCTCTATTTCTTCCAGGTCACGATAGTTACATAGTCTTTCCTCTTCCGTTTCACCACAATACCGACCTGTTTCAATACGCAGCGACAATGTCCCTGATCATACCATAGCCATCTCTTGCTTTTAGGTAGGTTAAACATTATATATCTCTCACACACCAATTCACCCTTAATCAAACAAAAAGGTTCTTAATTTGGGTTAATGATTAATCTCCTCCACCCATTTTTTTTCATATTGCATCATCAGTTGTTTTTTTATAATATCTATGTCTCCCTTAATTTGGTTGTCATACAGATGTTCACAGTCAGACTGTTGGAAAAGGTCAGACATTTCAGTTGCCCAGTCTCCCCCTATGGATAGATCCCATTGAAAAACTTTACTGGCTATTCTGGCAGTTGGCCTATCCAACAGTCTATTCTGGCAGTTGGCCTATCCAACAGTCTATTCTGGCAGTTGGCATATCCAACAGTCTATTCTGGCAGTTGGCATATCCAACAGTCTATTCTGGCAGTTGGCATATCCAACAGTCTATTCTGGAAGTTGGCATATCCAACAGTCTGTTCTGGCAGTTGGCATATCCAACAGTCTATTCTGGCAGTTGGCCTATCCAACAGTCTATTCTGGAAGTTGGCATATCCAACCGTCTATTCTGGCAGTTGGCATATCCAACAGTCTATTCTGGCAGTTGGCATATCCAACAGTCTATTCTGGCAGTTGGCATATCCAACAGTCTATTCTGGCAGTTGGCATATCCAACAGTCTATTCTGGCAGTTGGCATATCCAACAGTCTATTCTGGCAGTTGGCATATCCAACAGTCTATTCTGGCAGTTGGCATATCCAACCGTCTATTCTGGCAGTTGGCATATCCAACAGTCTATTCTGGCAGTTGGCATATCCAACAGTCTATTCTGGCAGTTGGCATATCCAACCGTCTATTCTGGCAGTTGGCATATCCAACAGTCTATTCTGGCAGTTGGCATATCCAACAGTCTATTCTGGCAGTTGGCATATCCAACAGTCTATTCTGGCAGTTGGCATATCCAACAGTCTATTCTGGCAGTTGGCATATCCAACAGACTATTCCAAAGTTTTCACCATACACACCTTCCATCTCACCTCACAGGGTTCCCAGCCCGTGTCCCCAGTTATTGCAAAGATAGGTGCAAACTTCTGGACGCCTAAAAAGTAACGTACTGTTATGGACGTGTTCGTTTTTCGGACACCTCTTAGCACCCCACAGTCCTGCAGAATAGTCCAGAACAGGACACACGCGTGTCTGATACAGTTTGGAATACGTAGCATATCCAATATATTTTGAGGGTTTTAGTTTTTCCTATAACTCCCCCTAAGAGCGTTACTTGCTGAGTCGGGAAGATGTTCCGTATAGAAAGGTCATGTGTTCATCAGTAAATATACCCAAATATTTATCTCCAGAATGTCTCCAAAACGGAAGAACTATTCTCTTAGTACCTGGTTTTCTAAAACTCATTATCTGTGTTTTTGTCTGGTTGATCATGAGTCTCCGTCTTTTACACATAAAAACGTGTTCTGCAGGTCTTGTTCAGTTTCTGCCATCTAAATAATATCATCGGCATATAAAAGGATACTTAGCGTTTCATCATCAAATCTTACTCCAATATTTAACTGTTTATTTATTTTGCCAAATAATTTCTAAACATAGCAAACAAAGTCAGTGATAAAAGGCGACTCCTTGTTTTACACCCGAGGGTGTGGGAAACACATCTGTACGATATTCATTAAACACACAGAGAGTTGGAACTTTGTATAGAGACTGGATTGCGTGATTAAATGTCCCATCAACCCGTCTTTAACAAACTATAGGCTAAAATATCCCTTTTTTTTTTTTTTTATCAAAAGCTTTCTGGATATCAATGAAACATGCAAAAGTAGGCTTATCTTCGTGTAATCTTTTTCTGACTATTGTACAGACCTGATAGACTGACTATATTGTAAAAATTCATTCAAACAAAAATCAATTCAAGGTTAGGCATTAGGGTTAGCAGTGTAGTTATGGTTAGGGTTAAGGTTTAAAATCAGGTTTTATGACTTTATTTTATGATAGATTTTATGGTGCTCTGTATCCACCTGCTGTCTGTCCAACAGGAGAACTGTAGTTGAGAGAGAAATAATCCACATTAGAATCTCATCTCTGTGTTTACTGACACAGCAACAACAATGCCGTCAACATGATACCACAAAATATGACTTTTCTTATTCCTTGCTGGGTGCAGGAAAGCGGGGCCGCCGGAACAGTGCTGGCTCCCTGGACAGTACTATGGAAGTAAGTCTGGATGTCTGGTACAGAGGGGGGAGGGGGGTGGGGGACAGTGTTGGCTCCCTGGACAGTACTATGGAAGTAAGTCTGGATGTCTGGTATAGAGGGGGGAGGGGGTGGGGGACAGTGTTGGCTCTCTGGACAGTACTCTGGAAGTAAATGTTGTAAATGCTGCTCTCCTCCCTAAGCTAACGTCTCCTGGCATGTCCTCCCCAATCAAACAACCACTGCAATATGGCATGACGCTTCTGGATGTACACAATACCCTGCATGGTACTATTAACTACTGGTTGATATCGTTGTGGATTGAAATGGCCTTACATGCATGTGTTTGCCTCACCAGTTGCTGATAGGATTGTGTTATTTAACAGCTGTGGTCAGTGTCTACAGGTGCCTGTGTTCTGTCCACATAATGATGCAATAAAAACAGCACTATACAGACACTAATCCCCTCTTTCCTAACCCTCCTTACTCTGCTCTGCCTCCTCTCCTCTCTCCTCTCTGTTTCCTGTCTCTCCTCTCTCTCTCCCCCACGTCTCCTCTCTCTCTACCCCCTCTCCTCTCTCTCCCCCTTCTCCTCTCTCTCCCCCTTCTCCTCTCTCTCCTCCTCTCCTCTCTCCTCTCTGTTTCCTGTCTCTCCTCTCTCTCTCCCCCACATGTCTCCTCTCTCTCTACCCCCTCTCCTCTCTCTCCCCCTTCTCCTCTCTCTCCCCCTTCTCCTCTCTCTCCTCCTCTCCTCTCTCCTCTCTGTTTCCTGTCTCTCCTCTCTCTCTCCCCCACACGTCTCCTCTCTCTCTACCCCCTCTCCTCTCTCTCCCCCTTCTCCTCTCTCTCCTCATCTCCTCTCTCCCTCCTCACCTCTGTCTGCTCTCTCTCCTCTCCTCTCTCCTCTCTCTTCTCTCCTCTCCTCTCCTCTCTCCTCCCTCTCCTCTCTCTCCTCTCCCTCCTCTCCTCTCTCTCTCCTGCCTCTCCTCTCTCCCTCCTCCCCTCTCTCTCCTCTCTCCTCCCTCTCCTCTCTCTCCACTCTCTCTAACTCCATTCCTCTCCCTTATTTATTGCCTCGCTCCCTCCTCTCCTCTCTCTTCCCTCTCTCCTCTCTCCCTCCTCCCATCTGACTCCTCTCTCTCTTCTCTCCCTCCTCCCCTCTGTCTCCTCTCTAACCTCCTCTCTCTCCTCTCTCTGTCTTCTCCCTCCTCTCCTCTCTCTCCTCTCTCCCCCTTCTTCCCTCTCTCCTCTCTCCCTCCTCCCATCTGACTCCTCTCTCTCTTCTCTCCCTCCTCCCCTCTGTCTCCTCTCTCTCCTCTCTACCTCCTTTCCCCTCTCTCCCTCCTCCCCTCTGTCTCCTCTCTCTCCTCTCTCCCTCCTCCCCTCTGTCTCCTCTCTCTCCTCTCTCCCTCCTCTCCTCTGACTCCTCTGTCTCCTCTCTCTTCTCTCCCTCTTCCCCTCTGTTTCCTCTCTCCTCTCTCCCTCCTCCCCTCTGTTTCCTCTCTCTCACTACCCCCTCTCTTCTCTCTCCTCTCTCACTCATCTCCTCTCTCCCTCCTCCGCTCTGTTGCCTCTCTCTCCTCTCCTCTATCTCCTCTCTCCCTCCTCTCCTCTCTCTTCTCTCTCTCCTCTCTCTTCTCTCCCTCCTCTCCTCTCTCTCCCTCCTATCCTCTCTCCCTCCTCCGCTCTGTTGCCTCTCTCTCCTCTCCTCTCTCTCCTCTCTCCCTCCTCCTCGCTCTCCTCTCTCTCCTTCCTCCCCTCTGTTTCCTCTCTCTCCCCTCCCCTCCTCTCTCCCTCCTCTCCTCTCTCTTCTCTCTCTCCTCTCTCTTCTCTCCCTCCTCTCCTCTCTCTCCCTCCTATCCTCTCTCCCTCCTCCCCTCTGTCTGCTCTCTCTCCTCTCGACCTCTCCCATATCTCCCTCCTCCCCTCTGTTTCTTCTCTCTCCTCTCTCCCACCTCCCCTCTCGCTCCTCTGTCCCTCCTCCCCTCGGTCTCCTCTCTCTCCTCTCTCCCTCATCTCCTCTGTTTCCTCTCTCCCTCCTCTCTCTCTCTCTCTCTCTCTCCCCCTCCTCTCTTTCTCTCCTCATCTCTCTACACTCTCCTCCTATCCCTCTCTCGCCAGGGCTCCATCATTAGCAGTCCCCGGCCTCACCAGCGCCCCCACATGGCTGAAGGTATAATGCCACCCGGCTACTACCGGCCTCATCACCCCATCCTGAGCCCCGGGACGGGGGTGGGGGGTGGGCCGGGGCTAAATCACCACACCGCTACTGGGACGACGGCACTGGGTCCCAGCAGTGGAGACCGAGGGGGGACTGGATCCCAGGGGAGCGGGTCTGGAGGGGGAGGGGGCAGTGGAGGCTCCTTCCTGGGTTCCCTGTTCGGGAGCAAGCGCTCCAGCACCAAGCCCCCTGGTCCTCTCACCCCTCTCCTCCCACCTGGGCTGCCACACTACCCTGCACCTGTCCCCCCGCCCACCACCGGCGGCCCGCCCCCACACTCCCCCTCCGCCCTCAGCCACTCCGACCCAGGAGGGCCCTCCAAGATCCAGACCCTTCACGCCCAGTACTGCCACAACAGTATCGCAGGACAGCAGCCTCCTCCACCCTACCACCACCACCACCACTACCACGCCCAGACAGGACCCGCTCCCAGCCAGCCCTCCTCCACCGCCCAGGGGGTCCCTGGGCCTCATACCATCCACAGGGGCCCCATGGTGGGGGACCCCAAGCGGCCGGGCCCCGGTCCCGTTCCCTCCCACCCCCAGCTCCAGCAGCTCTCCGAGCCTCTGCTGGCCCAGCTGCAGCCGCATGGTGTACAGGGTCAGGGGGGGCGCTATACCATCATGGGGGGTTCTATGGGGGTAGGCTGCCCCGCTCCTCCCCTTTCTCCACATTCCCCTCTCTCCCCGGTGCCCCCAGCCCTCTACCACACACACGGTCGGGGAGGAGGAGGAGGAGGAGGAGGAGGCGCCAAGCTCCCTCTTACTCTCTCGCGCTCGCAGCCCCACCCTCACGCCCACGCCCACGTCCCTCATCTTACCGCTCATTCCCACAACCACAGCCCCCACCCCGGCCTGTCCCCCAGCCCTCTTACCGCCCAGCACCCTCAGCACCAGACTCACTTTATCTTTGGCATCCCGCCCCCACAGACCCCTACCGCCCGTCACATCCCGCAGGCCGCCGCCCACAGCCACACCCAGTACCTCCCGCTCTCCTCCATACCCCCTCCCCCTCTGCACTCCCCTTTACCCCCCCCTCTCTCCCCCTACACCCACCCCCTCCAGCAGCAGCCCGGCCAGCCGCCCCAGCTCCAGGGGTCTTGCGGGGGCAGCGGCAGCAGCACGGGCACGGGCAGCGCCGGCAGCTCCAAGTCCAAGCCTATCAACCGCATCAGCACGGTGGTGTGAGTGTCAGGAGACGCAACAACCCTCCCAGACACCAGGGGGCACCGCTCGTCAGACTGAGGTCATCAGACCAGGACAACTACAGGTTTAAGAGGGGCCACGCCCAGGTCATCCAATATGGCCGCCGGCGCTCTGGGAGAAGCAGGAGGAGGAGGCGGTACTTGCTCAGGCTGTGTTACTTCCGCCTCCGGTTCCCTCACAGATTCACATTCAGGTAGCGAGGAAGAGGAAGATACTAACTCACTGAAGAGGAAGAGGAAGATACTAACTCACTGAAGAGGAAGAGGAAGATACTAACTCACTGAAGAGGAAGAGGAAGATACTAACTCACTGAAGAGGAAGAGGAAGATACTAACTCACTGAAGAGGAAGAGGAAGATACTAACTCACTGAAGAGGAAGAGGAAGATACTAACTCACTGAAGAGGAAGAGGAAGATACTAACTCACTGAAGAGGAAGAGGAAGATACTAACTCACTGAAGAGGAAGAGGAAGATACTAACTCACTGAAGAGGAAGAGGAAGATACTAACTCACTGAAGAGGAAGATACTAACTCACTGAAGAGGAAGATACTAACTCACTGAAGAGGAAGAGGAAGATACTAACTCACTGAAGAGGAAGATACTAACTCACTGAAGAGGAAGATACTAACTCACTGAAGAGGAAGATACTAACTCACTGAAGAGGAAGATACTAACTCACTGAAGAGGAAGAGGAAGATACTAACTCACTGAAGAGGAAGAGGAAGATACTGACTCAGGTTAAGGTTGATAGTTATAAATATATTCGGTGACCTATGGACAGTACAACGTTTGATAGTTATAAATATATTCAGTGACTCATGGACAGTACAGAGGTTGGTAATTGACATGAGAAGAAGGAAAGTGACGGTCTCTTAGATAGATCGTCTATAGTCTTTGTGGGCTCATGTACGTGTGACCTCATGATACATTGAGCTACAACAGTATTGGGACAGTGACACATTTTTTTGTTTTGTTTTGGCTCTGCACTCCGGCAGGTTTAAAAAGGATACAATGACTGTGAGGTTAATGTGCACACTGTCAGCTTTAATTGGAGGGTTTTCTCCTCCATATCGGGTGAACCATTTAGAAATTACAGCACTTTTTGTACATAGTCCCCCCATTTTAGAGGGACCAAAAGTATTGGGACAAATTCCCTTATGTGTATTAAAGTAGTCAAACATTTAGCACGCAATGATTACATCAAGCTTGTGACTCTACAAACGTGTTGGATGCATTTGCTGTTTGTTTTGGTTGTGTTTCAGGTTATTTTGATGCCCAATAGAAATGCATTTGTATCATTTTGGAGTCACTTTTATTGTAAATAAGAATAGAATATGTTTCTAAACACTTCTACATTAATGTGGATGCTACCATGGTTACGGATAATCCTGAATGAATCATGAATAATGAGTGAAAAAGTTACAGATACACAAATATCATACGCCCAGGGAGGTTAGCAATATCATAACAAGGGAGGTTAGCATTTTATATCATACCCCCAAGACATGCTAACCTCTCACAATAACAAGGGAGGACATTTACATTAAGCAGACACTCTTATCCAGAGCAACTTACAGTTAGTGAGTTCATACATTATTTTTTTTACATACAGGCCCCCCGTGGGAATCAAACCCACAACCCTGGCGTTGCAAACGCAATGCTCTACCAACTGAGCTACATCCCTGCCGGCCATTCCCTCCCTTATCCTGGGCCAATTGTGCGCCGCCCCATGGGTCTCCCGGTCGCGGCCGGCTACGACAGAGCCTGGATTCGAACCAGGATCTCTAGTGGCACAGCTAGCACTGCGATGCAGTGCCTTAGACCACCTGGCCTCTCAGGAGATACAGGTTAGCATTTTATATCATACCCCCAAGACATGCTAACCTCTCACTATTACAATAACAAGGGAGGTTAGCATTTTATATCATACCCCCAAGACATGCTAACCTCTCACTATTACAATAACAAGGGAGGTTAGCATTTTATATCATACCCCCAAGACATGCTAACCTCTCACTATTAAAATAACAAGGGAGGTTAGCATTTTATATCATACCCCCAAGACATGCTAACCTCTCACTATTACAATAACAAGGGAGGTTAGCATTTTATATCATACCCCCAAGACATGCTAACCTCTCACTATTACAATAACAGGGGAGGTTAGCATTTTTGGGGGTATGATATTTATGCCTCTGTAACTTTCTTAGTCATCATTATTCATGATTTATTCAGGGTTATCCGTAATCATGGTAGCATCCACATTAATGTAAAAGTGTTTAGAAACATTGCACTTTAACCTCATAGTGATTGTATAATTTAAAATCCAAAGCGCTGGAGTACAGACCCCCCCCCCCCCCCCCCCAAAAAAATGTCACTGTCCCAATACTTTTGGAGCTCACTGTGTGTCCTCATGTTGCCAGAGGAGGAGATTATAGATTATGACAAGGGTGAACCAGGAAGTGGACAGTTGAACCAGGAAGTGGATAGACAGTCATATGGCCTGTTTCTGCCTGGCTCAGACATAAATGAATCTTACATCCCCATGTTGTTGTTGCGTAATGGAACAGACCTGCTTACTCTCACTGGTTGAGATCGAGCTCACTTGTTGAGTCGAACGCAAACAACTATTGTATTATTACCAAGGAACAAAATTAAGAGAAACAGAAAGGTTTCAGACACAAAGATGTGTAAAAGGGAATGTAGATGTTTTTGTAAAGATAGAGGAAGGTTATTGGAGTGAGGGTGTCAGAACACATTGGTGTCAGTAGAGTAACTAACAGAGGTATACAGCACCAGTCAAACGCTTGGACACACCTACTCATTCAAGGGTTTTTCTTTATTTTTACTATATTCTACATTGTAGAATAATAGTGAAGACATCAAAACTATGAAATAACACATATGGAATCATGTAGTAACCATAAAAGTGTTAAACAAATCAAAATATATTTTAGATTCTTCAAAGTAGCCACCCTTTGCCTTGATGACAGCTTTGCACACTCTTGGCATTCTCTCAACCAGCTTCACCTGGAATGCTTTTCCAACAGTATTGAAGGAGTTCCCACATATGCTGAGCACTTGTTGGCTGCTTTTCCTTCACTCTGCGGTCAAATCATCCCAACCATCTCAATTGGGTTGAGGTCAAGTGATTGTGGAGGCCAGGTCATCTGATGCAGCACTCCATCACTCTCCTTCTTGGTAAAATAGCCCTTACACAGCCTGGAGGTGTGTTGGGTCATTGTCCTGTTGAAAAACAAATGATAGTCCCACTAAGCGCAAACCAGATGGGATGGCGTACCGCTGCAGAATGCTGTGGTAGCCATGCTGGTTAAGTGTGCCTTGAATTCTAAATAAATCACAGACAGTGTCACCAGCAAAGCACACCCACACCCTCACACCTCCTCCTCCATGCTTCATGGTGGGAACCATACATGCAGAGATCATCCGTTCACCTACTCTGCGTCTCACAAAGATATGGCGGTTGGAACCAAAAATATCAAATTTGGACTCATCAGACCAAAGGACAGATTTCCACCAGTGTAATGTCCATTGCTCATAAATCACAGACAGTGTCACCAGCAAAGCACCCCCACACCATCACACCTCCTCCTCCAAGCAGGTCTCTTCTTCTTATTGGTGTCCTTTAGTAGTGGTTTCTTTGCAGCAATTTGACCATGAAGGCCTGATTCACGCAGTCTCCTCTGAACAGTTGATGTTGATGTGTCTGTTACTTGAACTCTGTGAAGCATTTATTTGGGCTGCAATTTCTGAAGCTAGTAACTCTAATGATCTTATACTCTGCAGCAGAGATAACTCTGGGTCTTCCTTTCCTGTGGCTGTCCTCATGAGAGCCAGTTTCATCATAGCGCTTGATGGGTTTTGCGACTGCACTTGACTGACCTTCATGTCTTAAAGTAATGATGGGCTGTCGTTTCTCTTTGCTTATTTGAGCTGTTCTTGCCACAATATGGACTTGGTCTTTTACCAAATAAAGGCTATCTTCTGTATACCACCCCTACCTTGTCACAACATAACTGATTTGCTCAAACACATTAAGAAGGAAAGAAATTCCACAAATGAACTTTTAACAAGGCACACCTGTTAATTGAAATGCATTCCATGTGACTACCTCATGAAGCTGGTTGAGAGAATGCCAAGAGTGTGCAAAGCTGTCATCAAAGCAAAGGGTGGCTACTTTGAAGAATCTCAAATATAAAATATATTTTGATTTGTTTAGCACTTCTTTGGTTATTTCATGATTCCAAATGTGTTATTTCATAGTTTTGACGTCTTCACTATTATTCTACAATGTAGAAAATGGCAAAAATAAAGCAAAACCCTGGAATGAGTAGGTGTGTCCAAACTTTTGACTGGTACTGTATACAACAGAGATGTACAGTTTACATAACAGAGATATACAGTATATATAACAGAGATATACAGTATATAGTAACAGAGATATACAGTATATATAACGGAGATATACAGTATATACTAACAGCGATATACAGTATATACTAACAGATATACTATATATATATATATAAATAACAGAGATATACAGTATATACTAACAGAGATATAGAGTATATAGTAACAGAGATATACAGTATATAATAACAAAGATATACAGTATATATAACAGATATACAGTATATATATGTATATATAAATAACAGAGATATACAGTATATACTAACAGAGATATACAGTATATAGTAACAGAGATATACAGTATATACTAACAGAGATATGCATTATATAGTATATAGTAACAGGGATATACAGCATAGTCCCGTGTAGTTCAGTTGGTAGAGCATGGCGTTTGCAACGCCAGGGTTGTGGGTTTGTTTCCCACTTGGGCCAGTATAAAATATATATATATATATATATATGCACTCACTAACTGTAAGTCGCTCTGGATAAGAGCATCTGCTAAATGACTAAAATGTAAAAAATATAACAGAGATATACAGTATATAGTAATAGAGATATACAGTATATACTAACAGAGATATACAGTATATAGTAACAGAGATATACAGTATATATAACAGAGATAAACAGTATATACTAACAGATATATACAGTATATAGTAACAGAGATATACAGTATATACTAACAGAGATATACAGTATATAGTAACAGGGATATACAGTATATACTAACAGAGATATACAGTATATACTAACAGAGATATACATTATATACTAAAAGAGATATACACTATATACTAACAGAGATATACAGTATATATTAACAGAGATATATAGTAAATAGTAACAGAGATATACAGTATATACTAACAGAGATATACAGTATATATAACAGAGATATACAGTATATATAACAGAGATATACAGTATATAGTAACAGAGATATACAGTATATATAACGGAGATATGCAGTATATAGTAACAGAGATATACAGTATATAGTAATAGAGATATAAAGTATATATAACAGAGATATACAGTATATATATATATATATATATATATAAATAAATAACAGAGATATACAGTATATACTAGCAGAGATATACAGTATATAGTAACAGAGATATACAGTATATAGTAACAGAGATATACAGTATATACTAACAGCAATATACAGTATATATTAACAGAGATATACAGTATATAGTAACAGAGATATACAGTATATACTAACAGAGATATACAGTATATACTAACAGAGATATACAGTATATATAACAGAGATATACAGTATATACTAACATAGATATACAGTATATAGTAACAGAGATATACAGTATATACTAACAGAGATATACAGTATATAGTAACAGAGATATACAGTATATATAACAGAGATATACAGTATATAGTAACAGAGATATACAGTATATAGTAACAGAGATATACAGTATATACTAACAGAGATATACAGTATATATAACAGATATACAGTATATAGTAACAGAGATATACAGTATATAGTAACAGAGATATACAGTATATACTAACAGAGATATACAGTATATAGTAACAGAGATATACAGTATATACTAACAGAGATATGCATTATATAGTATATAGTAACAGGGATATACAGCATAGTCCCGTGTAGTTCAGTTGGTAGAGCATGGCGTTTGCAACGCCAGGGTTGTGGGTTTGTTTCCCACTTGGGCCAGTATAAAATATATATATATATATATATGCACTCACTAACTGTAAGTCGCTCTGGATAAGAGCATCTGCTAAATGACTAAAATGTAAAAAATATAACAGAGATATACAGTATATAGTAATAGAGATATACAGTATATACTAACAGAGATATACAGTATATAGTAACAGAGATATACAGTATATATAACAGAGATAAACAGTATATACTAACAGATATATACAGTATATAGTAACAGAGATATACAGTATATACTAACAGAGATATACAGTATATAGTAACAGGGATATACAGTATATACTAACAGAGATATACAGTATATACTAACAGAGATATACATTATATACTAAAAGAGATATACAGTATATAGTAACAGAGATATACAGTATATATTAACAGAGATATATAGTATATATATATATATATATATATATATATATATAAATAAATAACAGAGATATACAGTATATACTAGCAGAGATATACAGTATATAGTAACAGAGATATACAGTATATAGTAACAGAGATATACAGTATATACTAACAGCAATATACAGTATATATTAACAGAGATATACAGTATATAGTAACAGAGATATACAGTATATACTAACAGAGATATACAGTATATACTAACAGAGATATACAGTATATATAACAGAGATATACAGTATATACTAACATAGATATACAGTATATAGTAACAGAGATATACAGTATATAGTAATAGAGATATAAAGTATATATAACAGAGATATACAGTATATATATATATATATATATATATATATATATATATATAAATAAATAACAGAGATATACAGTATATACTAGCAGAGATATACAGTATATAGTAACAGAGATATACAGTATATAGTAACAGAGATATACAGTATATACTAACAGCAATATACAGTATATATTAACAGAGATATACAGTATATAGTAACAGAGATATACAGTATATACTAACAGAGATATACAGTATATACTAACAGAGATATACAGTATATATAACAGAGATATACAGTATATAGTAACATAGATATACAGTATATAGTAACAGAGATATACAGTATATACTAACAGAGATATACAGTATATAGTAACAGAGATATACAGTATATATAACAGAGATATACAGTATATAGTAACAGAGATATACAGTATATAGTAACAGAGATATACAGTATATACTAACAGAGATATACAGTATATATAACAGATATACAGTATATAGTAACAGAGATATACAGTATATAGTAACAGAGATATACAGTATATACTAACAGAGATATACAGTATATAGTAACAGAGATATACAGTATATATAACAGAGATATACAGTATATAGTAACAGAGATATACAGTATATACTAACAGAGATATACAGTATATATAACAGAGATATACAGTATATAGTAACAGAGATATACAGTATATAGTAACAGAGATATACAGTATATACTAACAGAGATATACAGTATATATAACAGATATACAGTATATAGTAACAGAGATATGCAGTCATAAACACTCCCCAATCATTCGGGACATTATCTTGTAGGACAACTGGTTAAATGTCTAGTGGTAATATCAAATATTTGTCAAGGATTTTCTTTGAATATATATTCTGTACAGTGGAGTAAGCCAAACATACAATATGACAATATCTTGGATCTGTCTGTCCCCCACAACAATAGAAATGCTTTCTATCCATGATCATTAGAAACAATCTTTAATGTAAATGATCATATTCTTATATTGAATAATTGTACACTTAAATATTGTATTTAACATGTGTAGTACAATTTGTCATTTGGATAAGAATATTAGGTTTACACCCCCACGATTAGTAATTGGCGTGATAGAAAGCATATTTCCCTATTTAGCTATCTTGTAGTTTACACAAAAAACATGTATGTGTACTGTAAAGTATAGTATTTTAGTATTTGCAAAATGATTTTATAAATGCAACTGCCACAATAATTTCAGGAATTCTAATATAACAATTGTTACAGCCATTGAACATTTGATATGTTCTTTGATTTCATTATCAAATCAAATCAAATCAAATATCATTAACTGCCACGGAAATATAATTTTTACAATGCACCCAAGAAAAACTACAAATGTAGAAAATCTGTCCTACTGAATATACTGGTATGCTAGGACTTGAACTAACACTTCCTGGTCACCGTATAAAACTGGGACTTGAACTAACACTTCCTGGTCACTGTATAAAACTGGGACTTGAACTAACACTTCCTGGTCACTGTATAAAACTGGGACTTGAACTAACACTTCCTGGTCACTGTATAAAACTGGGACTTGAACTAACACTTCCTGGTCACTGTATAAAACTGGGACTTGAACTAACACTTCCTGGTCACTGCATAAAACTGGGACTTGAACTAACACTTCCTGGTCACTGTATAAAACTGGGACTTGAACTAACACTTCCTGGTCACTGTATAAAACTGGGACTTGAACTAACACTTCCTGGTCACTGTATAAAACTGGGACTTGAACTAACACTTCCTGGTCACCGTATAAAACTGGGACTTGAACTAACACTTCCTGGTCACTGTATAAAACTGGGACTTGAACTAACACTTCCTGGTCACTGTATAAAACTGGGACTTGAACTAACACTTCCTGGTCACTGTATAAAACTGGGACTTGAACTAACACTTCCTGGTCACTGCATAAAACTGGGACTTGAACTAACACTTCCTGGTCACTGTATAAAACTGGGACTTGAACTAACACTTCCTGGTCACTGTATAAAACTGGGACTTGAACTAACACTTCCTGGTCACTGTATAAAACTGGGACTTGAACTAACACTTCCTGGTCACCGTATAAAACTGGGACTTGAACTAACACTTCCTGGTCACTGTATAAAACTGGGACTTGAACTAACACTTCCTGGTCACTGCATAAAACTGGGACTTGAACTAACACTTCCTGGTCACTGTATAAAACTGGTCCACTTATAAATATATATCTGTGGATGGAGCAAAAAAAAACAGAACAAAAAATATAGGCGTTCCCTGGTCATCCATCCTCTTAGACATATCAACGTTCCCTGGTCATCCATCCTCTTAGACATATCAGCGTTCCCTGGTCATCCATCCTCTTAGACATATCGGCGTTCCCAGGTCATCCATCCTCTTAGACATATCGGCGTTCCCAGGTCATCCATCCTCTTAGACATATCGGCGTTCCCAGGTCATCCATCCTCTTAGACATATCGGCGTTCCCAGGTCATCCATCCTCTTAGACATATCAGCGTTCCCAGGTCATCCATCCTCTTAGACATATCGGCGTTCCCAGGTCATCCATCCTCTTAGACATATCGGCGTTCCCAGGTCATCCATCCTCTTAGACATATCAGCGTTCCCAGGTCATCCATCCTCTTAGACATATCGGCGTTCCCAGGTCATCCATCCTCTTAGACATATCGGCGTTCCCAGGTCATCCATCCTATTAGACATATCGGCGTTCCCAGGTCATCCATCCTCTTAGACATATCGGCGTTCCCAGGTCATCCATCCTCTTAGACATATCAACGTTCCCTGGTCATCCATCCTCTTAGACATATCGGCGTTCCCAGGTCATCCATCCTCTTAGACATATCAGCGTTCCCAGGTCATCCATCCTCTTAGACATATCGGCGTTCCCAGGTCATCCATCCTCTTAGACATATCAGCGTTCCCAGGTCATCCATCCTCTTAGACATATCGGCGTTCCCAGGTCATCCATCCTCTTAGACATTGATTGTACTTGAGAGGAATGCGTTTACATGGTCGAGGACATAATTGTTGGGATTATCTACGATGACGATGAAGATTCCTACCGACGCTACTATTGCTATGGTTGGTGTGGTGTTACAGCTACTAGTAATACTGTTAACTGTTGTTTTGGGCTGTTTTGTACTATTGTTTGAAGAAAGCGATTGTGCGTTTATTTGGTTGGGCGAGCCAATGGAACTACAGGGCTACGGACGTCTGGTTTGATCTAACAGCTACTAGCTAGCCTGAGTCGCTAACACCCGCTCGCTAACATACAGTGGGTCTTCATATGGACTAACAACATACACGTCTTATATATGGATATATACCTGTATACGGGAACACACTTGCAGATGTAGGAAGGAGAGGGATGGAGGGGAGGGGAGGGGAGGGATGGGGAGGGGAGGGGAGGGGAGGGATGGGGAGGTATGGGGAGGGGAGGGGAGGAGAGGGATGGGGACTTGTAGAGAAACAAATGACTGTCCGGTAGCTTTGAGGCTGTTATGAATGAAATGTCTTCTTGACGTTATTGTGATCTCCGTTGCATGTGTCAGGGAGGGAGGGAGGGATGGAGGGGAGGGGAGGGGAGGGGTGGAGGGGAGGGGGTGGAAGGGAGGGGAGGGGAGGGATGGAGGGGAGGGGAGGGGGTGGAGGGGAGGGGAGGGGATGGAGGGGAGGGGTGGAGGGGAGGGATGGAGGGGAGGGGAGGGGGTGGAGGGGAGGGGAGGGGATGGAGGGGAGGGGTGGAGGGGAGGGATGGAGGGGAGGGGTGGAGGGGAGGGGAGGGGAGGGGAGGGGAGGGATGGAGGGGAGGGGGTGGAGGGGAGGGGAGGGGAGGGAGATAGTAATTGTAAAATTGTCAGTTCATTAGTACATTACTTGTGCATCAGAGCAGGCATTATTTTAAAGATAACCAATATTGTATGAATTTTAGCTGTATATATATACTGTAGGTATTTTGTTTTAAATGAAAATGCAGCGATATGAAAACGTGAATATTTATTGCTGTTATAATATAAAACATGTCCTTGCTGTTGGAAAGATTGTGTGTTTTTATTTATCTCTGAAACTTAACCCTGGAGTAGGGGGTCTATTCAATCTGGATCGCTGAAGTTACCCTCTTTACAGTAGGGGGTCTATTCAATCTGGATCGCTGAAGTTACCCTCTTTACAGTAGGGGTCTATTCAATCTGGATCGCTGAAGTTACCCTCTTTACAGTAGGGGGGCTATTCAATCTGGATCGCTGAAGTTACCCTCTTTACAGTAGGGGGTCTATTCAATCTGGATCGCTGAAGTTACCCTCTATACAGTAGGGGGTCTATTCAATCTGGATCGCTGAAGTTACCCTCTTTACAGTAGGGGGTCTATTCAATCTGGATCGCTGAAGTTACCCTCTTTACAGTAGGGGGTCTATTCAATCTGGATCGCTGAAGTTACCCTCTTTACAGTAGGGGGTCTATTCAATCTGGATCGCTGAAGTTACCCTCTTTACAGTAGGGGGTCTATTCAATCTGGATCGCTGAAGTTACCCTCTTTACAGTAGGGGGTCTATTCAATCTGGATCGCTGAAGTTACCCTCTTTACAGTAGGGGGTCTATTCAATCTGGATCGCTGAAGTTACCCTCTTTACAGTAGGGGGCTATTCAATCTGGATCGCTGAAGTTACCCTCTTTACAGTAGGGGGTCTATTCAATCTGGATCGCTGAAGTTACCCTCTTTACAGTAGGGGGTCTATTCAATCTGGATCGCTGAAGTTACCCTCTTTACAGTAGGGGGCTATTCAATCTGGATCGCTGAAGTTACCCTCTTTACAGTAGGGGGTCTATTCAATCTGGATCGCTGAAGTTACCCTCTTTACAGTAGGGGGTCTATTCAATCTGGATCGCTGAAGTTACCCTCTTTACAGTAGGGGGTCTATTCAATCTGGATCGCTGAAGTTACCCTCTTTACAGTAGGGGGTCTATTCAATCTGGATCGCTGAAGTTACCCTCTTTACAGTAGGGGCTCTATTCAATCTGGATCGCTGAAGTTACCCTCTTTACAGTAGGGGGTCTATTCAATCTGGATCGCTGAAGTTACCCTCTTTACAGTAGGGGGTCTATTCAATCTGGATCGCTGAAGTTACCCTCTTTACAGTAGGGGCTTGTCACGATCGTTGATGAACGAGAAGGACCAAGGCGCAGCGTGATATGCCAACATGTTTATTTAACGAATAAACACAACGACAAAACAATAAACTAACGATACATGACGTCCTAAGGTACACACAACAAACCTCACACGGAACAAGATCCCACAACCCACTAGTGCCAATAGGCTGCCTAAGTATGGTCCCCAATCAGAGACAACGAGCTACAGCTGCCTCTGATTGGGAACCACACCGGCCAACATAGAAATACCCATCCTAGAAAAACCACATAGAATATACACAAACAAAGAATACACACACCCTGACTCAACATATAAGAGTCCCCTGAGTCAGGGCTTGACAGTAAGACAATTGTGCTATGCTCTTAAAACGTATAAATTATAGTATTGAAAGAGTCAATCTGTGATTGCTTCATCTATGTTTTGACTTTTTAATTATATACACACAACCATTGCTTCTTGAAGAATATAACTTATATTATAAATGCCTCATGATCTTGGTCCAATTGTCATACCCCATCAGAACCCAAAATAAGTACTTGTTCAACTCAATTGTTTGTAAACAATGTCATTTTAAACAAACATTGTTTAGCCTCTGAATGTGGTTAAAATGTTCATTTTGTATCAACAGCTCTATTGATGAATTTGAGAATGGTTACATTTCTCCAGCCCAAATCTTCAGCTTTTTACCAAAACAGTGGTGGGGTTAGTGGCTTTGTTGTTGTTTGAACGGCAGAATACCCCTTTAAGAACCAATGGGTATATATCAAGATTAGGAACATTGAACAGATTCCCAGATGGCAGACTGAATGTGTGACTTACATGAAAAAACATGTTTACATCACCAAGTACATTAATGCAGTAAACCTACTCTAAGATTGTACATTTTAGTCATTTAGCAGGACGCTCTTATCCAGAGCCACTACAGTAGTGAGTCATTTAGCAGGACGCTCTCATCCAGAGCGACTTACGGTTAGTGAGTACATTATCATACTGTATGTATTAGGCTGTTTGAGAAAATGTTTGAATCCTAATCAACCCATCCAATGTGAGTGCATCTGTTGTTGGAGTACAGTAGATCAATAAGCTTTTTTAGTGCATACAGTGGCTTGTGAAAGTATTCACCCCCCCTTGGCATTTTTCCTATTTTGTTGCCTTACAACCTGGAATTAAAATTTTTTGGGGGGTTTGTATCATTTGATTTACACAACATGCCTACCACTTGGAAGATGCAAAATAATTTTTTTTGTGAACCTAACAAGAAATAACATTTAAAAAACAGAAAACTTGAGCGTGCATAACTATTCACCTCCCCAAAGTCAATACTTTGTAGAGCCCCCTTTTGCAGCAATTACAGCTGCAAGTCTCTTGGGGTATGTCTCTATAAGCTTGGCACATCTAGCCACTAGGATTTTTGCCCATTCTTCAAGGCAAAACTGCTCCAGCTCCTTCAAGTTGGATGGGTTCCGCTGGTGTACAGCAATCTTTAAGTCATACCACAGATTCTCAATTGGATTGAGGTCTGGGCTTTGACGAGGCCATTCCAAGACATTTAAATGTTTCCCCTTAAACCAATCGAGTGTTGCTTCAGCAGTATGCTTAGGGTCATTGTCCTGCTGGAAGGGGAACCTCCGTCCCAGTCTCAAATCTCTGGAAGACTGAAACAGGTTCCCCTCAAGAATTTCCCTGTATTCAGCGGCATCCATCATTCCTTCAATTCTAACCAGTTTCCCAGTCCCTGTCGATGAAAAACATCCCCACAGCATGATGCTGCCACCACCATGCTTCACTGTGGGGATGGTGTTCTCGGGGTGATGAGAGATGTTGGGTTTGCGCCAGACATAGTGTTTTCTTTGATGGCCAAAAAGCTCAATTTTAGTCTTATCTGACCAGAGTACCTTCTTCCATATGTTTGGGGAGTCTCCCACATGCCTTTTGGCGAACACCAAACGTGTTTGCTTATTTTTTTCTTTAAGCAATGGCTTTTTTCTGGCCACTCTTCCGTAAAGCCCAGCTCTGTGGAGTGTACGGCTTAAAGTGGTCCTATGGACAGATACTCCAATCTCCGCTGTGGAGCTTTGCAGCTCCTTCAGGGTTATCTTTGGTCTCTTTGTTGCCTCTCTGATGAATGCCCTCCTTTCCTGGTGTGTGAGTTTTGGTGGGCGGCCCTCTCTTAGCAGGTTTGTTGTGGTGCCATATTCTTTCCAATTTTTTATAATGGATTTAATGGTGCTCCGTGGGATGTTCAAAGTTTCGGATATTTGTTTATAACCCAACCCTGATCTGTACATCTCCACAACTTTGTCCCTGACCTATTTGGAGAGCTCCTTGGTCTTCTTGGTGCCGCTTGCTTGGTGGTACCCCTTGCTTAGTGGTGTTGCAGACTCTGGGGCCTTTCAGGACAGATGTATATATACTGAGATCATGTGACACTTAGATTGCACACAGGTGGACTTTATTTAACTAATTATGTGACTTCTGAAGGTAACTGGTTGCACCAGATCTTATTTAGGGTCTTCATAGCATATGCACGCACCACTTTTCCGTTATTTATTTTTTTGAATATTTTGAAACAAGTTACAGGTTGTAAAGCAACTAAATAGGAAAAACGCCAAGGGGGATGAATACTTTTGCAAGGCACTGTAGTTCAAATTAGCTTTTGCATTTACTTTCTTTTTCGGCTTCAGACAAAAGCTAATATTTCACTTAAAACATTGTTTTTGTATACATTTCCAGTTGTTTTTCCGGAAGGTCTGATAGCAGCAGAAGTCCTGCCACCAACATTATCACTGTGCATTATAACTATTTTCAAATGGTATGAAACAACATGACTATCAATGGCAGCCTAAAGTGGTCGGTTTTATAAATGGTACTATGCTCTTTCATAGTTTAAAAGCTACAGACACTAGACCAACTGTAAAAGGTCTAACAATTACATAACTAGTTTATGAACTATATAATGATTTAAATATGCCTATACGTTTGGGGAACGTTGTTGGAAGTTAGGAGGTAGGAGGGTTTAGTTTGTATTAATGTTTCTTTATTCATTTAGTCTGTGATTGACTCTCCACCCTCCAGTACAGTAGGTGGACTGTCATAATACCATAGAAGAAGACCGGGAGAGTGCCAAAGCGTGCCATTCGCTTGTGACAGGAGGTCAGCTCGAAGAGGGAGTTCCCATGGTTGTGAGGTTGTCAACTGTACAAGGTCTAAAAAAAAAAAACTGTGAGGCTGTGGCCAATGTGGATAAACAAGTAGACCTGATGCGCTCTCGAGACTTATCTTCCGCAAGACCTGAAGGAGCGAAGGGAATTGGTGGAAACGCATCCAGGCCATCTGATAGGGCATCGACCCCGAGTGGATCCTTCTGGATCCTTCTGGATCCTTTAGGACAATGAGCTGGATCCTTTATGGAGAACCACATAGGACAATGAGTTGAGTCTTGCAATGCGAACAGATCGGCGATGGCCCTTCCGAATCGCACCCAGATCATCTCCACTACTGTGGGATGTATCCTCCAGTCTGAAGGAAGAGGGGGCCTCCTCTGGAGAGAAGGTCTGCTGCGTGATCCTCCTCCACCCCCGGCAGGTGTATCGCTCTGAGGGATGTAAGGTGCCTGTTTCCCCAAAGCAGTAGCTCCCTTGCTACCTGGTGCAGTGCCATTGACCTCAGTCTGCCCTGGTGGTTGATGTGTGCAACCACAGTTGTGTTGTCTGTCCGTATCAGTACATGTTGTCCTTTCAGTACTGGGAGGCAAGGTGAGCTCCAGTATGAATATCCTTTTCTGACTCAAATAAGATTTCCCTCAAGGTTGCTGCGAAATTTTGTGATATGTAACTTTTAAGTTGCATGTATTTTAAAATATGTACATTGGTCAGTACAAAATTGCCTTTTAATTCTGTCATGGAAATAATTGTATTTCCTGTTACCAAGTCATTTATGGTTTCTATACCTTTAGTTATATAAAGTCTGTTATGACTGAGTATACTTTTTTAAAGAATGTCTTCGGTGGGGTAATTGGTAAAAACGAAAATAAATACAACAATTTTGGGAGCCATGCCATTTTGAAGAGGTTCATTCTACCTGTAAGATTTATGGGAAGATTGTTCCATTTAATTATATCTGCTTTCATATTGTTGAGTAACGGAATAAAGTTTATCTTTATATATCTGTTGTTTGTTGTCACGTATTAAGCATCCTAAGTATTTAATATGTTTTGTTGGCCACTTAAAGCACTGCTGTAGATCGTGAGTTATTATTTGTATTTTTCATATTGCCATTATTTAGTTTTTTTTCCACGTTAATTTTATATTCTGAGATTTTAGTGTATTCTGAAAATATTTTTGGCAAAGTCGGCATTGAGTTTTCAATATTGGTCAGGTATATCAGGAGATCATCTGCAAATAAGTTTAGTTTATATTCATGTTTATCAATACTGAGACCTGTTACGTTTGGGTCCTGTCTAATCTTCTTTCTGCAAGCGGTTCAATTGCCAGTGCAAACAGGAGGGGGGAGAGAGGACATCCCTGTATTGTGCCCCCTTCTCAAGCAATTTCTTCAGATCATTTAATATTTGTGTATATGTTTGCTTTAGGACATTTATATAATATTTTTTATTAAATGTGTTATTTCAACTGGAAAGTTGAAAACTTCCAAAGTTTTGAATAGAAAAGGCCATTCAATACGGTCAAAAGCCTTTTTTGGCATCAACAGCCATTATTGATAAGTCTATCTCTTGTTTTTTTTTGCGTATTGTATTAAACTCAGTGGCGACCTGTCATTCAGAGCCCCACATTTTTAGCAAGAAATATAACAAAATATTTAAAAATATATATATATTTGCATATTATTTTGGCATTAATACGTGTCACATATCAGTTTGCAAACAATGTAAAAAAATTATAAAATATAATTGAGTTAATAAAGCCGCATACAAACGTGGTCTCTTTATTGCTTTCTTGAGTAAGGCAGCTCCAAAATGCAGGTGTTTCAGCCTAGCTCAGTGCTTTCTGTGGTGGTGGGGCAGCCAGTGGAAAAATACGGAGCATAGGTGTTGGTAATGTTCTCTATTTGCGCCGTGATTGGCTCAGTGTTCTGTCACTCATGGGGACCCTACGTCACCGCCAAGAAAATTCAAGCCCCTTGGGTAATGCCATAGAGTTACATTAGAAGTGCCCATCCAAGAAGGCTCAAGGTCATTGGCCACAGATAAAATGACGTCAAATCACGTTATATCTACAGTAGCTTTGATTGGACTGATCATGTCAACATCATACTTTCAAAATCTTTGCTGGCAGTCATCATCATGAATCACGTCAACAATCTACTGGCAAAACCTTTTTAATCCTTGTCATATGAAGAGAAATAATGAAGAGAAATTATAGATAAAGCGTATCGGTGCTCATCGGCCATTGGACATAAACATTACACAACAAGTTGGAAATCACAAATTCAACAATGAGTGGTTTGGAAGGAATCAGTGGCTAACTGCAAGCGTTGCAAAGCAATCACTAGCCTGCTATTCAGTGGAGTGGCTGTGTGGTCCCAAGTCTGGGATTAAGGGTCTCTTTTCCAAGCTTAACATTCAACATTGGCCGTGCTGTCAATGAAGCATGATTTGTGACGCGCTCAAAACAACTGTTAACTCGGAACTGCAAAATCTGACTTCAGTGAGTTCAAGACAATTGGGAACTCTGGAAAAACTAGCTCCGACTGGGAAAATACGTTTTGAACGGTCATCCAACTCGGAATTGTAAATCCGGAACTCGGGCCTCTTTCTAGAGCTCCGACCTGAAGATCACTGACGTCATCATGATTCAACCTTGTTTTTTTCCGAGTTCCCAGTTGTCTTGAAAGCACCATAAATCCAGAGAATGCCAGACTTTGATGACAAAGTTTGATGACAATATTTTCCCACGAAGGACCGCCGCGCCACCTTCCTGTTCAAGTGAGCACAGCACAACAAGGTGAGTCTAAAAATGTATTGTATGCCGCTGCATAAATGATGTAATATGCCAGGGAGATATGTATACTGTAGCTAAGAAAGTAATACTAAGTGTACGTTGTGTAGTAAACTGTTAATAGCCCATGAGCACCTTTTGTCACCGTTATAGGGCAATTATAGTGGGTGGCAGGTAGCTTAGTGGTTAAGAGCGTTGTGCCAGTAACCGAAAGGTCGCTGGTTCTAATCCCAGAGCCGACTAGGTGAAAAATCTGTCGATGTGCCCTTGAGCAAGGCACTTAACCCTAATTGCTCATGTAAGTCGCTCTGGATAAGAGCGTCGGCTAAATGACTAAAATGTAAATTAATGTATTGTGTAGTTTAGTGGCTTTGCTGGCATGCATCAAAAAAAATTTTTTTGTTTTGTTTGCCCCATAAAGATTGACATGCTAAAATCACCATTAAACTGATTTAATGTAATAATTAATGTAATAATTTAAACTGAAACTGAATATATACACTACCTGTCAGGTGTGCTGTATGTGGAAGGTGCGGGAATCAGGCGCAGGACACAGAAGCTTCGTTCAACAGTCTTTAGTGAATCAATACGAGCAAAAGTGCCCGGAGACGAGCGATACGCACACAGGCGTAAACGAACAGGAAAAATACTAACGCGCACAACAAGTGCGAAAACCTCTCCTAAAACACAAGGAGGGAAAACCAATACAGACACGAAGACAGGAAGCTCAATAACACACAACACATGACTAACAAAACGAGAACTTATAGGACACATAATCAACGCTAACTAACCACAGGTGTACAACAATCAGACAAAAGCAAACGAACATAGAAACATACAACGGTGGTAGCTAGTACTCCGGGGACGACGACCGCCGAAACCTGCCCGAGCAAGGAGGAGGAGCAGCCTCGGCAGATTCCGTGACAGTACCCCCCCATTGACGCGCGGTTCCAGCCGTGCGCCAACCCCGGCCTCGTGCGCCGGACGACCCCGTGCGCCGGATGACCAGGAGGACGCGGTGCAGGGCGCGTAGGGTGACTACGGTGGAACTCAGTCAGGAGAAACGGGTCTAGGATGTCCCTCCTCGGCACCCAGCACCGCTCCTCCGGGCCGTACCCCTCCCACTCCACAAGATATTGGAGACCCCCCATCCGACGTCTCGAATCCAAGATGGACCAAACTGTGTACGCCGGAGCCCCCTCGATGTCCAATGGGGGCGGAGGAGTCTCTGCTATCTCACCTTCCTGGAGTGGACCAGCTACCACCGGCCTGAGAAGAGACACATGGAATGAGGGGTTAATATTCTTATACTCAATAGGTAGTAGTAACCTGTAACACACCTCGTTCAATCTCCTCAGGACTTTAAAGGGCCCTTCAAACCGCCGACCCAGCTTCCGGCAGGGCAGGCGGAGGGGTAGGTTTCTGGTCGAGAGCCAGACTCGATCTCCAGGTGCGTACACCGGCCCCTCACTGCGGTGGAGATCGGCGCTCGCTTTTTGTCGACGGATGGCCCGCTGCAGATGGACGTGTGCAGCGTTCCACGTCTCCTCCGAGCGCCCTACTCACTCATCCACCGCAGGGGCCTCGATCTGGCTCTGATGCCACGGTGCCAGAACCGGCTGGTAACCTAACACACATCGGAAAGGGGTTAGGTTGGTGGAGGAGTGGCGAAGAGAATTCTGGGCCATCTCTGCCCAGGGAATATACCTCGCCCACTCCTCCGGCCGGCCCTGGCAATACGACCTCAGAAACCTACCCACATCCTGGTTCACACGTTCTACCTGCCATTACTCTCCGGGTGGTACCCCGAGGTAAGGCTCACCGAGACCCCCAAACGCTCCATGAACGCTCTCCAGACTCGGAAGGTGAACTGGGGACCTCGATCAGACACTATATCCTCAGGTACCCCGTAATGCCGGAAGACGTGGGTGAATAGTGGTCCTCTGTAGCTCAGCTGGTAGAGCACGGCGCTTGTAACGCCAAGGTAGTGGGTTCGATCCCCGGGACCACCCATACATAAAAAAATGTATGCACGCATGACTGTAAGTCGCTTTGGATAAAAGCGTCTGCTAAATGGCATATTATTATTATTATTATAGTGCCTCAGCGGTCTGCAAGGCAGTGGGAAGACCTGGCATTGGGAGAAGACGACAGGCTTTAGAGAACCGATCCACAACGACCAGTATGGTGGTATTCCCCTGAGAGGGGGGAAGGTCTGTAACAAAGTCCACCGAGAGGTGAGACCAGGGTCGTTGTGGAACGGGCAGGGGTTGTAACTTACCCCTGGGCAGATGTCTGGGCGCCTTACACTGGGCGCACACCGAACAGGAGGAGACATAAACCCTCACATCCCTGGCTAACGTTGGCCACCAGTACTTAGCGCTAAGGCAGTGCACAGTCCGGCCAATACCTGGATGTCCAGAGGAGGGTGACGTGTGAGCCCAATAAATAAGTCGATCCCGAACCTCGAGCGGAACGTACGTCCGACCCACCGGACACTGTGGAGGTATAGGGTCGGTACGCAACGCCCGCTCGATTTCAGCATCGACCTCCCACACTACCGGTGCCACTAGACAAGACTCCGGCAGTATGGAAGTGGGCTCAACGGACCTCTCCTCTGTGTCATACCGCCGGGACAGGGCGTCTGCCTTACCGTTCTGGGACCCAGGGATGTACGTGATTTTAAATACAAACCGGGTTAGAAACATGTTCCACCGAGCCTGGCGAGGGTTCAGTCTCCTAGCTGCCCGAATGTACTCCAGGTTACGGTGGTCAGTCAAAATGAGAAAAGGGTGTTGAGCCCCCTCAAGCCAATGTCTCCACACCTTTAGGGCTTGAACCACGGCTAACAGCTCCCTGTCTCCTACGTCATAATTCCTCTCCGCCGGGCTGAGCTTTTTAGAGTAGAAAGCACAGGGGCGGAGTTTAGGTGGCGTGCCGGACCGTTGTGATAGCACGGCCCCTATACCGGCCTCAGACGCGTCCACCTCTACCTGAAATGGTAAGGCAGGATCCGGATGCGCAAGCACTGGGGCCGAGGTAAACAGGGCCTTCAGTCTCCCAAATGCCCTGTCCGCCTCCGCTGACCACTGCAATCGCACCGGACCCCCCTTCAGAAGAGACGTTATGGGAGCTGCCACCTGTCCAAAACCCCGGATAAACCTCCGGTAGTAATTCGCAAAACCCAAGAACTGCTGCACCTCTTTCACGGTGGTTGGGGTTTGCCAATTACGCACGGCTGACACCCGGTCAACCTCCATCTTCACCCCTGACGTGGATAACTGATAACCCAGAAAGGAGACCGACTCCTGGAAAAACAGACATTTCTCTGCCTTGACATACAGGTCGTGCTCCAACAGCCTACCCAACACACGACGCACCAGGGCTACATGCTCGGCTCGGGTAGACGAGTACACTAGAATGTCATCAATGTACACGACCACCTCTTGCCCCTGCATATCCCGGAAAATCTCATCCACGAAGGATTGGAAGACTGACGGAGCATTCATCAACCCGTATGGCATGACGAGATACTCGTAATGACCCGAGGTTGTACTAAACGCTGTTTTCCATTCGTCGCCCTCCCTAATGCGCACCAAGTTATACGCGCTCCTGAGATCCAGTTTTGTGAAAAACCGCGCTCCGTGCAATGACTCCGTCATGGTCGCAATCAGAGGGAGTGGATAACTGTATTTCACAGTAATCTGATTGAGACCACGGTAATCAATGCACGGGCGCAACCCTCCATCTTTCTTTTTCACAAAAAAGAAGCTCGAGGAGGCGGGAGAAGTGGAGGGCCGAATGTATCCCTGTCTCAAAGATTCGGCTATGTAAGTCTCCATAGCTTTTCTCTCCTCTTGAGACAAAGGATACACGTGGCTCCGTGGGAGCGCTGCTCCTGCCTGGAGGTCTATCGCACAATCCCCCTGTCTATGAGGAGGCAAACACGTCGCCCTCGATTTACTAAACACAAGTGCCAAATCCTCATACTCAGTGGGAATGCGCAGTGAGGACACCTGGTTTGGACTCTCCACCGAGGTCGCCCCCACGGAAACACCCAAACATCTCCTCTCACACTGGGCAGACCACTCCTTAAGAGCCCTCTCTTGCCACGAAATAGAAGGATCATGGGTACTCAACCAGGGAATTCCCAGCACCACCGGATACGCAGGAGAGTCGATAAGATATAGCTGGATAGTCTCCTCATGACCCCCCTGCGTACACAAGTAGCGCTGTGACTTCCCTGATCAACCCCGATCCCAACGGACGGCTATCTAGGGCATGAACAGGAAATGGGATGTCAACAGGAAGTAGGGGAATCCCTAATTCTAAACAAAATTTACGATCAACAAAATTCCCAGCTGCGCCTGAATCTACTAGCGCCTTATGCTGGGAATGAGGTGCAACCTGTGGAAATCGCACAGGTATACAGAAGTGCACAACAGAGAGCTCTGGGTAAGTGGGACGCCTACTCACCTGGAAGGACTCCCCAGTGCAGGGCCTGCCGTCCTCTCCCCTAGGAGACCCTCCCCAACACCTGGCCGCGGTGTGTCCTCCACGGCCACAGTTGGTGCAGGGGATGGCCCCCCTCGTGCTCCTTCCCCTCTTCTCTCTAGCGCCAGCACCCCCGAGCTCCATAGGGCTCGGCTCGGAAGTGCTGGAGGGTGGAATGGACGAACCCCACTCGGAACGTCCGCGGGTGGCCATCAGGGTGTCCAGCCGGATTGACATGTCCACCAACTGGTCGAACGTGAGACTGGTATCCCTGCAGGCCAGCTCTCGACGGACGTCCTCCCGAAGACTACAACGATAATGATCGATGAGGGCCCGCTCATTCCACCCTGCATCAGCCGCTAGAGTCCGGAACTCCAGTGCAAATTCCTGGGCGCTCCTCCTCCCCTGTCGGAGGTAGAATAGACGCTCCCCCGCCGCTTTCCCCTCAGGTGGATGGTCGAACACAGCCCTGAAGCGGCGGGAGAACTCTGCGTATGTGATCGTGGCGGCGTCTATCCTCCTCCATTCGGCGTTGGCCCACTCCAACGCCTTGCCGGTGAGACAGGAGATGAGGGCGGAAACGCTCTCGTGTCCCGAGGGCGCCGGGTGTACGGTGGCCAGGTATAGTTCCACCTGCAGGAGGAACCCCTGACACCCGGCAGCGGTACCATCATACGCCCTCTGGAGCGAGAGCCGAATCCCACTGGGTTCCGGAGCTTGGATGGGCGGACTGGCCGATGGTGATGGCAAGGTCGGGGGAGATGTGGGTGCCCCTCTGTTCTCCCATCGGAGTGTTTATTACGTCCTGAAGGGCGGTCCCGATGCGGTTGATCTGTTCGTTCTCCAGGGACTCGGATGCTAGTGCTGTTCCTGCTGATTCCATCTGGGTGTGTTATTCTGTCAGGAGTGCTGTATGTGGAAGGTGCAGGAATCAGGCGCAGGACACAGAAGCTTCGTTCAACAGTCTTTAGTGAATCAATACGAGCAAAAATGCCCGGAGACGAGCGATACGCACACAGGCGTAAACGAACAGGAAAAATACTAACGCGCACAACAAGTGCGAAAACCTCTCCTAAAACACAAGGAGGGAAAACCAATACAGACACGAAGACAGGAAGCTCAATAACACACAACACATGACTAACAAAACGAGAACTTATAGGACACATAATCAACGCTAACTAACCACAGGTGTACAACAATCAGACAAAAGCAAACGAACATAGAAACATACAACGGTGGTAGCTAGTACTTCGGGGACGACGACAGCCGAAACCTGTCCGAGCAAGGAGGAGGAGCAGCCTCGGCAGATTCCGTGACACTACCGTTCAAAAGTTTGGGGTCACCTAGAAATGTCCTTGTTTTTGAAAGAAAAGCAAAACATTTTTGTCCATTAAAATAACATCAAATTGATCAGAAATACAGTGTAGACATTGTTAATGTTGTAAACGGCTATTGTAGCTGGAAACGGCTGATTTTTAATGGAATATCTACATAGGCGTACAGAGGCCCATTATCAGCAAACATCAGTCCTGTGTTCCAATGGCACATTGTGTTTGCTAATCTAAGTGTATCATTTTAAAAGGCTAATTGATCATTAGAAAACCCTTCTGCAATTCTGTTAGCACAGCTGAAAACTGTTGTGCTGATTAAAGAAGCAATAAAACTGGCCTTCTTGAGACTAGTTGTTGAGTATCTGGAGCATCAGCAATTGTGGGTTCGATTACAGGCTCAAAATGGCCAGAAACAAATAACTTTCTTCTGAAACTCGTCAGTCTATTCTTGTTCTGAGAAATGAAGGCTATTCCATGAAAAACCCTTGACTGAGTAGGTGTGTCCAAACTTTTGACTGGTACTGTGTATATATATATATATATATATATATATATATATATATATATATATACACAGTACCAGTCAAAGTTTGGACACACCTACTCAGTCAAGGGTTTTTCTTTTTATGGAGGTAAGGCAATAAATAGGCCATAGTGCAAAATAATTACAATTTAGCTTCCTCTGAAGAGTTGATGTTGAGATGTGTCTGTTACTTGAACTCTGTGAAGCATTTATTTGGGCTGCAATTTCTGAGGCTGGTAAATCAAATGAACGTATCCTCTGCAGCAGAGGTAACTCTGGGTCTTCCATTCCTGTGGCGGTCCTCATGAGAGCCAGTTTCATCATAGTGCTTGATGAAATAGGGCTATCTTCTGTATACCTTGTCACAACACAACGCATTAAGAAGGAAAGAAATTCCACAAATAAATTAAAAAGGCACACCTGTTAAATTGAAATGGTGACTACCTCATGAAGCTGGTTGAGTAAATGCCAAAAGTGTGCAAAGCTGTCATCAAGGCAAATGGTGGCTACTCATCCAGAATGCCGTAGTCCGTCTGGTGTTCAACCTTCCCAAGTTCTCTCACGTCACCCCGCTCCTCTGCACACTACACTGGCTTCCAGTTGAAGCTCGCATCTGCTACAAGACCATGGTGCTTGCCTACGGAGCTGTGAGGGGAACGGCACCTCCGTACCTTCAGGCTCTGATCAGTCCCTACACCCAAACGAGGGCATTGCGTTCATCCACCTCTGGCCTGCTGGCTCCCCTACCTCTGCTGAAGCACAGTTCCTGCTCAGCCCAGTCAAAACTGTTCGCTGCTCTGGCACCCCAATGGTGGAACAAGCTCCCTCACGACGCCAGGACAGCGGAATCACTCACCACCTTCCGGAGACATTTGAAACCCCACCTCTTTAAGGAACACCTGGGATAGGATAAAGTAATATTTCTACCCCCCCCCCCCCTTACTCCACCCCACCCCCCAATGTTTTTGGGACATAAAATACAAATATATTTTTTTAAATGTAAAAAATTAAAAATAAGGAGAAAAATAAACAAAAATAACAATAAAATAAAACATAAAACATTTATAAATAAAATAATAAAAATAAATGAAATTAAATTAAAAATTAAAAAATTATAAATAATGAATAAAAAACATATTGTAAAGTGGTTATCCCACTGGCTATAAGGTGAATGCACCAATTTGTAAGTCGCTCTGGATAAGAGCGTCTGCTAAATGACGTAAATGTAAATGTATTTGAAGAATCTGAAGATTTGTTTAACACTTTTTTGGTTACTACATGATTCCATATGTGTTTTTTCATAGTTTTGATGTCTTCACTATTATTCTACAATGTAGAAAATAGTACAAATAAAGAAAACCCCTGGAATGAGTAGGTGTGTCCAAACTTTTGACTGGTAGGCAAGAAGGTTTGCTGTGTCTGTCAGCGTAGTGTCCAGAGCATGGAGGTGCTACCAGGAGACAGGCCAGTACATCAGGAGACGTGGAGGAGTTCGTAGGAGGGCAACAACCCAGCAGCAGGACTGCTACCTCTGCCTTTGTGCAAGGAGGAGCAGGAGGAGCACTGACAGAGCCCTGCAAAATGACCTCCAGCAGGCCACAAATGTGCATGTGTCTGCTCAAACGGTCAAAAACAGACTCCATGAGGGTGGTATGAGAGCCCGATGTCCACAGGTGGGGGTTGTGCTTACAGCCCAACACCGTGCAGGACGTTTGGCATTTGCCAGAGAACACCAAGATTGGCAAATTCGCCACTGGCGCCCTGTGCTCTTCACAGATGAAAGCAGGTTCACACTGAGCACATGTGACAGACGTGATAGAGTCTGGAGACACCGTGGAGAACGTTCTGCTGCCTGCAACATCCTCCAGCATGACCGGTTTGGCGGTGGGTCAGTCATGGTGTGGGGTGGCATTTCTTTGGGGGGCCGCACAGCCCTCCATGTGCTCGCCAGAGGTAGCCTGACTGCCATTAGGTACCGAGATGAGATCCTCAGACCCCTTGTGAGACCATATGCTGGTGCGGTTGGCCCTGGGTTCCTCCTAATGCAAGACAATGCTAGACCTCATGTGGCTGGAGTGTGTCAGCAGTTCCTGCAAGAGGAAGGCATTGATGCTATGGACTGGCCCGCCCGTTCCCCAGACCTGAATCCAATTGAGCACATCTGGGACATCATGTCTCGCTCCATCCACCAACGCCACGTTGCACCACAGACTGTCCAGGAGTTGGCGGATGCTTTAGTCCAGGTCTGGGAGGAGATCCCTCAGGAGACCATCCACCACCTCATCAGGAGCATGCCCAGGCGTTGTAGGGAGGTCATACAGGCACGTGGAGGCCACACACACTACTGAGCCTCATTTTGACTTTTGATGTAATGTTTTAAGGACATTACATCAAAGTTGGATCAGCCTGTAGTGTGGTTTTCCACTTTAATTTTGAGGGTGACTCCAAATCCAGACCTCCATGGGTTGATCAATTTGATTTCCATTGATCATTTTTGTCTGATTTTGTTGTCAGCACATTCAACTATGTAAAGAAAAAAGTATTTAATAAGATTATTTCATTCATTCAGATCTAGGATGTGTTATTTTAGTGTTCCCTTAATTTTTTTGAGCAGTGTATATATACTCCGGACCGGACCAAATCTGAACTAATCATAAACATCTATGTTTCACAAGTTTGGACAGCACAGTACATAACAATACAGTACAGTAGAGCACAGTAGAGCACAGTAGAGTAGAGTAGAGCACAGTAGAGCACAGTAGAGTAGAGTAGAGCACAGTAGAGCACAGTAGAGCACAGTAGAGTAGAGTAGAGCACAGTAGAGCACAGTAGAGTACAGTAGAGCACAGTAGAGTACAGTAGAGCACAGTAGAGTACAGTAGAGCACAGTAGAGCACAGTAGAGTAGAGTAGAGCACAGTAGAGCACAGTAGAGTAGAGTAGAGCACAGTAGAGCACAGTAGAGTAGAGTAGAGCACAGTAGATCACAGTAGAGTAGAGTAGAGTACAGTAGAGCACAGTAGAGCACAGTAGAGCACAGTAGAGTAGAGTAGAGCACAGTAGAGTACAGTAGAGCACAGTAGAGTACAGTAGAGTACAGTAGAGTAGAGTAGAGCACAGTAGAGCACAGTAGAGTAGAGTAGAGCACAGTAGAGCACAGTAGAGTAGAGCACAGTAGAGCACAGTAGAGTACAGTAAAGCACAGTAGAGCACAGTAGAGCACAGTAGAGTACAGTAGAGCACAGCACAGTAGAGCACAGTAGAGCACAGTAGAGTACAGTAGAGTACAGTAGAGCACAGTAGAGTACAGTAGAGCAAAGTAGAGTACAGTAGAGCACAGCACAGTAGAGCACAGTAGAGCACAGTAGAGTACAGTAGAGTACAGTAGAGTAGAGTAGAGCACAGTAGAGTACAGTAGAGCACAGCACAGTAGAGCACAGTAGAGCACAGTAGAGTACAGTAGAGTACAGTAGAGTAGAGTAGAGCACAGTAGAGCACAGTAGAGTAGAGTAGAGCACAGTAGAGCACAGTAGAGTACAGTAGAGCACAGTAGAGTACAGTAGAGCACAGTAGAGTACAGTAGAGCACAGTAGAGTACAGTAGAGCACAGTAGAGCACAGTAGAGTAGAGTAGAGCACAGTAGAGCACAGTAGAGTAGAGTAGAGCACAGTAGAGCACAGTAGAGTAGAGTAGAGCACAGTAGATCACAGTAGAGTAGAGTAGAGTACAGTAGAGCACAGTAGAGCACAGTAGAGCACAGTAGAGTAGAGTAGAGCACAGTAGAGTACAGTAGAGCACAGTAGAGTACAGTAGAGTACAGTAGAGTAGAGTAGAGCACAGTAGAGCACAGTAGAGTAGAGTAGAGCACAGTAGAGCACAGTAGAGTAGAGCACAGTAGAGCACAGTAGAGTACAGTAAAGCACAGTAGAGCACAGTAGAGCACAGTAGAGTACAGTAGAGCACAGCACAGTAGAGCACAGTAGAGCACAGTAGAGTACAGTAGAGTACAGTAGAGCACAGTAGAGTACAGTAGAGCAAAGTAGAGTACAGTAGAGCACAGCACAGTAGAGCACAGTAGAGCACAGTAGAGTACAGTAGAGTACAGTAGAGTAGAGTAGAGCACAGTAGAGTACAGTAGAGCACAGCACAGTAGAGCACAGTAGAGCACAGTAGAGTACAGTAGAGTACAGTAGAGCACAGTAGAGCACAGTAGAGTACAGTAGAGTACAGTAGAGCACAGTAGAGTACAGTAGAGCAAAGTAGAGTAGAGTAGAGCACAGTAGAGCACAGTAGAGCACAGTAGAGTACAGTAGAGCACAGTAGAGTACAGTAGAGTACAGTAGAGCACAGTAGAGTACAGTAGAGTACAGTAGAGCACAGTAGAGTACAGTAGAGCACAGTAGAGCACAGTAGAGCACAGTAGAGTACAGTAGAGCACAATAGAGTACAGTAGAGCAAAGTAGAGTAGAGTAGAGCACAGTAGAGCACAGTTGTTTGGGGGCCGAGCTCATTAGAATAATACCCAACATGCTTTGCAAGTTTGTTTTCACTTTTTTATTTTTATTACATTCAGCCAATGGTCTTATCCAGAGTGATTCAATGAAGGTAAATCAATGTTCTGTTGCAACCTTCAGTTGGCTCCTCTTTCCTATATTAAGAGGCTTGAAAAAATGTTATTGTGATATAATGCTTACCTCATTGAGAATGTATGTGCAGTTGAAATTTGGCTGTAGAATCAATGACCGCAAAATATGTATTTTCAACGTCACAGATGCCTTATCAATGTCCGGGAGTA
>NC_140009.1:2199028-2296528 GCF_964263955.1 Coregonus lavaretus | reverse complement strand
GCTAAAGGTGCTTCAACAAAGTACTGAGTAAAGGGTCTGAACACTTATGTAAATGTGATATATCTAAAGACCTGTTTTTGCTTTGTCATTATTGGGTATTGTGTTTAGGTTGATTAAAACTAATATATACAGCTGTGGAAAAAAATTAAGAGACCACTGCAAATGTATCTTAAATCAGCATCTCTACATGTATGACAGCCATTCCATTCCAGTGTCTGTTGAATTCAAACACAGGCACACCTCATTATACTGAATTAGGTACTGATTAGGTGATCACCTGAACCAAATCTTATTTAACGAGGAAAAGTATAAAAACCACTGCTGTGGTCATCACTATCCTCTTGCAATAGGACCAGCTGGATGGCAAAAACAGTGCTAATAGTACCTCAAAAGTAATATTATTATTTAATTTTTTTGTGGGTATTTTACGCCCTTTTTCTCCCCTATTTCGTGGTATCCAATTGGTAGTTACAGTCCTGTCCCATCTCTGCAACCCCCATACGGACACGGGAGAGGCGAAGGTCGAGAGTCGCAACCCAACCGTGCCGCACTGCTTCTTGACACACTGCCCGCTTAACCTGGAAGCCAGCCGCACCAATGTGTCGGAGGAAACACCGTACACCTGGCGACCGAGTCAGTGTGCACTGCGCCCGGCCGGCCACAGGGGTCGCTATAGCGCGATGGGACAAGGACATCCCTGCCGGCCAAACCCTCCCCTACCCTGGACGACGCTGGGCCAATTGTGCGCCGCCCCATGGGTCTCCCGGTCGCGGCCGGCTACGACAGAGCCTGGATTCGAACCAGGATCTCTAGTGGCACAGCTAGCACTGCAATGCAGTGCCTTAGACATTTACATTTTACATTTACGTCATTTAGCAGACGCTCTTATCCAGAGCAACTTACAAATTGGTGCATTCACCTTATAGCCAGTGGGATAACCACTTTACAATGTTTTTTTTTTTGTTTGTTTGTTTTTTGGTTGGGGTAAGGGGGGGTAGAAGGATTACTTTATCCTATCCCAGGTATTCCTTAAAGAGGTGGGGTTTCAAGTGTCTCCGGAAGGTGGTGAGTGACTACGCTGTCCTGGCGTTGTGAGGGAGCTTGTTCCACCATTGGGGTGCCAGAGCAGCGAACAGTTTTGACTGGGCTGAGCGGGAACTGTGCTTCCGCAGAGGTAGGGGGGCCAGCAGGCCAGAGGTGGATGAACGCAATGCCCTCGTTTGGGTGTAGGGACTGATCAGAGCCTGAAGGTACGGAGGTGCCGTTCCCCTCACAGCTCCGTAGGCAAGCACCATGGTCTTGTAGCAGATGCGAGCTTCAACTGGAAGCCAGTGGAGTGTGCGGAGGAGCGGTGTGACGTGAGAGAACTTGGGAAGGTTGAACACCAGACGGGCTGCGGCATTCTGGATGAGTTGTAGGGGTTTAATGGCACAGGCAGGGAGCCCAGCCAACAGCGAGTTGCAGTAATCCAGACTGTGCCGCTTCCTGTTTAAGGCAGGGTCGTACTCTCCGAGTGTTGTAGAGCATGAACCTACAGGATCGGGTCACCGCCTTGATGTTAGCGGAGAACGACAGGGTGTTGTCCAGTGTCACGCCAAGGCTCTTCGCACTCTGGGAGGAGGACACAACGGAGTTGTCAACCGTGATGGCGAGATCATGGAACAGGCAGTCCTTCCCCGGGAGGAAGAGCAGCTCCATCTTGCCGAGGTTCAGCTTGAGGTGGTGATCCGTCATCCACACTGATATGTCTGCCAGACATGCAGAGATGCGATTCGCCACCTGGTTATCAGAAGGGGGAAAGGAGAAGATTAGTTGTGTGTCGTCTGCGTAGCAATGATAGGAGAGGCCATGTGAAGATATGACAGAGCCAAGTGACTTGGTGTATAGCGAGAATAGGAGAGGGCCTAGAACTGAGCCCTGGGGGACACCAGTGGTGAGAGCACGTGGTACGGAGACAGATTCTCGCCACACCACTTGGTAGGAGCGACCGGTCAGGTAGGACGCAATCCAAGAGTGAGCCGCGCCGGAGATGCCCAACTCGGAGAGGGTGGAGAGGAGGATCTGATGGTTCACAGTATCAAAGGCAGCAGACAGGTCTAGAAGGACAAGAGCAGAGGAGAGAGAGTTAGCTTTAGCAGTGCGGAGAGCCTCCGTGACACAGAGAAGAGCAGTCTCAGTTGAATGACCAGTCTTGAAACCTGACTGGTTTGGATCAAGAAGGTCATTCTGAGAGAGATAGCAAGAGAGTTGGCTAAAGACGGCACGCTCAAGAGTTTTGGAGAGAAAAGAAAGAAGGGATACTGGTCTGTAGTTGTTGACATCAGAGGGATCGAGTGTTGGTTTTTTGAGAAGGGGTGCAACTCTCGCTCTCTTGAAGAAGGAAAGGACATAGCCAGCGGTCAAGGATGAGTTGATGAGTGAGGTGAGGTAAGGGAGAAGGTCACCGGAGATGGTCTGGAGAAGAGAGGAGGGGATAGGGTCAAGCGGGCAGGTTGTTGGGCGGCCGGCCGTCACAAGTCGCAAGATTTCATCTGGAGAGAGGGGAGAAAGAAGTCAAAGCATAGGGTAGGGCAGTGTGAGCAGGACCAGCAGTGTCATTTGACTTAACAAACGAGGATCGGATGTCGTCAACCTTCTTTTCAAAATGGTTGACGAAGTCATCCACAGAGAGGGAGGAGGGGGGAGGGGGAGGAGGATTCAGCAGGGAGGAGAAGGTGGCAAAGAGCTTCCTAGGGTTAGAGGCAGATGCTTGGAATTTAGAGTGGTAGAAAGTGGCTTTAGCAGCAGAAACAGAGGAAGAAAATTTAGAGAGGAGGGAGTGAAAAGATGCCAGGTCCGCAGGGAGTCTAGTTTTCCTCCATTTCCGATCGGCTGCACGGAGCCCTGTTCTGTGAGCTCGCAATGAGTCGTCAAGCCACGGAGCAGGAGGGGAGGACCGAGCCGGCCGGGAGGATAGGGGACATAGAGAGTCAAAGGATGCAGAAAGGGAGGAGAGGAGGGTTGAGGAGGCAGAATCAGGAGATTGGAGGGAGAAGGATTGAGCAGAGGGAAGAGATGATAGGATGGAAGAGGAGAGAGTAACGGGAGAGAGAGAGCGAAGGTTGCGACGGCGCATTACCATCTGAGTAGGGGCAGAGTGAGTAGTGTTGGAGGAGAGCGAGAGAGAAAAGGATACAAAGTAGTGGTCGGAGACTTGGAGAGGAGTTGCAGTGAGATTAGTAGAAGAACAGCATCTAGTAAAGATGAGGTCAAGCGTATTGCCTGCCTTGTGAGTAGGGGGGGACGGTGAGAGGGTGAGGTCAAAAGAGGAGAGGAGTGGAAAGAAGGAGGCAGAGAGAAATGAGTCAAAGGTAGACGTAGGGAGGTTGAAGTCACCCAGAACTTTCAGGGGTGAGCCATCCTCAGGAAAGGAACTTGTCAAGCTCATTGATGAACTCTCCAAGGGAACCTGGAGGGCGATAAATGACAAGGATGTTAAGCTTGAATGGGCTAGTAACTGTGACAGCATGGAATTCAAATGAGGAGATAGACAGATGGGTCAGGGGAAAAAGAGAGAATGTCCATTTGGGAGAGATGAGGATTCCTGTGCCATCACCCCGCTGACCAGATGCTCTCGGGGTATGCGAGAACACATGGTCAGACGAGGAGAGAGCAGTAGGAGTAGCAGTGTTTTCAGTGGTAATCCATGTTTCCGTCAGCGCCAAGAAGTCGAGGGACTGGAGGGTAACATAGGCTGAGATGAACTCTGCCTTCTTGGCCGCAGAACGGCACTTCCAGAGGCTGCCGGAGACCTGGAACTCCACGTGGGTCGTGCGTTTAGGGACCACCAGGTTAGAGAGGCAGCAGCCACGCGGTGTGAGGCGTTTGTATAGCCTGTGAGGAGAGGAGAGAACAGGGATAGACAGAGGCATAGTTGACAGGCTACAGATAATGGCTACAATAATGCAAAGGAGATCGGAATGAAATGAACTAAACATCTGGGAAAGCGAGAGAGCGGGGCCTCCCTCACTTACGTTTCACTGAAACACCCAAATATAACTCTCCCAACTTCCACCTCAGAAACTATAATTGTTGTAAACTACAGCGGTTCAATGTTTTCTAGGAATAGACTAACTTAGTTTATTCAGCTAGCTAACTTTGTACAGTATTCTTCCGTGAAAACTGTCCAGGGCACCTAGTCGTATGACGCCACAGCCAACTAGCATGCCGGCCTCCAACAACACGGTTTAGCACCAATACTCGGCCACAACAAACCACCAGTGTGTCAACACGCCAAGCAGATCATTCGTGTCCGTGTCTAACGTTGTGGGTTAGTCCCGACAGCTTGAGCGAGTCCGTCGTCAACTTATTCAGCCAGTTAGTTAGCTAGAATAGTTAGCATACTAGCTAGCCATTGCTTTCTGCCAACGAAGAAACCCGTCCTCTCACGGCACGAACACACAGAGAGAGCCAAGCTAACGTTAACTAGTCACCCATGTCCCAAATTCCCTTGAACGACTCTGGCTACCAGTATGTAAAAACAAAACACACTGCACCACTCGGGGGGCCCCCTCAAAAGTAATATTAATAAAAAAATAACTATTTTTAAATATTGTAAAAATATTAAAAGTGGTCATCAGCACTTTTCTCAGATTGTATTGAAGTGGTGCATCACATTAGGGAAAATATTTGAGAGTAATGAGCAAAGGGAAATAGATAAAAATAATATTAAGTAATGCCAAAAGAGTTGAAAAGGAAAGTTTTGAGTGAGGAAAAGAAGGGTTCAATTCTGGCTTTACTGGCAGAGGGATACAGTGAGCGCCAGGTTGCTTCCATCCTTAAAATGTCAAAGACGGCGGTTCATAAGAACAAGGTCAAGCAGCAGACATTGGGGACAACAAAGCTACAGACCGGCAGAGGGCGAAAACGACTCTCTACTGACCGGGATGACCGCCAACTCATTCGAATGTCACTCAACAACCGTAGGATGACATCATGTGACCGGCAGCTGGGGTGACATGCACGGCGAGGACGATTCGAAACAGGCTCCTAGGGGCAGGGCTGAAGTCGTGCAAAGCTAGAAGAAAGTCCTTCATCAATGAGAAGCAAAGAAGAGCCAGGCTGAGGTTTGCAAAAGACCATAAGGATTGGACCGTAGAGGACTGGAGTAAGGTCATCTTCTCTGATGAGTCCAATTTTCAGCTTTGCCCAACACCTGGTCATCTAATGGTTAGACGGAGACCTGGAGAGGCCTACAAGCCACAGTGTCTCGCACCCACTGTGAAATTTGGTGGAGGATCGGTGATGATCTGGGGGTGCTTCAGCAAGGCTGGAATCGGGCAGATTTGTCTTTGTGAAGGACGCATGAAACTTGGAAGAAAACTTGCTTCCTTTTGCTCTGACATTGTTCCCCAACTCTGAGGATTGGTTTTTCCAGCAGGACAATGCACCATGCCAAACAGTCAGGTCAATCAAGGTGTGGATGGAGGACCACCAGATCAAGACCCTGTCATGGCCAGCCCAATCTCCAGACCTGAACCCCATTGAAAACTTCTGGAATGTGATCAAGAGGAAGATGGATGGTCACAAGCCATCAAACAAAGCTGAGTGCTGCATCAGATGACCTGGCCTCCACAATCCCCCGACCTCAACCAAATTGAGATGGTTTGGGATGAGTCGGACCGCAGAGTGAAGGAAAAGCAGCCAACAAGTGCTCAGCATATGTGGGAAGTCATTCAAGGCAAAGGGTGGCTATTTGAAGAATCTCAAATATAATATATATATTTATTTGTTTAACACTTTTTTGGTTACTACATGCTTCCAAATGTGTTATTTCATAGTTTTGATGTATTCACTATTATTCTACAATGTAGAAAATAGTAAAAATAAAGAAAAGACCTTGAATGAGTAGGTGTTCTAAAACTTTTCACCGTTGTTGTTGTTGTTTTATTTTACTTTTTTATTAAAAAATAAATGCATTGTTGGTTAATGGCTGTAAGTAAACATTTCACTGTAATGTCTACACCTGTTGTATTCGGCGCATGTGGCCAATACAATTTGATTTGATTTGATTCAAATGTTGAGTCAAACCATTCATTAACCATTAACAAATACCTTATAAATAATCTTGAGTTGACAATAACTCCTTTATAGCTGGTTTATAAGTACGTAGTACATTGTTAAATCATTTTAAATAGTGTTTATAAATGCTTAATTGACTATTTAGCTTTTTTGACATTTACAGATGTAGGAATAATGATTAATAAATGGTAAGTCAACTCTTTACAATCTGCTTATAAATGGTTTATTAAGGGACCTTAAGTGCTACCTACCAGGTAAATCCTGATTGATTCCTGACTGATTTCTGAATGATTCCAATGTGATTCCAATGTGATTCCAATAGCCGTGTTTACACAGTGATCATCTATAGCCTGGGTAAGACTCCTGATCTCTGCAACATTTAACCTTACTTCTCTTGAAATTAAAATGTACAGTTTTAATGCAAGATATGAAATGTCACAATGATGTTTGTTTTTCAAATTATGTATTTTGTTAAAACAGAAGAAATGAAATAAATAGCCCACATTATCTTGAAAATATATTAAAGGTTAAATACAAAAAATTAAAGCGTTATATCAGTCTTAAGTATTATGTCGTTCAGATTTTTTAATTATCATTAGATAAGGCCCTATACATTTTGTTTTTTTGTTTTCCCAAATTCCGTTTTCTCTTTTTCTGTTGAGTTTTGCCCTCAAAATCACAAACTTTTAATAGAAAAACAACAACATTGGAAGTCCACACCAAACGTTTAAACCACATCAGGAGGCCACTTTTGACATCTAGGAAACATCAGAGAGATGTGGATTTTTGGGTGTAGTTACCTTTTAATTAAAGTGTACACCTAGCAAGAGGCTGTTGTTAGCAGTGTTTTTGTAGCGCACATGTGACGGTAGAGTTTGCTAAACAAATACCCACTGGATTGATAAAAATAATAATGATCTCATTCTGCCAATTAAGCATAGGCTACTTTATTTGCAGAGCCTAGGCCTACCAGTAGGGAGCCATATGAACATCTCTCTTACCGATTCGGTAGGCTACACTAAAGCTTTGTTCACGTTAGCAGTTTGAAAGGACTCAAATCCAATTTTTTGGGATCCGATTCAAATCTGTTATTTTTTTCTGCTGTCTGAAACAAAAAGCACAAGGAATTAGATATTTCAAAATCAAATCAATTTTTATTTGTCACATCCGGCGCGAAAACAACGTGAAATGCTTACTTACAAGCTTACTTACAAGCCCTTAACCAACAATGCAGTTTTAAGAAAATAGAGTTCAGAAAATATGGTAGGCATTGTTGTCACCTTACCTTGCTGCATAACTTCTGAGTGATAGAAAGCACAAGGACCACCACCAATCAGCCTACACCAGTGGTTCCCAACCTTTTTCAGTTACTGTACCAGCAACTGAAGTACCCCATCTTGTGCATGAGGCTTCTCAAGTAACCCCGTGTGGATAGACCAAATACCCCCAGGGGTCCTAGTACCTCTGGTTGGGAACCACTGACCTACACCACTGCGCACACACCTGTCATTACTATAACATTTACATTTTACATTTACGTCATTTAGCAGACGCTCTTATCCAGAGCGACTTACAAATTGGTGCATTCACCCTATAGCCAGTGTCTCCTGAGTGGCGCAGTGGTCTAAGGCACTGCTTCGCAGTGCTAACTGTGCCACTAGAGATCCTGGTTCGAATCCAGGCTCTGTCGCAGCCGGCCGCGACCGGGAGACTCATGGGCGGCGCACAATTGGCCCAGCGTCGTCCAGGGTAGGGGAGGGAATGGCCGGCAGGGATGTAGCTCAGTTGATAGAGCATGGCGTTTGCAACGCCAGGGTTGTGGGTTCGATTCCCACGGGGGGGCAGTATAAAAAAATAAAAAAAATGTATTCACTAACTGTAAGTCGCTCTGGATAAGGGCGTCTGCTAAATGACTAAAATGTAAATGATGTAATGGATAACCACTTTACACTTTTTTTATTATTATTTTTTTATTTATTATTTGTTGTTATTTTATTTATTATTTATTTTTTTTTGGGGGGGGGGGGGGTAGAAGGATTACTTTATCCTATCCCAGGTATTCCTTAAAGAGGTGGGGTTTCAAATGTCTCCGGAAGGTGGTGAGTGACTCCGCTGTCCTGGCGTCGTGAGGGAGCTTGTTCCACCATTGGGGTGCCAGAGCAGCGAACAGTTTTGACTGGGCTGAGCGGGAACTATGCTTCCGCAGAGGAAGGGGAGCCAGCAGGCCAGAGGTGGATGAACGCAATGCCCTCGTTTGGGTGTAGGGACTGATCAGAGCCTGAAGGTACGGAGGTGCCGTTCCCCTCACTGCTCCATAGGCAAGCACCATGGTCTTGTAACGGATGCGAGCTTCAACTGGAAGCCAGTGGAGTGTGCGGAGGAGGGGGGTGACGTGAGAGAACTTGGGAAGGTTGAACACCAGACGGGCTGCGGCATTCTGGATGAGTTGTAGGGGTTTAATGGCACAGGCAGGGAGCCCAGCCAACAGCGAGTTGCAGTAATCCAGACGGGAGATGACAAGTGCCTGGATTAGGACCTGTGCCGCTTCCTGTGTAAGGCAGGGTCGTACTCTCCGAATGTTGTAGAGCATGAACCTGCAGGATCGGGTCACCGCCTTGATGTTAGCGGAGAACGACAGGGTGTTGTCCAGGGTCACGCCAAGGCTCTTCGCACTCTGGGAGGAGGACACAACAGAGTTGTCAACCGTGATGGCGAGATCATGGAACGGGCAGTCCTTCCCCGGGAGGAAGAGCAGCTCCGTCTTGCCAGGGTTCAGCTTGAGGTGGTGATCCGTCATCCATACTGATATGTCTGCCAGACATGCAGAGATGCGATTCGCCACCTGGTTATCAGAAGGGGGAAAGGAGAAGATTAGTTGTGTATCGTCAGCGTAGCAATGATAGGAGAGGCCATGTGAGGATATGACAGAGCCAAGTGACTTGGTGTATAGGGAGAAAAGGAGAGGGCCTAGAACTGAGCCCTGGGGGACACCAGTGGTGAGAGCACGTGGTGCGGAGACAGCTTCTCGCCACGCCACTTGGTAGGAGCGACCGGTCAGGTAGGACGCAATCCAGGAGTGAGCCGCGCCGGAGATGCCCAGCTCGGAGAGGGTGGAGAGGAGGATCTGATGGTTCACAGTATCAAAGGCAGCAGACAGGTCTAGAAGGACAAGAGCAGAGGAGAGAGAGTTAGCTTTAGCAGTGCGGAGAGCCTCCGTGACACAGAGAAGAGCAGTCTCAGTTGAATGACCAGTCCTGAAACCTGACTGGTTTGGATCAAGAAGGTCATTCTGAGAGAGATAGCAAGAGAGTTGGCTAAAGACGGCACGCTCAATAGTTTTATGACAACTAGTGTAGCCATGTCAGAAAATTACTGCTCTCTGAGCACACACAGATCCGATTTGGTCGCTTGTAACTTGCTGTTTGGAGAGTCAGTATTCCAAAACGGATTTGAAAAACAAAACTGATTTGAGCATTAAGGCCTGCATTGTGAACAAGGCTTATCTGACGAGAGGAGAGTCACTCACTTTAGCGTCACTGTCTGACAAGCCCCGACATCGTAGGAAAAGAAACCAAGGAAATCTTTTGGTTTACTTGTCCCGATGCAATACCATGGACATATAACCATGTTGCATGATTTATGAATGGCAAAGGGATATAGGAGATCGACTTTATTCAGTCTGTTAGACACCTTTTATAAACTTGCTGTTCAGTTTTCAATCAAAGCACAGTAAACGTGATAAGCTAATTTCCCGACGATGGCTCACCACTCATCGTACTGGGCGACTTCAACCTCCCGACGCCTGACATCGACTCATTTCTTTCCACCTCTTATTTTCCCTGCGTGCCTCTTTTGACCTCCCCCTTTCCCAGTCCCTTCTCACTCACATAGCAGGCAATACACTTGAACTCATCTTTAGTAGAGGCTGTTCTTCTACTAATCTCACTGCAACCCCCCTCCATGTCTCTGATCACCACTTTGTTTCCTTGCCTCTCCATCTCTCCTCCAACCCTACCCACTCAGCCCCAACCAGATGGTCATGTGCCGTCGCAATCTACACTCTCTCTCTCTCCCACCACTCTCTCCTCTTCTATCCTATCATCTCTCCCTTCTGTTAAATCCTTCTCCCTCCTGTCTTCTGACTCAGCCTCTTTGACCCTACTCTCCTCCCTTTCCACCTCCTTTGACTCCCAATGTCCCCTTTGTCCCCTTTCCTCCTGGCCGGCTCGAACTTCCGTGGCTGAGTGACTCACTACATACACACAGAACAAGGCTGCGGGCAGCTGAGTGAAAATGGAGGAAAAATAAACTTCCTAGGACCTATCATCCTTTCAGCCACTTTCTATCACTCTAAATTTCAAGCCTCTGCCTCCTAGGGAACTCTTTTTCACCGTCTCCTCCCTCCTTAATCCTCCACTTCCTCCTCCTCCCTCTCTGAGGACGACATTGAAAAAAAGGTTGACGACATCTGCTCGTCATTCACTCAGCCTACTGAGTCCACTGCTCCCAATCACACAGAACTACACTTGACCTCTTTCTCTCCTCTCTCTCCAGATGAGATCCTGCAACTAGTGCGGTCCGGCCAATCGGCAATCTGCCAACTCGACCCCATCCCTCCTCCCTTCTCCAGACCATCTCTGGAGACCTTCTCCCATTCCTCACTTCGCTCATCAACTCATCCCTGACCACTGGCTGCTTCCCCTCTGACTTCAAGATGGCCAGAGTCGCTCCCCTCCTCAAGAAACCAACACTCGACTCATCTGACATCAAAAACTACAGACCCGTATCCCTTCTTTCTTTTCTTTCCAAAACACTTGAGCGTTCTGTCTCTGATCAACTATCTCTCTCAGAACGCTCTTCTTGATCCTAACCAGTCAGCCTTCAAGACGGGTCACTCAACTGCGACTGCTCTCCTCTGTGTCACAGAGGCTCCCCGCTCTGCCAAAACGGACTCTCTCTCCTCTGTTCTCATCCTTCAAGATCTATCCGCTGACTTCGACACTGTGAACCATCAAATCCTACTCTCCACCCTCTCAGGGCTGGGTGTCTCAGGATCTGAACACTCTTGGATTGCATCCTACCTGGCAGGCCGCTCCTACCAGGTGGCGTGGAGAGGATCTGTGTCTGCACCACATACTCTCACTACTGGTGTCCCCCAGGGCTCGGTCCTAGGCCCTCTCCTCTTCTCTCTATACACCAAGTCACTCGGCTCCGTCATATCCTCACATGGTCTCTCCTATCATTGCAATGCAGATGACACTCAACTACTTTTCTCATTCCCCCATTCTGACACATCTCTGCGTGCATGGCAGATATCTCAGCATGGATGTCGGCCCACCACCTCAAGTTCAACCTCGACAAGACGGAGCTGCTCTTCCTCCCGGGGAAGTCCTGCCCGCTCAAAGGCCTCTCCATCACGGTTGATAACTCCACGTGTTCCCTTCCCAGAGTGCAAATAACCTTGGTGTGACCCTGGACAACACCCTGTCGTTCTCTGCAAACATTTTTTTAAAGTGACTCGCTCCTGCAGGTTCATTCTCTACAACATCCGTAGAGTACGACCCTAACTCACACAGGAAGCGGTGCAGGTCCTAATCCAGGCACTCGTCATATCCCGTCTGGACTACTGCAACTCTGTTGGCTGGGCTCCCCGCTTGTGCCATCAAACCCTTGCAACTTATCCAGAATGCCGCAGTCCACCTGGTGTTTACCTTTCCCAAGTTCTCTCATGTCACCCCGCTCCTCCGCACACTCCACTGGCTTCCAGTTGAAGCTCGCATCCACTACAATACCCTGGTGTTTACCTACGGAACATCAAGAGGAACTGCCCCTCCCTACATTCACGATATGCCCAAACCCTACATCCCAACCCGAGAACTCCGTTCTGCCACCTCTGGTCTCTTGGCCTTCCCACCTTTACGACTGTGATATGTGGTTGTCTCACCTAACTATCTTAAGATGAATGCACTAACTGTAAATCGCTCTGGATAAGAGTGTCTGCTAAATTACTAAAATTTAAGATGTACACAGGCAGCCCAATTCTGATATTTTGTCTTATTGGCAAATATTTGATTGGTTAAAGGCCAATAAGATCAGACTGGGCTGTGTAAACCCAATGTGATTCCAGTATGATTCCAGTGTGATTCCAATGTGATTCCAGTGTGATTCCAATGTGATTCCAGTGTGATTCCAATGTGATTCCAATGTGATTCCAATGTGATTCCAGTGTGATTCCGATATGATTCCAATGTGATTCCAGTGTGATTCCAGTATGATTCCAGTGTGATTCCAATGTGATTCCAGTGTGATTCCGATATGATTCCAATGTGATTCCAATGTGATTCCCTTGTGTGCAGGTGAAGCGTTCGGCCCGTATGTGTGGAGAGTGTGAGCCGTGCAGGAGGACTGAGGACTGTGCTCAGTGTGATTTCTGTAAAGACATGAAGAAGTTTGGAGGACCCAATAAGATCAGACAGAAGTGCAGACTCAGGCAGTGTGACGTCCGAGCTCGGGTGAGTCCATAAAGGTAGATGGAGGGTGCATTTGGACCGTAGACTGTTTTAGCATGGGCAGCGGCATTGATTTATGCCTCTCAAGCAACCACCAAACCTCGACAAAAGTGCACTCTTTATTCATTTACACTATTGAAGCCTCTGAAACGGACATTATTGTAGAGACCCTAACCCAACACCTAGCGACCTCGTCAACAGGTTTGGATTTCTTTACGTAAAAGCTAAGATGTTGGGTTGACAGTCGGTGGACCTAGGTTTGAGTACTTGACTGGGTTACCCCCCCCCCGAATTAGCTTCAGTATATTTGATGCACCATGTCTCTCTCGCTGTAGAAAATGCTTCGTGTAAAGGATGAGGAGTTTGCCCTTTCTGGTCGGGAGGGCAGAGGGAGTCTGAGAAGAGGAGGGCATCTGTCTGATGACTACAGTGAGAATGAGATGGAGCTCTACCATCAGTACAAGGCTGCAGGCTACGAGGATAACAATATGGTCAGATTATCACTCACACACGGACGGACAGACAGACACACACACAGACACACAACACACACACACAACACACACACACACACACACACACACACACACACACATAAAGACAGATTATCGCTCACACACGGACGGACAGACAGACACACACACAGACACACAACACACACACGGACAGATTATCACACACACACACACGGACATCCGCTCACACACGGACGGACGGACAGACAGACACACAACACACACACACAACACACACACACAACACACACACACACACACACACACACACATAAAGACAGACAGTATACTAGCTTTGTTAGTTAGAAGTGGAGATATGAATATATTTTGATTGATTGATTGCTCGATTAGTTAATTTATTGATTGATTGATTATCTCCTGTGGTATCAATGCAGCCATGGCATAGTGATGATGAGGAGGTGACCTTTGACCCCGTGCAGCGGAAGAGGGCTGTGAAGGTCAAACACGTCAAGAGACGAGAGAAGAGATGGGACAAGAAGGAGAAGGTACAGAAAGTACTACAACCTTGTCCATAACACTAAGGCACATGTTTTGCAAAAGCAAAATGACCATAAACCTAATTGTAATCTGGCATCGTGATTTAATTTCAAACTTTTCTTCAACAATGCGTAATATATTTAGAGAGATATATTATAGAGATATATTATAAAGATACAGTATATTATAGAGATATATTATAGAGCGATACAGTGCCTTGCAAAAGTATTCATCCCCCTTGGCGTTTTTCCTATTTTGTTGCATTACAACCTGTAATTTAAATGGATTTTCATTTGGATTTAATGTAATGGACATACACAAAATAGTCCAAATTGGTGAAGTGAAAAAAATAATAATCTTGTTTTCAAAAAAGTCAAAAAAATTAATAATGGAAAAGTGGTGCGTGCATATGTATTAACCCCCTTTGCTATGAAGCCCCTAAATAAGATCTGGAGCAACCAATTACCTTCAGAAGTCACATAATTAGTTAAATAAAGTCCACCTGTGTGCAATCTAAGTGTCACATGATCTCAGTATATATACACCTGTTCTGAAAGGCCCCAGAGTCTGCAACACCACTAAGCAAGGGGCACCACCAAGCAAGTGGCACCATGAAGATCAAGGAGCTCTCCAAACAGGTCAGGGACAAGGTTGTGGAGAAGTACAGATCAGGGTTGGGTTATACAAAAATATCAGAAACTTTGAGCATCCCACGGAGCACCATTAAATCCATTATTAAAAAATGGAAAGAATATGGCACCACAACAAACCTGCCAAGAGAGGGCCGCCCACCAAAACTCACGGACCAGGCAAGGAGGGCATTAATCAGAGAGGCAACAAAGAAACCAAATATAACCCTGAAGGAGCTGCAAAGCTCTGTCCATAGGACCACTTTAAGCCGTACACTCCACAGAGCTGGGCTTTATGGAAGAGTGGCCAGAAAAAACCCATTGCTTGAAGAAAAAAATAAGCAAACACGTTTGGTGTTCGCCAAAAGGCATGTGGGAGACCTCCCAAACAAATGGAAGAAGGTACTCTGGTCAGATAAGAATAAAATTTAGCTTTTTGGCCATCAAAGAAAACACTATGTCTGGCGCAAACCCAACACCTCTCATCACCCCGAGAACACCATCCCCACAGTGAAGCATGGTGGTGGCAGCATCATGCTGTGGGGATGTTTTTCATCGGCAGGGACTGGGAGACTAGTCAAAATTGAAGGAATGATGGATGGCGCTAAATACAGGGACATTCTTGAGGGAAACCTGTTTCAGACTTCCAGAGATTTGAGACTGGGACGGAGGTTTACCTTCCAGCAGGACAATGACCCTAAGCATACTGCTGAAGCAACACTTGAGTGGTTTAAGGGGAAACATTTAAATGTCTTGGAATGGCCTAGTTAAAGCCCAGACCTCAATCCAATTGAGAATCTGTGGTATGACTTAAAGATTGCTGTACACCAGCGGAACCCATCCAACTTGAAGGAGCTGGAGCAGTTTTGCCTTGAAGAATGGCCAAAAAGCCCAGTGGCTAGATGTGCCAAGCTTATAGAGACATACCCCAAGAGACTTGCAGCTGTAATTGCTGCAAAAGGTGTCTCTACAAAGTATTGACTTTGGGGGGATGAATAGTTATGCACGCTCAAGTTTTCAGTTGTCATATTTCTTGTTTGTTTCACCCCCCAAAATTTTTTTGCATCTTCAAATTGGTAGGCATGTTGTGTAAATCAAATGATACAAACCCCCCAAAAATCAATTTTAATTCCAGGTTGTAAGGCAACAAAATAGGAAAAATGCTAAGGGGGGTGAATACTTTCACAAACCACTGTACAGTATAGAGCTATATTATGGAAATACACTGAGTATACCAAACATTATGAACACCTTCCTAATATTGAGTTGCACCCCCTTTTGCCCTCAGAACAGCCTCAATTCGCCGGGGCGTGGACTCTACAAGGTGTCAAAAGCGTTCCACAGGGATGCTGGCCCATGTTGACTCCAACGCTTCCCACAGTTGTGTCAAGTTGGCTGGATGTCTTGTGGGTGGTGGACCATTCTTGATACACACGGTAAACTGTTGAGTGTGAAAAACCCAGCAGCGTTGCAGTTCTTGACAAACCGGTGCGCCTGGCACCTACTACCATACCCTGTTCAAAGGCACTTAAATATTTTGTCTTGCCCATTCACCCTCTGAATGGCACACACACACAATCCATGTCTCAGTTATTTCAAGGCTTAAAAATCCTCCTTTAACCTGTCTCCTCCCCTTCATCTACACTGATTGAAGTGGATTTAACAAGTTACGTAAGTAAGGGATCATAGCTTTCACCTGGATTCACCTGGTCAGTCTAGGTGTTCTTAATGTTTTGTATAGTCAGTGTAATTATAGAAAGATATATTATAGAGATATATTATAAAGATATATTATAGAGATATATTATAGAGAGATATACTGTATTATAGAGATACAGTACCAGTCAAAAGTTTGGACAAACCTACTCATTCAAGAGTTTTATTAAGGTATTATTAAGTGCATGTAATCACATTTATAAATGCGCTCATTATCAATTACTAAATATACCATTCATGACCTATATAAATGCATTTATGAATATGTACACTACCGGTCAAAAGTTTTAGAACATCTACTCATTTAATGGTCTTTCTTTATTTTTACTATTTTCTACGTTGTAGAATAATAGTGAAGACATCAAAACTATGAAATAACACATATGGAATAATGTGGTAACCAAAAAAGTGTTAAACAAATAAAAATATATTTTATATTTGAGATTCTTCACAGTAGCCACCCTTTGCCTTGATGACAGCTTTGCACACGCTAGGCATTCTCTCAACCAGCTTCATGAGGTAGTCACCTGGAATGCATTTCAATTAACAGGTGTTCCTTCTTAAAAGTTAATTTGTGGAATTTCAAGTAACAGACACATCTCAACATTAACTGTTCATAGGAGACTGTGTGAATCAGGCCTTCATGGTTGAATTGCTGCAAAGAAACCACTACTAAAGGACACCAATAAGAAGAAAATACCTGCTTGGGCCAAGAAACACGAACAATGGACATTAGACCGGTGGAAATGTGTCTTTTGGTCTGATGAGTCCAAATTTGAGATTTTTGTTCCAACATCCGTGCCTTCGTGAGACGCAGAGTAGGTGAACGGATGATCTCCAACCGTGAAGCATGGAGGAGGAGGTGTTATGGTGTGGGGGTGCTTTGCTGGTGACACTGTCTGTGATTTATTTAGAATTCAAGGCACACTTAATCAGCATGGCTACCACAGCATTCTGCAGCGATACGCCATCCCATGTGGTTTGGGCTTAGTGGGACTATCATTTGTTTTTCAACAGGACAATGACCCAACACACCTCCAGGCTGTGTAAGGGCTATTTGACCAATAAGGAGAGTGATGGAGTGCTGCATCAGATGACCTGGCCTCCACAATCCCCTGACCTCAACCCAATTGAGACGGTTTGGGATGAGTCGGACGGCAGAGTGAAGGAAAAGCAGCCAACAAGTGCTCAGCATATGTGGGAACTCCTTCAAGACTGTTGGAAAAGCATTCCAGGTGAAACTGGCTGAGAGAATGCCAAGAGCGTGCAAAGCTGTCATCAAGGCAAAGGGTGGCTATTTGAAGAATCTCAAAAAACGTAAAATATATTTTGATTTGTTTAACACTTTTTTTTGTTTGCTTCATGATTCCAAATGTGTTATTTCATAGTTTCGACGTCTTCACTATTATTCTACAATGTAGAAAATAGTTTTAAAAAATAAAGAAAAAACCTTGAATTAGTAGGTGTTCTAAAACGTTTGACCAGTAGTGTGTGTTGTAGAGATATACATTATAAAGGGGGTATATGATGAAAGGGTTGACTCTTTATGTACTGCTCAGTCGACTGACCTCCAGTTAATCAACCAATCTCCTATATTGCCCCCCCCCTCCAGAAAGAGAAAGAGGTGCGTCGTCACAAGCAGAAGCAGAAGCACCGTGAGCGGGGTGGTGGGGGCGGTGGCGAGCCCCGGGGGGACAGCGGTGGAGGAGGAGGAGTTGGGACGAGACAGTGTTTGGGACCAGGGTGTGTGGAGGTTTCCAGGGCCGGCTCCAAATACTGCTCGGAGGACTGCGGCATGAAACTGGCTACCAAGTAAGAGGAATACTTATCAGAACACTAAACACACAACACACAATAGAATCATTTAGGAAACAACGTACTGTAAAATTAAGTAGCAAACCCTTAAATCAGTGTAAAATAATTATTGTCCAAATCGCTTGAAGTTATGTTAAAACATAAAGTAGTCTTTTAATGCATTGATTGGACCTGTTTGTTGTTTGGTCCTGTTTGTCTGATGAAAGTAGGAAGCTTGAGGATACCTTTGGACATGGATGTTCATGTTCACATCTGTCTCTCAGCGGATACAACAGTGGCAGCATTCTCCCTGTATACAGGGCCTTCAGAAAGTATTCATAACCCTTCACTTATTCCACATTGTGTTGTGATACAGCCATCTGCACACAATACCCCATAATGACAAAGTGAAAACAAGTTTTAGTTTTATTTATTTGTAATTCATATTTTTTTTTAAATAAAAAAAATAAAAATCAACAAACAGAACACATTCCACATTCACAGATGAATAATATAATACAATAAAATATAAAACAAAACAAACAACACATTTATTATTATTTGCATCAGCACTATCTGTGATCATGTTAGCTGTTTCCAGCTTTAGTTGAGACAATGAGCATAGAGTTTTATACAACATGTATATAGACTAATATCCCTAATCACCCCAGTCACGCTGTACAATTTGAAAAATAGTTGAGTAGTGGAGACCAGTCTTATCAAACCTGGGATGTCTCTTGCGGAGGTCATAGGTCAGCTTTTTCATGAGGAAGAAAGTCAACAATCTGGTCAATCCACATTTTAAATGTAGGAGATGAATTAGAAGCCCGCAGTAAGGAGAATACATTTCTTAGCAAAGTATCTAACAGTCATAAACAAATGTTCTCTGTCTGGATAAAGAACAACGTCCTGCAAGTCTGGGTGGCATACTATAGGCGAGTGAGAGCATATCTGGGAGGAAATGCCAAGGTATTTCTTACAGCCCTTCCATGCTAGTAGGGTGCTGTAAATCACAAAGGTTTTGGCCGTGTTTCCCACTTCACTAAAGTTATTAATGAATATAATTGAGCTTAGGGGCAATGAACCACAGGATCGGGCCTCTATCTGAATCCACATTGAGTCTTGTCTGTTTGTGATCCATGTTAGCATGTTGAGGATTTGGGCAGACCAGCAGTAGGCAGGGAAGGGCTATCTATCCACCCATAGATTCGGGTTTCCATAGAGGGGAGAACTTGATCCTAGGTTTTTTTATTGCCCCATATACATTTGGTGATGCTTTGGTTGGTTGTTTTGAAAAAAAAGAAACTGGGAGATAGCGTGGGAGCATCTGAAATAAATAGTTCAGTCTAGGGAGGATGTTCATACGGGTAACATTTATTCTTCCGACTAAGCTAATTGGGAGGGAGATCCAGGTTCGGAGATCATTCTTGATTCGATAAAGGAGTGGGAGATAATTTTCCATGTAAAGGCAATTCAGATGTGGTGTTACAAAGATCCCAAGATATTGAAATCCCTGTGTCTTCCATTGGAACGGACAAAGTGTCTTCATAGAGCTGGTGAGTTTAAGATTGAGAGGGCAGACAATGGATTTGTTAAAATGTATCTTATATCCTGAAAACTTGCCGCACTGAGCAATTGTGTCTATAATGGGAGGGAGGGATTTCTCAAGGTTGGATATGTAGAGCCAGACATCATCCGTGTAGAGCGAAATCTAGTGCTGAAGGCCACCTGCAGAAACACCCATAATACTCGGATTGCTCCTTATCAACTCGGCCAAAGGCTACGCCCCCAACACGTAGAGCAGGGGGGACAGGGAGCATCCTTGTCTTGTGCCACGTCCCAAAGGGAATCTGTCAGAGTTCAGACCGTTAGTAGTCACCATGGCATTTGGATGAGAATATAGGGACTTTATCCATTTAATAAAGTTTGGGCCCATATTTAACTTTTCTAAGACTGAGAACAGAAAGCTCCACTCCATCCTGTCGAACGCCTTCTCAGCATCCAGTGAAGCCAGCAGGACAGGGGTCTTCTGTTCTTCTTGATCTATAATATCAAAAAGATGGTGAATGTTATCAGAAGAGTACCTGTCTCTAATGAATCCAGTTTGGTCCGCTTTTATTATTTTGGGAAGAAGAGTGTTTAGTCTTTTGGCGAGCAATTTGGTGATTATTTTGTAGTGGAAATCCAACAAGCTTATGGGCCGGTAGGACGAGCAGGAGAGAGGGTCCTTGTCTTTTTGAGCAACACTGTAATGCGGGCTGTGTACATAGAGTCTGGGAGAGCTCAGTTTTTACAAAAATCATCCAGCATTGGCATGAAAATAGGGCTAAGCTGGGGCCAAAAAGTTTTGTAGAACTCTCTGGGAAATCCGTCTGGGCCTAGGTGGCATGGAGATAATTGCCTCTAGGACCTCCTCAGGAGTGAAGGGGGAGTTGAGATCTTCTTGGTCGGTCTCTGATAGTTTTGGTAGCGAGATTCCCTCTAGGAAGGAATGGAGTTCTGCATCCGTTTTCTCTCAGAAGTATATAAATTGCAGTAAAAATCATGAAAAGTTAAATGTATCATATTTGGATCATATGTGACCGACCGGCTCGATTCGGTCTTATGTAGCAAAATTTGAAATTGTGTTTTTTACATTGGATAAAAGTAGAGACTCAGAGCTAGAAAATGGTATATGATACACTACAGTTGAGGAACAATGGGAAAGTAATTCTGCTTTGGAAGTTGATAAACTTGTAACCTCACTTTTGAGAAAATTGTATTTGAATGTTTTGGTACACCTATTGGAGAGCTCTTCTTTGTCTACACCCATTCAGCATCGTTCACACCCTCTTAAGCTTTAGCCCCACCCATGTCTTTAAGCGTTGTTATCCAGAGCGTTGGTGACTCCAACTGTTGCTGTTGGCAACAATCTACGTTTTTTGCCGACGTTTACTGACACCGGCCATATTCAACGGGTGTTGAGCGTTCATAAATTCATCAGTTATTCTGCGCTCTGGCACACTCAGAGGAGAGTGCTCTGAAATCGGAGTAGATAGCCAGAGGGAATTTACCAGCTACGTCTATCAACAGCTGTCGCAGTGACATCATTAACATTATTTTGAAATGGTTACTTGCATAGTGGAATCTTTTGTTAAGACATGTAGCTAGCTAGCTAAACAATGAACCATAATCCCAACTCATGACATTACTACCCTACATGAATCTGCAGGTAGTGAACCAACCAGGTTCAATTACATTCCTCTCCTCTTCTCTCCTCTTCTCTCCTCCTCTCTCCTCCTCTCTCCTCCTCGCTCCTCCACTCTCCTCTTCACTCCTCCTCTCTCCTATGTTCTCCTCTCCTCTCCTCTCCTCTCCTCTCCTCTCCTATCCACTCTCCTCTTCACTCCTCCTCTCTCCTCTCCTCTCCTCTCCCCTCCTCTCCGCTCCTCCTCTCTCCTCTCCTCTCCTCTCCTCTCCTCTCCTCTCCTCTCCTCTCCTCTCCTCTCCTCTCCTCTCCTCTCCTCTCCTCTCCTCTCTCCTATGTTCTCCTCTTCTCTCCTCTGTTCTCCTCTCTCCTCTCCTCTCCTCTCTCCTCTTCACTCCTCCTCTCCTCTCCTCTCCACTCCTCTCCTCTCCTCTCCTCTCCTCTCCTCTCCTCTCCTCTCCTCTCCTCTCCTCTCCTCTCCTCCTCTCTCCTATGTTCTCCACTCCACTCCCCTCCCCTCCCCTCCTCTCCTCTCCTCTCCTCTCCTCTCCTCTCCTCTCCTCTCCTCTCCTCTGTTCTCCTCTGTTCTCCTCTTCACTCCTCCTCTCCTCTCCTCTCCTCTCCTCTCCTCTCCTCTCTCCTCTCCTCTTCTCTCCTCTCTCCTCTCCTCTCCTATCCTCTCCTCTCCTGTCCTCCTTGCTCCTCCGCTCTCCTCCGCTCTCCTCTTCACTCCTCTCCTCTCCTCTCCTCTCCTCTCCTCTCCTCTTCTCTCCTCTCCTCTCCTCTCCTCTCCTCTCCTCTCCTCTCCTCTCCTCTCCTCTCCTCTCCTGTCCTCCTTGCTCCTCCGCTCTCCTCTTCACTCCTCTCCTCTCCTCTCCTCTCCTCTCCTCTCCTCTCCTCTCCTCTCCTCTCCTCTCCTCTCCTCTCCTCTCCTCTCCTGTCCTCCTTGCTCCTCCGCTCTCCTCTTCACTCCTCTCCTCTCCTCTCCTCTCCTCTCCTCTCCTCTCCTCTCCTCTCCTCTCCTCTCCTCTCCTCTCCTCTCCTCTCCTCCTCTCTCCTATGTTCTCCACTCCACTCCACTCCACTCCACTCCACTCCACTCTCCTCTCCTCTCCTCTCCTCTCCTCTCCTCTCCTCTCCTCTCCTCTCCTCTGCTATCCTCTGCTATCCTCTCCTCTGTTCTTCTCTTCACTCCTCTCCTCTCCTCTCCTCTCCTCTCCTCTCCTCTCCTCTCCTCTCCTCTCCTCTCCTCTCCTCTCCTCTCCTCTCCTCTCCTCTCCTCTCCTCTCCTCTCTCCTCTCCTCTCCTCTCCTCTGCTATCCTCTCCTCTTCTCTCCATATATGTGACCTCGTCATCTGCTGTTCGGACGGCCATGATTGTACACTCTGACTGCTCTTTTTTAAATAGCAAAGCAAGCCAATCTGCTAGGCCTATTGCTATACTCATGGTATTTCTGTTTAGTAAAGAAAACTGTGTAGTCCAAGTTTAGTTTGGCTTTGGCTGCTTTAAGTTAACATTTACATTTTAGTCATTTAGCAGACGCTCTTATCCAGAGCGACTTACAGGAGCAATTAGGGTTAAATGCCTTGCTCAAGGGCACATCAACAGATTTTTCACCTAGTCGGCTCGGGGATTAGAACCGGCGACCTTTCGGTTACTGGAACAACGCTCTTAACCACTAAGCTACCTGCCGCCAGGAGTCGCTGTCTGGGGATTGTTTATGTGCTTTTCCGCAGCATTCCAGCTCCCTCTCAAGATCTAACCTGTGTGCTTCCATTGCTTTTCTCTTAGAGGAAGCATATGCAGTTAGATGACCTCTTAGTGTGGCTTTGGCAGCGTCCCACAGTGTGGCCGGAGAATGCAGTTAGATGACCTCTTAGCGTGGCTTTGGCAGCGTCCCACAGTGTGGCCGGAGAAACAGGAGGGTCTTTGTTGTCTCGGGATGTTTTTACAGAGGTCAACGTGGAGGTGGTCAAAGGCGTGATCTGAAAGTGCTTTGGGTGGCAGAATTTATGAAAGTCTTTGGGATAACATTACATTTACATTTACGTCATTTAGCAGACGCTCTTATCCAGAGCGACTTACAAATTGGTGCATTCACCTTGTAGCCAGTGGGATAACCACTTTACAATTTTTTTATTTATTTTTTTGGGTGGGGTGGGGTAAGGGGGGGGTAGAAGGATTACTTTATCCTATTCCAGGTATTCCTTAAAGAGGTAGGGTTTCAAGTGTCTCCGGAAGGTGGTGAGTGACTCCGCTGTCCTGGCGTCGTGGGGGAGCTTGTTCCACCATTGGGGTGCCAGAGCAGCGAACAGTTTTGACTGGGCTGAGCGGGAACTATGCTTCCGCAGAGGTAGGGGGGCCAGCAGGCCAGAGGTGGATGAACGCAATGCCCTCGTTTGGGTGTAGGGACTGATCAGAGCCCGAAGGTACAGAGGTGCCGTTCCCCTCACTGCTCCATAGGCAAGCACCATGGTCTTGTAGCAGATGCAAGCTTCAACTGGAAGCCAGTGGAGTGTGCGGAGGAGCGGGGTGACATGAGAGAACTTGGGAAGGTTGAACACCAGACGGGCTGCGGCATTCTGGATGAGTTGTAGGGGTTTAATGGCATAGGCAGGGAGCCCAGCCAACAGCGAGTTGCAGTAATCCAGACGGGAGATGACAAGTGCCTGGATTAGGACCTGTGCCGGATAAAAATGTAATATATACGAGAGTTATGGACATTGGAGTAGTATTTATAATCCATAGATGAGCTATTAGTCTCTCTCCAGATATCTATCAGTCCCATCTCTTTAGTAAGAGAGTTCAACATCTTTGCCGATCTAGGATTTGTGGTGGGGACTTGAGAGGACTTGTCCTGCGTTGAGTTGAGGGTACAGTTAAAATCTCCAGCCAGCACTCCAAAGGAAACGCAATGCTCATTGAACATGGTTATAATTTTCGACATGAAAAGCAGGAGTATCTGTGTCTGTGTGGGGCATATATATATGAATATATTAATATATTTAAGATAGTAATTGGTTGCCCATACAGTGACCCAGTTATCAGAATAAATCTACCCTCCGGATCAGATGTTTTTGTCAATTTCGAATCGAACATGCTAATGGATAAGTATAGCTGTGCCTCTACTGTTAGATTTGAAAGATGAGAAATACACCCGAGCTCTGTTTAGCGTGTTCGGCATCCCAGAGGTGTGTCTCTTGTAAAATCGCGATGTCTGCTTTTTCAGTTTTATTGCATGACCTAGCCCCATGGCAGTTCCATGGCAGTAGATTTAAGGTACTAGTCAACGTCATCGAACAGTAATGGAACTCTAATGCAAGTCATCTCTGGGTAATAATTGCGATCACATAAAAGAAAAAGAAACGGTAAAAATAAAATAACAATCTCTGAACACCCCAGCCGAGTTCCCAAACAACTCCAAACAACTCCATATATCCTGTTGGATCTGTTAACCCCACGCTCAGTCACAATTCTGTGTTCCGAAAAACGGGAACAGTTCGCAACGCACAACGTCTTTTCCGAGAAAAAGAAACAAAATGCCTCATCCTCTCCGCCCCGCATTAAGGAAGTGACAACGTAGCCCACAGTAAAACAGAGAGGGAGGAATGAAGTAAATAAAATCAATAGCCTACAAATACATCCCCCAAAGGACATAGGCCTCATCATTTGGACTAAATAAAACAGAAATGAGGGAGCAAATAAAATGAAATATCAACAGCCTCTCGTTAGGTCTGTAGATGTGTCGTAATCGACAGGCTATCGATGGTGAAATGATAAATACAAATAAAAAGAGTAGGCTATAGGCCTAATTTAAATTGACAGTATCTGATCACTTTGTCTGCCGATTAGCCTATATGATCTACAGACAAGATAACAGGCTGTAAAAGGTTCATTTTCTCATTTAACATAAATGTAGGCTAAAACGTCAGTAAGCTAAAACATCAGTAAGCTAAAACGTCAGTAGGCTAAAACGTCAGTAGGCTAAAACATCAGTAGGCTAAAACATCAGTAAGCTAAAACGTCAGTAAGCTAAAACGTCAGTAGGCTAAAACATCAGTAGGCTAAAACATCAGTAAGCTAAAACGTCAGTAGGCTAAAACGTCAGTAGGCTAAAACATCAGTAGGCTAAAACATCAGTAGGCTAAAACATCATTAAGCTAAAACATCAGTAGGCTAAAACATCAGTAAGCTAAAACGTCAGTAGGCTAAAACGTCAGTAGGCTAAAACATCAGTAGGCTAAAACATCAGTAAGCTAAAACATCAGTAGGCTAAAACATCAGTAAGCTAAAACGTCAGTAGGCTAAAACGTCAGTAGGCCTAGGTTAGGCTATAGGGCCTATCCCTTTCTCAGCTAAAATAAAATAAATACAAATAGACGGCTATAATGACAGCGGGGCGGGTGGGTCACTGGATGGCGGTTATATGTTGTCTTACCTCCATTAATAATAACAGTAATCGCTTTTAGTCATTGGTCCATTTCTCAGTGGCCAGGATTGTGCTTGAAAAAACGTTTTGCCTCTTAGGGAGTTTTGAAGTGTCGCAGGGCTCCTTGGTGAAGAAATCCTGAGCTCGTTTGGGTATTTGAATCCCCTGAAGATGCCTCGGTTCCTGAGCTCGTTTGGGTATTTGAATGCCCTGAAGATGCCTCGGTTCCTGAGCTCGTTTGGGTATTTGAATCCCCTGAAGATGCCTCGGTTCCTGAGCTCGTTTGGGTATTTGAATCCCTTGAAGATGCCTTGGTTCCTGAGCTCGTTTGGGTATTTGAATCCCCTGAAGATGCCTCGGGTTCCTGAGCTCGTTTGGGTATTTGAATCCCCTGAAGATGCCTCGGTTCCTGAGCTCGTTTGGGTGAATCCCCTGAAGATGCCTCGGTTCCTGAGCTCGTTTGGGTATTTGAATCCCCTGAAGATGCCTCGGTTCCTGAGCTCGTTTGGGTATTTGAATCCCCTGAAGATGCCTCGGTTCCTGAGCTCGTTTGGGTGTATCCCTTGAAGATGCCTCGGTTCCTGAGCTCGTTTGGGTGAATCCCCTGAAGATGCCTCGGTTGCTGAGCTCGTTTGGGTGAATCCCCTGAAGATGCCTCGGTTCCTGAGCTCGTTTGGGTGAATCCCCTGAAGATGCCTCGGTCAATGAAGTGTTTCTTCACCTCGGCTAATCTCAGGAAACGTCTGGTGATTGGGTGCGGTGGTTGTCTGGCTGATGGTGGGGGCCTCAGTGCTCGGTGAGCCCTCTCCAGTTATATGGGCCTGTCAGGGGGACAGGTGGAGCCACTCGGGGAGTTTGTCTTGCAGGTAGCGGATCAGTGGCATGTTTCCCTCTTCTTTTTCGGCCAGGTTAAATAGAACACAGTTATTCCTTCGCCCCCTATTTTCTCTTCCAGATGCTCTATTTTCTTTTTAGCAGAAGCTATTGTTTCCACGGCGTCTGCCAGTGAGTTTTCCATGGATAGGATTCGTCCCTCTGACTCATCCAGGCACCCCAAAGTTGAGGGTTATCTTGTTGATGTCAGGCAAGGCATATTCCAGGGTTGTCATCTAGTTTGATGTTGAGTTCTGTACGTTGGGATCTCAGCTCAGAAAGGATGTCTTCGACAGAGGACAGGGTTGGCAGTTGTTGGGCCTCGGGAAGGGACGGGTCCTCTGGCTCCTGGCTAATGGCGCTAGCGTTTCCTGGCTAATGGCGCTAGCGTTTCCTGGCTAATGGCGCTAGCGTTTCCTGGCTAATGGCGCTAGCGTTTCCTGGCTAATGGCGCTAGCGTTTCCTGGCTAATGGCGCTAGCGTTTCCTGGCTAATGGCGCTAGCGTTTTCTGAAACTAGCTGTTTCTTGGAGGTTTTTCCACGGCTATTGCTCGAGTCCGGGTAAAAATGTGACATGTAATGTTGCCTTTTGTAGCCGCCATGGCTTTTTTGACTAAAGCAAATGGGGTTTAACTTGAAGTGGAGGTAAGATTAAGAATTCGAAATTACTTGTGCGGAGCTCTCTGTTCATGCGGCCATCTCGTTCAACGGTCACGTCATCCCCCGAAAGAAATGTTTTTAGAAATGTTTGCATATCTATTGAAAATATCAAATTTACATAAGCATTGAACCAGACTGAACCAGGTTTTCTTCTAGGATTTTGCCTGTGCTTAGCTCATTCAGTTTGTTTTTATGCTTAAGAAACTCCCTAGTTCTTGCCGATGACAAACATACCCATAACATGATGCAGCCACCACCATGCCTGAAAATATGGAGAGTGGTACTCAGTGATGTGTTGGGTGATTAGGAACAGTGTCAAGTAATCGTCTTTTTGTTTTCTCATGATTTGGTTGGGTCTAATTGTGTTGCTGTCCTGGGGCTCTGTGGGGTCTGTTTGTGTTTGTGAACAGAGCCCCAGGACCAGCTTGCTGAGGGGACTCTTCTCTAGGTTCATCATCTCTCTGTATGTGATGGCTTTGTTAAGGAAGGTTTGGGAATCACTTCCTTTTAGATGGTTATAGAATTTAACAGCTTTTTTCTGGATTTTGATCATTAGCGGGTATCGTCCTAATTCTGCTCTGCATGCATTATTTTGTGTTTTGCATTGTACACAGGGGATGTTTTTGCAGAATTCTGCATGCAGAGTTTCATTTTGTGAATTCTTGGTTTGTGAGCGGACCCCAGACCTCACAACCATAAAGGGCAATGGGTTCTATAACTGATTCAAGTATTTTTAGCTAGATCCTAATTGGGATGTCAAATGTTATGTTCCTTTTGATGGCATAGAAGGCCCTTCTTGCCTTGTCTCTCAGATCGTTCACAGCTTTGTGGAAGTTACCTGTGGTGCTGATATTTAGGCTGAGGTATGTATAGTTTTTCGTGTGCTCTAGGGCAACGGTGTCTAGGTGGAATTTGTATTTGTGGTCCTGGCAACTGGACCTTTTTTGGAACACCATTATTTTTGTCTTACTGAGATTCACTGTCAGGGCCCAGGTCTGACAGAATCTGTGCAGAAGATCTAGGTGCTGCTGTAGGCCCTCCTTGGTTGGTGACAGAAGCACCAGATCATCAGCAAACAGTAGACATTTGACTTCAGATTCTAGTAGGGTGAGGCCGGGAGCTGCAGACTGTTCTAGTGCCCTCGCCAATTCGTTGATATATATATATATATGTTGAAGAGGGTGGGGTTAAACTGCATCCCTGTCTCACCCCACGGCCCTGTGGAAAGAAATCGATGTTTTAACCACACACGTGGATTTTATAATGTAGTATTTTTTTTACCCGACACCACTTTTCATTTCATCTTTTCATTTCATCCATTTATAAAGCAGACCATACTTGAGTCAAAACCTTTTTTGAAATCAACAAAGCATGAGAAGACTTTGCCTTTGTTTTAGTTTGTTTGTTTGTCAATTAGGGTGTGCAGGGTGAATACGTGGTCTGTCGTACGGTAATTTGGTAAAAAAACAATTTGACATTCGCTCAGTACATTGTTTTCACTGAGGAAATGAACTAGTCTGCTGTTAATGGTAATGCAGAGGATTTCCACAAGGTTGCTGTTTACGCATATCCCACGGTAGTTATTGGGGTCAAATTTGTCTCCACTTTTGTGGATTGGGGTGATCATTCCTTGGTTCCAAATATTGGGGAAGATGCCAGAGCTGAGGATGATGTTAAAGAGTTTAAGTATAGCCAATTGGAATTTGTGGTCTGTATATTTTATCATTTCATTGAGGATACCATCAACACCACAGGCCTTTTTGGGTTGGAGGGTTTGTATTTTGTCCTGTAGTTCATTCAATGTAATTGGAGAATCCAGTGGGTTCTGGTAGGTTTTAATAGCTGATTCTAAGATTTGTAATTGATCATGTAATGATTTTGATGTTTGTTTTGGATAGATAGCTCTTTGGGTTGTTGTTTGTTTAGAGTTTTCCAATTGTCCCACAAGTGGTTTGATTCTATGGATTCTTCAATTCCATTGAGCTGATTTCTGACGTGCTGTTCCTTCTTTTTCCGTAGTGTATTTCTGTATTGTTTTAGTGATTCACCATAGTGAAGGCGTAGACTCAGGTTTTCTGGGTCTCTATGTTTTTGGTTGGATAGGTTTCTCAATTTCTTTCTTAGGTTTTTGCATTCTTCATCAAACCATTTGTCATTGTTGTTAATTTTCTTAGGTTGTCTGCTTGACATTTTTAGATTTGATAGGGAAGCTGAGAGGTCAAATATACTGTTTATGTTTTCCTAATGCCAAGTTTACACCTTCACTATTACAGTGAAACGTTTTGTCCAGGAAGTTGTCTCTCTCTCTGTCCCTCCCACCAGTCGTATCTATGAGATCTTGCCCCAGCGGATACAGCAGTGGCAGCAGTCTCCCTGTATAGCCGAGGAGCAGGGCAAGAAGCTGCTGGAGAGGATCAGGAGAGACCAGCAGTCAGCCCGCCTGAGACTCACAGACATGGAGAAACGCTTCCACGAGCTGGAGGGGATCATCGCCAAGGCCAAGCAACAGGCGGTGCAACATGACGAAGAGGTGAGAGAGAGAGAGAGAGAGAGCAAGCAAGTGAGACACACACACACACACACACACACACAGTCTCAAAACACAGCCTCAAAAGCCCGTCCATTCTGAGTTATTACTTTGAACGATTTGTTTCAGTAGCTTTATTTATTTGTTGCTCTCTTCTAGGTGAATGAGGGAGAAGGGGACGCAGATACAGATCTTCAGATATTCTGTGTGTCCTGCAGTCACCCCATCAACCCCAAGGTGGCGCTAAGACACATGGAGAGATGCTATGCTAAGGTCAGTCGGTCATTTTGACACATGGAGAGATGCTATGCTAAGGTCAGTAGGTCATTTTGAACATTGAAAACATTTTGAGCAGCAGCAATGTTTTGTATCAAATGTGTTGTAATAATATATTGTTTTGCCTTGTGCAGTATGAGAGCCAGACTTCCTTTGGGTCCATGTATCCCACGCGCATCGAAGGGTAAGGACAACACCAATCCCGCTAGACACATCACATCCCTCACGACTGCCACCAAATGTCAATGAAATTGAGGGAACATATCTTTACATTGTAGTCATTTAGCAGACGCTCTTATCCACAGTGACTTACATTTAGTGAATTCAATACGTTTGCTAATATGGGTGATTGTTAAAAGGGACAATTGATGGCTACAACCGTTAAACTAGTAGTAGTACACTACCAGTCAAAAGTTTGGACACACTTTCTCATTCAAGGGTTTTTTCTTTATTTTTTTAACCATTTTCTACATTGTGTGGAATAATAGTGAAGACATCAACACTATGAAATCATGTAGTAACCAAAAAAAGTGTATATATTTTATATTTGAGATTCTTCAAAGTAGCCACCCCTTTGCCTTGATGACAGCTTTGCACACTCTTGAGTAGGTGTGTCCAAACTTTTGACTGGTGCTGTAGTTTAAAGGATAATTGTAAAAAAAAAACAAAAAAAAACTCTGGTGCACATTATTGTTATAAACGTATTGTTCTATTTATCGTAATTGCATAAATTCTGCCGATTTATAGCGATATGGATTTTTGTCCACATCGCCCAGCTCTACACTGAGTGGACAAAACATTAAGAACACCTGCTCTTTCCATGACGTAGACTGACCAGGTGAATCCAGGTGAAAGCTATGATCCCTTATTGAGGTCACCTGTTAAATCCACTTCAATCAGTGTAGATGAAGGGGAGGAGGCAGGTTAAAGAAGGATCTTTAAGCCTTGAGACAATTGAGACATGGATTTTGTATGTGTGCCATTCAGAGGGTAAATGAGAAAGATAAAGGATTGAAGTGCCTTTGAACGGGGTTTGGTAGTAGGTGCCAGGCGCACCGGTTTGTGTCAAGAACTGAAACGCTGCTGGGTTTTTCACGCTCAACAGTTTGTGTATCAAGAATGGTCCGCCACCCAATGGACATCCAGCCAACTTGACACAACTGTGAGTAGCATTGGAGTCAACATGGGGCCAGCATCCCTGTGGAACGCTTTCGACACCTTGTAGAGTCCATGCCCCGGCGAATTGAGGCTGTTCTGAGGGCCAAAGGGGGTGCAACTCAATATTAGGAAGGTGTTCATAATGTTTGGTATACTCAGTGTATATCACAGTCATAGTAAGTAAATGTTTCCTTAATAAAGTAGTGAGTTATTTAGTTGAGTTAGTTTGTTGTTTCTGGCGTGTCTCTATCCGTAGTGCAACCAGACTGTTCTGTGACGTATACAACCAGCAGAGTAAAACCTACTGCAAGAGACTGCAGGTGTTGTGTCCAGAACACTCCAGAGACCCCAAGGTAGGTCTATAACAACCTACACATACCCTTCATAACACATTATGAGCTGTCATAACAACCCGCAGAGTAAAACCTACTGCAAGAGACTGCAGGGTAGGTTTTACTGGCCTTCTCATCTATTTATAAACCTTGGTGTTACACAAACGCTTCATAACGCTTCATAACGCTTCATAACAATATATGCCATTTAGTGTTTTAATTCAGTTTAATAACACATTATGTATACTGTATGCCCGTTTAGACAACTCTTGTTTCTGTGATCCCCTCCCACCTGAACCCTCTCCCCCTCCAGGTTACCGTGGACGAGGTGTGTGGCTGTCCCCTGGTGAGAGACGTCTTCCAGCCCACGGGAGAGTACTGCCGGGTGTCGAAACGCAAGTGTAACAAACATTACTGCTGGGAGAAACTGAGGAGGGCTGAGGTAGACCTGGAGAGAGTCCGAGTGGTGAGTGGAAAAGTCAAGCTAGCTTTTTGTGAAAGTCTCAAAATAGTCATAGCTGGGTGCGTTAAGTTAGTCTTTTCTTTCATATGTAGCCAACATTTCAGGCCCCTTTTTAGTCATCATGTGGTACATTTTACTTTTGGAAAATGTTACATGTTTTGAAATGTTTAAGTTAAATAGCCTTTGTCCTCTCCTCGTGTCCAGTGGTACAAGCTGGATGAGCTCTTTGAGCAGGAGAGGAACGTCCGGACGGCCATGACCAATAGAGCAGGTCTCCTCGCCCTCATGCTGCATCAGACCATCCAGCACGACCCTGTTACCACCGACCTCCGCACCGCCAAGGATAGGTAGACCCCCCCAAACCTCCGTCCCATGACCCTGAACTACCCCCTGGCCATGGACCTCCTAGGGTTACTACTGACAAGGACATGTAGAGGACAACCCCCCCCCCCCCCCCCCCCTGATCACGAGCCTCCTGGGGTTACTACTGACAAGGACATGTAGAGGACAACCCCCCCCCCCCCCCCCCCCCCCCCCCCTGATCACGAGCCTCTGCACCTCCTCAGGACAGATAGACCCCACCCCACAGGACCCTCACCACCACGACCCTGGCGGTGACCCAGTCACCACAATCCCGACCTCCGACCCCACCTCCATGGACAGATGGAACCAAGCCGTTAACAAAAAAGCCCCCTTGACCAACAAGACCCTGTCACCACGACAACCTGTCACCATGACCCGGTAACCTGGACCTCAGCACCTTCAAGGACAGATACATAGAGACAGAGATACAGATAGACAGAGACAGATAGACAGAGACAGATAGACAGATACAGATAGTCAGAGACAGATAGTCAGAGACAGATAGACAGAGACAGATAGACAGAGACAGATAGTCAGAGACAGATAGTCAGAGACAGATAGACAGATACAGATAGACAGAGACAGATAGTCAGAGACAGATAGACAGAGACAGATAGTCAGAGACAGATAGTCAGAGACAGATAGACAGATACAGATAGTCAGAGACAGATAGTCAGAGACAGATAGACAGAGACAGATAGACAGAGACAGATAGTCAGAGACAGATAGTCAGAGACAGATAGACAGATACAGATAGACAGAGACAGATAGTCAGAGACAGATAGACAGAGACAGATAGTCAGAGACAGATAGTCAGAGACAGATAGTCAGAGACAGATAGACAGAGACAGATAGTCAGAGACAGATAGACAGAGACAGATAGACAGAGACAGATAGACAGATACAGATAGACAGAAACAGATAGTCAGAGACAGATAGACAGAGACAGATAGTCAGAGACAGATAGTCAGAGACAGATAGACAGAGACAGATAGTCAGAGACAGATAGACAGAGACAGATAGTCAGAGACAGATAGTCAGAGACAGATAGTCAGAGACAGATAGTCAGATAGTCAGAGACAGATAGACAGAGACAGATAGACAGAGACAGATAGTCAGAGACAGATAGTCAGAGACAGATACAGATAGACAGAGACAGATAGTCAGAGACAGATAGACAGAGACAGATAGTCAGAGACAGATAGTCAGAGACAGATAGACAGAGACAGATAGTCAGAGACAGATAGTCAGAGACAGATAGACAGGTACAGATAGTCAGATAGTCAGAGACAGATAGACAGAGACAGATAGACAGAGACAGATAGTCAGAGACAGATAGTCAGAGACAGATAGACAGATACAGATAGACAGAGACAGATAGTCAGAGACAGATAGTCAGAGACAGATAGACAGAGACAGATAGTCAGAGACAGATAGACAGATACAGATAGTCAGAGACAGATAGTCAGAGACAGATAGTCAGAGACAGATAGTCAGAGACAGATAGACAGAGACAGATAGTCAGAGACAGATAGACAGATACAGATAGTCAGAGACAGATAGTCAGAGACAGATAGTCAGAGACAGATAGACAGGTACAGATAGTCAGAGACAGATAGACAGAGACAGATAGACAGAGACAGATAGACAGAGACAGATAGACAGAGACAGATAGACAGAGACAGATAGTCAGAGACAGATAGACAGATAGACAGATAGACAGAGACAGATAGACAGAGACAGATAGACAGAGACAGATAGACAGAGACAGATAGTCAGAGACAGATAGACAGAGACAGATAGACAGAGACAGATAGACAGAGACAGATAGACAGAGACAGATAGTCAGAGACAGATAGACAGAGACAGATAGACAGAGACAGATAGTCAGAGACAGATAGTCAGAGACAGATAGTCAGATAGTCAGAGACAAATAGACAGATACAGATAGACAGAGACAGATAGTCAGAGACAGATAGTCAGAGACAGATAGACAGATAGACAGAGACAGATAGACAGAGACAGATAGTCAGAGACAGATAGACAGAGACAGATAGTCAGAGACATATAGTCAGAGACAGATAGACAGAGACAGATAGTCAGAGACAGATAGACAGAGACAGATAGTCAGAGACATATAGTCAGAGACAGATAGACAGAGACAGATAGACAGAGACAAATAGTCAGAGACAAATAGTCAGAGACAAATAGTCAGAGACAGATAGACAGAGACAGATAGTCAGAGACAGATAGTCAGAGACGGATAGTCAGAGACAAATAGTCAGAGACAAATAGTCAGAGACAGATAGACAGATAGACATATAGACAGAGACAGATAGTCAGAGACAGATAGTCAGAGACAGATAGTCAGAGACAAATAGTCAGAGACAAATAGTCAGAGACAGATAGACAGATAGACAGAGACAGATAGACAGAGACAGATAGTCAGAGACAGATAGTCAGAGACAGATAGACTGCCCAGGTCTCCACTAGTGTATTATAATTATAATTATAATTATTTTATAATGTTTTTAAGGAGGAGGACCAGAGTTGAACCCACACTTACATTAGTTTACATGGTGTTAGTTTACATCTGAAGGCAGCGACAGTGACTACTAGACACCACCCCAAGCCACTACACACCCCAGTGTTATTGTCTTACTGTCGTAGGAGTGGCGCCACCTCTCTGAGGACAGTTGTACTGCATTAATGTTGTGCTCTGTTTTATCTGAATACCTGATTATTTCCAAGACACATTTCCACGTCCTTTCCACTACATCTGAAAGGACTGATTAGAAAGACTGGTTGTGTTCCAAAATGCACACTTGCGTTCTGCATTCTCGCATTCTGCATTCTGCGTTCTGCGTTCTCGCGTTCTGCGTTCTGCGTTCTCGCATTCTTTCAAGGGTGATCTTCCAAGAACACCTGAGAGAGATACCGTCTAGAATGGGAGAACGCAGAGCGCTTAAAACCCGCTACATTTGAAACGTACTTCGACGTGACCTCTAACCTAAACAGGAAACTGCATCATCGCTCGGCCGGCGTCAACAAAGCTAGCGTTTATGTTAGCTAACTAGCTAGGTCTGTTTACAGCCACTGTAGCATCGTGAGCAACTAGTGCTAGCAATTCAGTGAACAACTATCCCAGAATGGAAATATTTAACACAAGTAAACAAGTAACAGCATCGATTTTCTCAGTACCTGTTAGTGTATTAAGCTGACACCAACCAGAATAATTTTATGTGGGGTATGGCAGGTAAGCTTTCATGCATTGTATAGAGGCTGAAGCAACAACAAAAAAATGAAATGGCTAAATAAGCTTTTTTGCTTACTGTTTAAGAATGATAAATAGCCAGAGTAGTGGTGTTTCACTGTGAAGCTAATATTGCATTAGGACTGCATGTGTTTTATTTCCAATGAGCAGGCTTGCATCGTGATAAATTCATACAACTTTAACTCCCATCAATATTATTAAAATGACAGTGATGTTCACGATAGCTTGGTTTTATATTCACCTTACGCATCGATAACAAATATGCGATAATGATGCATTACAACTAGATTAGAAGGCCTAGAGTACTTCATCCTAATGTAAGCTAAACGCATTGGATGCAAAACAAACACTGACATATTATAAAGGATAACTAATTTAATGATATGCATGCATGCATATCAAACAGGAATATGTTAAATTAAATGAATACGCCACTTGTGATATTATTTCCTGTCTTTCTCCTTGCAGGGGATTAGACAGGTGAACTGCTGTCACCAGATGGCCCAAGCCTCAAAACCATAACCGTGGAGAGACATCAACACTCATTTTTGAATAAATATTAACCCGTTTATTGCTTTTCCTTTATCTGTGTATTAATCCTTAGAACACGGTCCAGGATACACATGGTCCAACCAAATGCTTACTGCGTGTTCCTTCTCGACAATGCAGCAACAATAAACTATTATAAAATATAATTATACCAAAGATTAAGTAAATGGCTCAGTAGAATATAATATACATTTTAGTGAAGGGACATCAAGGAGATTCGACATTCAAAAGCTTGTTCAGTACATGAGAGCAAATGTTGTCATGACAGCCACAGTTTAAAAAAAAAATTATACACAGGACAGGTGTTTACAGGTTTTTGTCCCAACCCTTCACTAACACCTCATTCAACTAATTGTGATCTAAATTGTAGACCATGAATAGTTGAACACTGTTTGTGCTGGGCAGGAATAAAAACTTGCACACGGCGCAGTACACTGGGGCAGAAATCACCCACGTCTGTATTTTAGAATGAGTTTCATATGTTACAATGAGCTGACAATTCTACATGATAGAGAATAATGATAGAGAATAATGATAGATAATAATGATAGAGAATAACGTACAGATCTACGTCTAACATAGTGATGCTGCACACTGCTGAACAAACTGACTAATCTCCTGGGATAGGGTGATTTTCCTGGTGGACGGGAGGTTCCCAAGTGGGTGATGGGGTGGGATGGGCAGAGCAGAAACATAAGGCCAAGGGACTAGAAATTAACCTCACTGCTCACATTTCAGTGCTGGTTCAAGTTGCTGAGAACCACAACTACCTTTGTTAATGTGCAATGGTTTTGTAAACAGTTTTGCATATTCATAGGCTTGATCAAGTTGTCACCAATTTACTTTTAATTGATCGTTTTCATTATTCAAAACATTTTCTTCATGTGCAATGGTGAAACACAAAGGAAGGGGAAAGTGACAAGAAGAAAGTTAGCTAACGTTAGGTAAACAGACACTGCATTGACTGTGAGAATGTTACAAATAACATGGCTGGCTAGCAAGATTGAACAGAACAGAGCTAGCTGCACGTTAAAATGTATTACGTCCAAACCAGTCGGGCGCGACTGTTTTGTCCTGCCAATGCCATGGAGTGAAATGAACACATCAGTTGCCATCTGTCCCTGAAAACGAGTCATTAGCTGGCTAGCGAGTTCACCAATTCAAGATTTAAAACTGTCTGGGTCTTCACAATTGACACAGCTGATTTTACGATTCGTTTTTTGTTGTTGTTCATCCCTAAACAGCCGATAACCAGGACAAGATCGCCTAACTAGCTATCGCGCCGGACGAGCTAACTGACTTAGCTTGGCTAGCGGGCTGATCAACAGCAGTGACTCCACATTTTAATTCAAAATTCATATGAAAGTAATTTTAACAATTTTTTACAACATTTGTTGAATAAATACATTTTACAAAGTTATTCCTTATTCCTCTGGAACATTTTCTCCCAAGCGGGTACTTCAGTCCGCCATTAATTCTGAAGTTTGGGGAATTTTTGTTGTGGGATAGCCTCCCCCGGCGAAGGGAGCAAAGAAGTATGCTCCCATGCGTGCTTTGTTTTCCAGCCTCCAAAGTACGCATCTAGAACTTCCGGAAAACTTAGTACATACTTGTCTTTTTGCGTTCTTAGGTTTGGATTCGCAATTGAACAAATTACAGTTGACTTCCGGACTCGCTATACGCACTAGATAGAACACAAGTATGAATTTTGGAACATAGGAGGGTGAATTTCTCCTAGATGCTGTTCTTGGGCCAGTTTAGCATTTTCTCCACTAAGGATTGGGGGAGGGGAGGCTGATTGGGGGAGGGGAGGCTGATTGGGGGAGGGGAGGCTGATTGGGGGAGTGGAGGCTGATTGGGGGAGGGGAGGCTGATTGGGGGAGTGAAGGCTGATTGGGGGAGGGGAGGCTGATTGGGGGAGTGGAGGCTGATTGGGGGAGTGGAGGCTGATTGGGGGAGGGGAGGCTGATTGGGGGAGGGGAGGCTGATTGGGGGAGGGGAGGCTGATTGGGGGAGGGGAGGCTGATTGGGGGAGTGGAGGCTGATTGGGGGAGGGGAGGCTGATTGGGGGAGGGGAGGCTGATTGGGGGAGTGGAGGCTGATTGGGGGAGTGGAGGCTGATTGGGGGAGGGGAGGCTGATTGGGGGAGGGGAGGCTGATTGGGGGAGGGGAGGCTGATTGGGGGAGGGGAGGCTGATTGGGGGAGTGGAGGCTGATTGGGGGAGGGGAGGCTGATTGGGGGAGGGGAGGCTGATTGGGGGAGGGGAGGCTGATTGGGGGAGGGGAGGCTGATTGGGGGAGGGGAGGCTGATTGGGGGAGGGGAGGCTGATTGGGGGAGGGGAGGCTGATTGGGGGAGGGGAGGCTGATTGGGGGAGTGGAGGCTGATTGGGGGAGGGGAGGCTGATTGGGGGAGGGGAGGCTGATCCTTGATCTGTACCTAGTGGAAAGTTCACTGCGTAGCAGAAAGACTGAGAGTAGACCTGCCCGTGACAAAGGTCACAAACAAGATGGCGGAAACCTCACCTGACTGGCCTACATTAGATGTCCAGCTGTATCCTCATCATGTCAAATACTTCACCTGGTTTTATGATGTGGTTTTATCATTAAACTTATAGATTTCCTGGCCTCTCCCTGATACCTAGTTATGACCTCCTCTCTGAGACCTAGTTATGACCTCCTCTCCCTGAGACCTAGTTATGACCTCCTCTCTCTGATACCTAGTTATGACCTCCTCTCTCTGAGACCTAGTTATGACCTCCTCTCTCTGAGACCTAGTTATGACCTCCTCTCCCTGAGACCTAGTTATGACCTCCTCTCCCTGAGACCTAGTTATGACCTCCTCTCCCTGATACCTAGTTATGACCTCCTCTCTCTGATACCTAGTTATGACCTCCTCTCTCTGAGACCTAGTTATGACCTCCTCTCTCTGAGACCTAGTTATGACCTCCTCTCCCTGAGACCTAGTTATGACCTCCTCTCCCTGAGACCTAGTTATGACCTCCTCTCCCTGAGACCTAGTTATGACCTCCTCTCCCTGAGACCTAGTTATGACCTCCTCTCTCTGAGACCTAGTTATGACCTCTCTCTGAGACCTAGTTATGACATCCTCTCTCTGAGACCTAGTTATAACCTCCTCTCTCTGAGACCTAGTTATGACCTCCTCTCTCTGAGACCTAGTTATGACCTCACTCTGAGACCTTGTTATGACCTCTCTATGAGACCTAGTTATGACCTCACTCTGAGACCTAGTTATGACCTCCTCTCTGTGAGACCTAGATATGACCTCCTCTCTCTGAGACCTAGTTATGACCTCTCTATGAGACCTAGTTATGACCTCTCTCTGAGACCTAGTTATGACCTCTCTCTGAGACCTAGTTTTGACCTCTCTCTGAGACCTAGTTATGATCTCTCCCTGAGACCTAGTTATGACCTCCTCTCCCTGAGACCTTGTTATGACCTCTCTCTGAGACCTAGTTATGACCTCCTCTTCCTGAGACCTAGTTATGACCTCTCTCTGAGACCTAGTTATGACCTCTCCCTGAGACCTAGTTATGACCTCTCCCTGAGACCTAGTTATGAACTCCTCTCTCTGAGACCTAGTTATGACCTCCTCTCTCTGAGACCTAGTTATGACCTCCTCTCTCTGAGACCTAGTAATGACCTCTCCCTGAGACCTAGTTATGACCTCTCTATGAGACCTAGTTATGACCTCCTCTCTCTGAGACCTAGTTATGACCTCTCTCTGAGACCTAGTTATGACCTCTCCCTGAGACCTAGTTATGAGCTCTCTCTGAGACCTAGTTATGACCTCTCTCTGAGACCTAGTTATGACCTCCTCTCTCTGAGACCTAGTTATGACCTCTCTCTGAGACCTAGTTATGATCTCTCTCTGAGACCTAGTTATGACCTCCTCTCCCTAAGACCTAGTTATGACTTCTCTCTGAGACCTAGTTATGACCTCCTCTCTCTGAGACCTAGTTATGACCTCTCCCTGAGACCTAGTTATGACCTCCTCTCTGAGACCTAGTTATGAACTCCTCTCTTTGAGACCTAGTTATGACCTCCTCTCTCTGAGACCTAGTTATGACCTCTCTCTGAGACCTAGTTATGACCTCTCTCTGAGACCTAGTTATGACCTCTCCCTGAGACCTAGTTATGACCTCCTCTCTGAGACCTAGTTATAACCTCCTCTCTCTGAGACCTAGTTATGACCTCCTCTCTCTGAGACCTAGTTATGACCTCTCCCTGAGACCTAGTTATGACCTCTCCCTGAGACCTAGTTATGACCTCCTCTCCCTGAGACCTAGTTATGACCTCCTCTCACTGAGACCTAGTTATGACCTCCTCTCTCTGAGACCTAGTTATGACCTCCTCTCTCTGAGACCTAGTTATGACCTCACTCTGAGACCTTGTTATGATCTCTCTATGAGACCTAGTTATGACCTCACTCTGAGACCTAGTTATGACCTCCTCTCTGTGAGACCTAGATATGACCTCCTCTCTCTGAGACCTAGTTATGATCTCTCCCTGAGACCTAGTTATGACCTCCTCTCTCTGAGACCTAGTTTTGACCTCTCTCTGAGACCTAGTTATGATCTCTACCTGAGACCTAGTTATGACCTCCTCTCTCTGAGACCTAGTTATGACATCCTCTCTCTGAGACCTAGTTATGAACTCTCCCTGAGACCTTGTTATGACCTCTCTCTGAGACCTAGTTATGACCTCCTCTTCCTGAGACCTAGTTATGACCTCTCCCTGAGACCTAGTTATGACCTCTCTCTGAGACCTAGTTATGACCTCCTCTCCCTGAGACATATTTATGACCTCTCCCTGAGACATAGTTATGACCTCTCTCTGAGACCTAGTTATGAACTCTCCCTGAGACCTAGTTATGACCTCCTCTCTCTGAGACCTATTTATGACATCCTCTCTCTGAGACCTAGTTATGAACTCTCCCTGAGAACTAGTTATGACCTCTCTCTGAGTCCTAGTTATGACCTCCTCTCTCTGAGACCTAGTTATGACCTCCTCTCTCTGAGACCTAGTTATGACCTCATTCTGAGACCTAGTTATGACCTCACTCTGAGACCTAGTTATGACCTCCTCTCTGTGAGACCTAGATATGACCTCCTCTCTCTGAGACCTAGTTATGATCTCTCCCTGAGACCTAGTTATGACCTCCTCTCTCTGAGACCTAGTTATGACCTCTCCCTGAGACCTAGTTATGACCTCTCCCTGAGACCTAGTTATGACCTCCTCTCCCTGAGACCTAGTTATGACCTCCTCTCACTGAGACCTAGTTATGACCTCCTCTCTCTGAGACCTAGTTATGACCTCCTCTCTCTGAGACCTAGTTATGACCTCACTCTGAGACCTTGTTATGATCTCTCTATGAGACCTAGTTATGACCTCACTCTGAGACCTAGTTATGACCTCCTCTCTGTGAGACCTAGATATGACCTCCTCTCTCTGAGACCTAGTTATGATCTCTCCCTGAGACCTAGTTATGACCTCCTCTCTCTGAGACCTAGTTTTGACCTCTCTCTGAGACCTAGTTATGATCTCTCCCTGAGACCTAGTTATGACCTCCTCTCTCTGAGACCTAGTTATGACATCCTCTCTCTGAGACCTAGTTATGAACTCTCCCTGAGACCTTGTTATGACCTCTCTCTGAGACCTAGTTATGACCTCCTCTTCCTGAGACCTAGTTATGACCTCTCCCTGAGACCTAGTTATGACCTCTCTCTGAGACCTAGTTATGACCTCTCCCTGAGACCTAGTTATGACCTCTCTCTGAGACCTAGTTATGACCTCCTCTCTCTGAGACCTAGTTATGACCTCTCTCTGAGACCTAGTTATGACCTCCTCTCCCTGAGACATATTTATGACCTCTCCCTGAGACATAGTTATGACCTCTCTCTGAGACCTAGTTATGAACTCTCCCTGAGACCTAGTTATGACCTCCTCTCTCTGAGACCTATTTATGACATCCTCTCTCTGAGACCTAGTTATGAACTCTCCCTGAGAACTAGTTATGACCTCTCTCTGAGTCCTAGTTATGACCTCCTCTCTCTGAGACCTAGTTATGACCTCCTCTCTCTGAGACCTAGTTATGACCTCATTCTGAGACCTAGTTATGACCTCACTCTGAGACCTAGTTATGACCTCCTCTCTGTGAGACCTAGATATGACCTCCTCTCTCTGAGACCTAGTTATGATCTCTCCCTGAGACCTAGTTATGACCTCCTCTCTCTGAGACCTAGTTTTGACCTCTATCTGAGACCTAGTTATGATCTCTCCCTGAGACCTAGTTATGACCTCCTCTCTCTGAGACCTAGTTATGAACTCTCCCTGAGACCTAGTTATGACCTCTCTCTGAGACCTAGTTATGACCTCTCTCTGAGTCCTAGTTATGACCTCCTCTCTCTGAGACCTAGTTATGACCTCTCTCTGAGACCTAGTTATAACCTCCTCTCTCTGAGACCTAGTTATGACCTCACTCTGAGATCTAGTTATGATCTCTCCCTGAGACCTAGTTATGACCTCCTCTCTCTGAGACCTAGTTATGACATCCTCTCTCTGAGACCTAGTTATGAACTCTCCTTGAGACCTAGTTATGACCTCTCTCTGAGACCTAGTTATTACCTCTCTCTGAGACCTAGTTATGACCTCCTCTCTCTGAGACCTAGTTATGACCTCTCCCTGAGACCTAGTTATAACCTCTCTCTGAGACCTAGTTATAACCTCCTCTCTCTGAGACCTAGTTATGACCTCACTCTGAGACCTAGTTATGACCTCTCTATGAGACCTAGTTATGACCTCACTCTGAGACCTAGTTATGACCTCCTCTCTCTGAGACCTAGTTATGACCTTCTCTCTCTGAGACCTAGTTATGACCGCTCTCTGAGACCTAGTTATGATCTCTCCCTGAGACCTAGTTATGACCTCCTCTCTCTGAGACCTAGTTATGACATCCTCTCTCTGAGACCTAGTTATGAACTCTCTCTGAGACCTAGTTATGACCTCCTCTTCCTGAGACCTAGTTATGACCTCCTCTCTCTGAGACCTAGTTATGACCTCTCTCTGAGACCTAGTTATGATCTCTCCCTGATACCTAGTTATGACCTCCTCTCTCTGAGACCTAGTTATGACCTCCTCTCTCTGAGACCTAGTTATGAACTCTCCCTGAGACCTAGTTATGACCTCTATCTGAGACCTAGTTATGACCTCCTCTCCCTGAGACCTAGTTATGACCTCCTCTCCCTGATACCTAGTTATGAACTCTCCCTGAGACCTAGTTATGACCTCCTCTCTCTGAGACCTATTTATGAACTCTCTCTGAGACCTAGTTATAATCTCTCCCTGAGACCTAGTTATGACCTCCTCTCTCTGAGACCTAGTTATGAAATCCTCTCTCTGAGACCTAGTTATGAACTCTCCCTGAGACCTAGTTATGACCTCTCTCTGAGACCTAGTTATGAACTCCTCTCCCTGAGACCTAGTTATGACCTCCTCTCCCTGAGACCTAGTTATGAACTCTCCCTGAGACCTAGTTATGACCTCCTCTCTCTGAGACCTAGTTATGACCTCTCTCTGAGACCTAGTTATGACCTCCTCTCTCTGAGACCTAGTTATGACCTCCTCTCTCTGAGACCTAGTTATGATCTCTCCCTGAGACCTAGTTATGACCTCCTCTCTCTGAGACCTAGTTATGACCTCCTCTCTCTGAGACCTAGTTATGACATCCTCTCTCTGAGACCTAGTTATGAACTCTCCCTGAAACCTAGTTATGACCTCTCTCTGAGACCTAGTTATGACCTCCTCTCCCTGAGACCTAGTTATGACCTCCTCTCTCTGAGACCTAGTTATGATCTCTCCCTGAGACCTAGTTATGACCTCCTCTCTCTGAGACCTAGTTATGACATCCTCTCTCTGAGACCTAGTTATGAACTCTCCCTGAGACCTAGTTATGACCTCTCTCTGAGACCTAGTTATGACCTCCTCTCCCTGAGACCTAGTTATGACCTCCTATCTCTGAGACCTAGTTATGACCTCCTCTCTCTGAGACCTAGTTATGACCGCCTCTCTCTGAGACCTAGTTATGATCTCTCCCTGAGACCTAGTTATGACCTCTCTCTGAGACCTAGTTATGACCTCCTCTCTCTGAGATCTAGTTATGATCTCTCCCTGAGACCTAGTTATGACCTCCTCTCTCTGAGACCTAGTTATGACCTCCTCTCCCTGAGACCTAGTTATGACCTCTCTCTGAGACCTAGTTAGGACCTCCTCTTTCTGAGACCTAGTTATGATCTCTCCCTGAGACCTAGTTATGACCTCCTCTCTCTGAGACCTAGTTATGACATCCTCTCTCTGAGACCTAGTTATGAACTCTCCCTGAGACCTAGTTATGACCTCTCTCTGAGACCTAGTTATGACCTCCTCTCTCCGAGACCTAGTTATGATCTCTCCCTGAGACCTAGAATTTGACCTCCTCTCTCTGAGACCTAGTTATGACATCCTCTCTCTGAGACCTAGTTATGAACTCTCCCTGAGACCTAGTTATGACCTCTCTCTGAGACCTAGTTATGACCTCCTCTCCCTGAGACCTAGTTATGACCTCCTATCTCTGAGACCTAGTTATGACCTCCTCTCTCTGAGACCTAGTTATGACCTCCTCTCTCTGAGACCTAGTTATGACCTCCTCTCTCTGAAACCCAGTTATGATCTCTCCCTGAGACCTAGTTATGACCTCTCTCTGAGACCTAGTTATGACCTCCTCTCTCTGAGATCTAGTTATGATCTCTCCCTGAGACCTAGTTATGACCTCCTCTCTCTGAGACCTAGTTATGACCTCCTCTCTCTGAGACCTAGTTATGAACTCTCCTTGAGACCTAGTTATGACCTCTCTCTGAGACCTAGTTATTACCTCTCTCTGAGACCTAGTTATGACCTCCTCTCTCTGAGACCTAGTTATGACCTCTCCCTGAGACCTAGTTAAAACATCTCTCTGAGACCTAGTTATAACCTCCTCTCTCTGAGACCTAGTTATGACCTCACTCTGAGACCTAGTTATGACCTCTCTATGAGACCTAGTTATGACCTCACTCTGAGACCTAGTTATGACCTCCTCTCTCTGAGACCTAGTTATGACCTTCTCTCTGAGACCTAGTTATGATCTCTCCCTGAGACCTAGTTATGAACTCTCCCTGAGACCTAGTTATGATCTCCTCTCTCTGAGACCTAGTTATGACCTCTCTCTGAGACCTGGTTATGATCTCTCCCTGAGACCTAGTTATGACCTCCTCTCTCTGAGACCTAGCTATGAACTCTCCCTGAGACCTAGTTATGACCTCTCTCTGAGACCTAGTTATGACCTCCTCTTCCTGAGACCTAGTTATGACCTCCTCTCTCTGAGACCTAGTTATGACCTCTCTCTGAGACCTAGTTATGACCTCCTCTCCCTGAGACGTAGTTATGAACTCTCCCTGAGACCTAGTTATGTTCTCCTCTCTCTGAGACCTATTTATGAACTCTCTCTGAGACCTAGTTATAATCTCTCCCTGAGACCTAGTTATGACCTCCTCTCTCTGAGACCTAGTTATGACATCCTCTCTCTGAGACCTAGTTATGAACTCTCCCTGAGACCTAGTTATGACCTCTCTCTGAGACCTAGTTATGACCTCCTCTCCCTGAGACCTAGTTATGACCTCCTCTCCCTGAGACCTAGTTATGAACTCTCCCTGAGACCTAGTTATGACCTCCTCTCTCTGAGACCTAGTTATGACCTCTCTCTGAGACCTAGTTATGATCTCTCTCTGAGACCTAGTTATGCTCTCTCCCTGAGACCTAGTTATGACCTCCTCTCTCTGAGACCTAGTTATGACATCCTCTCTCTGAGACCTAGTTATGAACTCTCCCTGAGACCTAGTTATGACCTCTCTCTGAGACCTAGTTATGACCTCCTCTCTCTGAGACCTAGTTATGAACTCTCCCTGAGACCTAGTTATGACCTCTCTCTGAGACCTAGTTATGACCTCCTCTCTCTGAGACCTAGTTATGACCTCCTCTCTCTGAGACCTAGTTATGACCTGTCTCTGAGACCTAGTTATGACCTCCTCTCTCTGAGACCTAGTAATGACCTCTCTCTGAGACCTAGTTATGACCTCCTCTCTCTGAGACCTAGTTATGACCTCCTCTCTCTGAGACCTAGTTATGACCACTCCCTTAGACCTAGTTATGATCTCCTCTCTCTGAGACCTAGTTATGACCTCACTCTGAGACCTAGTTATGACCTCCTCTCCCTGAGACCTAGTTATGACCTCCTCTCTCTGAGACCTAGTTATGACCTCCTCTCTCTGAGACCTTTTTATGACCTCTCCCTGAGACCTAGTTATGACCTCCTCTCTCTGAGACCTAGTTATGACCTCCTCTCCCTGAGACCTAGTTATGACCTCCTCTCTCTGAGACCTAGTTATGACCTCTCTGAGACCTAGTTATGATCTCCTCTCTCTGAGACCTAGTTATGAACTCTCTCTGAGACCTAGTTATGACCTCCTCTCTCTGAGATCTAGTTATGACCTCCTCTCTCTGAGACCTAGTTATGATCTCTCTCTGGGACCTAGTTATGACCTCCTCTCTCTGAGACCTTGTTATGACCTCCTCTCCCTGAGACCTAGTTATGACCTCTCCCTGAGACCTAGTTATGACCTCCTCTCCCTGAGACCTAGTTATGACCTCCTCTTCCTGAGACCTAGTTATGAACTCCTCTCTCTGAGACCTAGTTATGAACTCCTCTCTCTGAGACCTAGTTATGACCTCCTCTCTCTGAGACCTAGTTATGACCTCCTCTCTCTGAGACCTAGTTATGACCTCCTCTCTCTGAGACCTAGTTATGACCTCCTCTCCCTGAGACCTAGTTATGACCTCCTCTCCCTGAGACCTAGTTATGACCTCCTCTCTCTGAGACCTAGTTATGACCCCCTCTCTCTGAGACCTAGTTATGACCTCTCTCTGAGACCTAATTATGACCTCCTCTCTCTGAGACCTAGTTATGATCTCTCTCTGAGACCTAGTTATGATCTCTCTCTGAGACCTAGTTATGACCTCCTCTCTCTGAGACCTAGTTATGATCTCTCTCTGAGACCTAGTTATGACCTCCTCTCTCTGAGACCTAGTTATGACCTCCTCTCTCTGAGACCTAGTTATGACCTCTCTCTGAGACCTAGTTATGACCTCTCTCTGAGACCTAGTTATGACCTCCTCTCTCTGAGACCTTGTTATGACCTCCTCTCCCTGAGACCTAGTTATGAACTCTCTCTGAGACCTAGTTATGACCTCCTCTCCCTGAGACCTAGTTATGACCTCCTCTCCCTGAGACCTAGTTATGACCTCCTCTCTCTGAGACCTTGTTATGACCTCCTCTCCCTGAGACCTAGTTATGAACTCCTCTCTCTGAGACCTAGTTATGACCTCCTCTCTCTGAGACCTAGTTATGACCTCCTCTCCCTGAGACCTTTTTATGACCTCACTCTGAGACCTAGTTATGATCTCTCTCTGAGACCTAGTTATGACCACCTCTCTCTGAGACCTAGTTATGATCTCTCTCTGAGACCTAGTTATGACCTCCTCTCTCTGAGACCTAGTTATGACCTCCTCTCTCTGAGACCTAGTTATGACCTCTCTCTGAGACCTAGTTATGACCTCTCTCTGAGACCTAGTTATGACCTCCTCTCTCTGAGACCTTGTTATGACCTCCTCTCCCTGAGACCTAGTTATGAACTCTCTCTGAGACCTAGTTATGACCTCCTCTCCCTGAGACCTAGTTATGACCTCCTCTCCCTGAGACCTAGTTATGACCTCCTCTCTCTGAGACCTTGTTATGACCTCCTCTCCCTGAGACCTAGTTATGAACTCCTCTCTCTGAGACCTAGTTATGACCTCCTCTCTCTGAGACCTAGTTATGACCTCCTCTCCCTGAGACCTTTTTATGACCTCTCTCTGAGACCTAGTTATGACCTCTCTGAGACCTAGTTATGATCTCCTCTCTCTGAGACCTAGTTATGATCTCTCTCTGAGACCTAGTTATGATCTCTCTCTGAGACCTAGTTATGACCTCCTCTCCCTGAGACCTAGTTATGACCTCTCTCTGAGACCTAGTTATGACCTCTCCCTGAGACCTAGTTATGACCTCTCTCTGAGACCTAGTTATGACCTCCTCTCTCTGAGACCTAGTTATGACCTCCTCTCTCTGAGACCTAGTTATGACCTCTCTCTGAGACCTAGCTATGACCTCCTCTCTCTGAGACCTAGTTATGATCTCCTCTCTCTGAGACCTAGTTATGACCTCCTCTCTCTGAGACCTAGTTATGACCTCCTCTCTCTGAGACCTAGTTATGACCTCTCTCTGAGACCTAGTTATGACCTCTCTTAGACCTAGTTATGACCTCCTCTCTCTGAGACCTAGTTATGACCTCCTCTCTCTGAGACCTAGTTATGACCTCCTCTCTCTGAGACCTAGTTATGACCTCTCTCTGAGACCTAGTTATGACCTCTCTTAGACCTAGTTATGACCTCCTCTCTCTGAGACCTAGTTATGACCTCTCTCTGAGACCTAGTTATGACCTCTCTTAGACCTAGTTATGATCTCCTCTCTCTGAGACCTAGTTATGACCTCCTCTCTCTGAGACCTAGTTATGAACTCCTCTCTCTGAGACCTAGTTATGACCTCCTCTCTCTGAGACCTAGTTATGACCTCTCTCTGAGACCTAGTTATGACCTCTCTCTGAGACCTAGTTATGACCTCTCTATGAGACCTAGTTATGACCTCCTCTCTCTGAGACCTAGTTATGACCTCTCCCTGAGACCTAGTTATGACCTCTCCCTGAGACCTAGTTATGACCTCTCTCTGAGACCTAGTTATGATCTCTCTCTGAGACCTAGCTATGACCTCCTCTCTCTGAGACCTAGTTATGATCTCCTCTCTCTGAGACCTAGTTATGACCTCCTCTCTCTGAGACCTAGTTATGAACTCCTCTCTCTGAGACCTAGTTATGACCTCCTCTCTCTGAGACCTAGTTATGACCTCTCTCTGAGACCTAGTTATGACCTCTCTGAGACCTAGTTATGATCTCCTCTCTCTGAGACCTAGTTATGATCTCTCTCTGAGACCTAGTTATGATCTCTCTCTGAGACCTAGTTATGACCTCCTCTCTCTGAGACCTAGTTATGATCTCTCTCTGAGACCTAGTTATGACCTCCTCTCTCTGAGACCTAGTTATGACCTCTCTCTGAGACCTAGTTATGACCTCTCTGAGACCTAGTTATGATCTCCTCTCTCTGAGACCTAGTTATGATCTCTCTCTGAGACCTAGTTATGATCTCTCTCTGAGACCTAGTTATGACCTCCTCTCTCTGAGACCTAGTTATGATCTCTCTCTGAGACCTAGTTATGACCTCCTCTCTCTGAGACCTAGTTATGACCTCTCTCTGAGACCTAGCTATGACCTCTCTCTGAGACCTAGTTATGACCTCCTCTCTCTGAGACCTAGTTATGATCTCCTCTCTCTGAGACCTAGTTATGACCTCCTCTCTCTGAGACCTAGTTATGATCTCCTCTCTCTGAGACCTAGTTATGACCTCCTCTCTCTGAGACCTAGTTATGACCTCCTCTCTCTGAGACCTAGTTATAACCTCCTCTCTCTGAGACCTAGTTATGAACTCCTCTCTTTGAGACCTAGTTATGACCTCCTCTCTCTGAGACCTAGTTATGACCTCCTCTCTCTGAGACCTAGTTATGATCTCCTCTCTCTGAGACCTAGTTATGACCTCCTCTCTCTGAGACCTAGTTATGACCTCCTCTCTCTGAGACCTAGTTATAACCTCCTCTCTCTGAGACCTAGTTATGAACTCCTCTCTCTGAGACCTAGTTATGAACTCCTCTCTCTGAGACCTAGTTATGACCTCCTTTCCCTGAGACCTAGTTATGACCTCCTCTCTCTGAGACCTAGTTATAACCTCCTCTCTCTGAGACCTAGTTATGACCTCCTCTCCCTGAGACCTAGTTATGACCTCTCCCTGAGACCTAGTTATGACCTCTCCCTGAGACCTAGTTATGACCTCCTCTCTCTGAGACCTAGTTATGACCTCCTCTCTCTGAGACCTAGTTATGACCTCCTCTCTCTGAGACCTAGTTATGACCTCCTCTCCCTGAGACCTAGTTATGACCTCTCCCTGAGACCTAGTTATGACCTCCTCTCTCTGAGACCTAGTTATGACCTCCTCTCTCTGAGACCTAGTTATGACCTCCTCTTCCTGAGACCTAGTTATGACCTCCTCTCTCTGAGACCTAGTTATGACCTCCTCTCTCTGAGACCTAGTTATGACCTCCTCTTCCTGAGACCTAGTTATGACCTCCTCTCTCTGAGACCTAGTTATGACCTCTCTCTGAGACCTAGTTATGACCTCTCTCTGAGACCTAGTTATGACCTCTCTCTGAGACCTAGTTATGACCTCCTCTCCCTGAGACCTAGTTATGACCTCCTCTCCCTGAGACCTAGTTATGACCTCTCCCTGAGACCTAGTTATGACCTCCTCTCTCTGAGACCTAGTTATGACCTCCTCTCTCTGAGACCTAGTTATGACATCCTCTCCCTGAGACCTAGTTATAACCTCCTCTCCCTGAGACCTAGTTATGACCTCCTCTCTCTGAGACCTAGTTATGACCTCCTCTCCCTGAGACCTAGTTATGACCTCCTCTCTCTGAGACCTAGTTATGACCTCCTCTCCCTGAGACCTAGTTATGACCTCTCCCTGAGACCTAGTTATGACCTCCTCTCTCTGAGACCTAGTTATGACCTCCTCTCCCTGAGACCTAGTTATGAACTCTCCCTGAGACCTAGTTATAACCTCCTCTCCCTGAGACCTAGTTATGACCTCCTCTCCCTGAGACCTAGTTATGACCTCCTCTCCCTGAGACCTAGTTATGACCTCCTCTCCCTGAGACCTAGTTATGACCTCCTCTCCCTGAGACCTAGTTATGACCTCCTCTCCCTGAGACCTAGTTATGACCTCCTCTCTCTGAGACCTAGTTATGACCTCCTCTCCCTGAGACCTAGTTATGACCTCCTCTCCCTGAGACCTAGTTATGACCTCCTCTCCCTGAGACCTAGTTATGACCTCCTCTCTCTGAGACCTAGTTATGACCTCCTCTCTCTGAGACCTAGTTATGATCTCTCTCTGAGACCTAGTTATGATCTCTCTCTGACACATAGTTATGTGGGAGCACCTGCTGTACTGTATGTTGACCCATATATTTCACATTGTGTGCATCCCAAATGACACCCTAATCCCTACATAGTACACTACTTTTGAACAGATAAAACAGAAAGAGGAACTACATGTTAATTTGTCCTATTTTCCCATTAACTGTTGAAGAGCGTTTAAGTGTTGTTACTGACAGTGTTACTGTGTCCACATTGCATGCTTTTCTTCAGAAACCAAGTATTTTAATGTTTTTTGGAAGTATGTGATACATTAAAACCTGCCATCTTTTTTATAATGAAACATTTGAACGGATCTTATTACTTTTACAGCCTTGGTTGGGTTGGGGGCGGCAGGTAGCTTAGTGGTTAAGAGCGTTGTGCCAGTAACCGAAAGGTCGCTGGTTCGATTCTCCGAGCTGACTAGGTGAAAAATCTGTCGATGTGCCCTTGAGCAAGGCACTTAACCCTAATTGCTCCTGTAAGTCGCTCTGGATAATGAGCGTCCGCTAAATGACTAAAATGTAAATGTATTGAAAACTGAATTGGAGAAAGCTGCGTGTAGCTCCCAGAGGCATATTGGTCCATTTCCTTTTAGGCCGAGGCTGCGGATCTATAGGTAACCGCTCCGCCCCAGCCCCACCCCAGCCCCGCCCCAGCCCCGCCCCCCTGTATCATGTCTGCATGTGTTTCTTTACCTCTACTTTACACACATTGTAACGGTCACCCTCTCTTCACATTTCTGACTATCAATTGTGAATCATCAAGGCTAATTCTTCAAGTTTTACCAGTGAAACATCCATGCAGCATCTGCATACCATTTGATCTCAATCAGTTCCATTTAGATGTTCTTAGCAGGGACGGAACTGAAGTGTTTTGGGCACTGGCCAGCCAGGCTAGTAGATTGCAATTTAAAATCTGTGCCCATGCAATATTTGAAAAGACAAAATGTCACTAGCCCGGTCTGAAAAGTACTAGCCATGGGCTAGCTTAATTTTCCATCGCTGCTTCTTAGTTATGTACAGTGTTGTTTCGTATTACGTACAGCTAGCGAATTTTAGAGTAGATGGTGTTAATAAACTGTAGCATACCTGTGTGTTGTTTTCAATCAAAGCACATATTTTGCCTAGTGGCTGTTGACTTGTGTCCACATGAAAGAAAAACGCACCATCATCCTAAAATCTCATAAGAAATTAGTTGGTGTATTTCATCTTACAGTAACATTATACTATATTATATTAGCATTATATTATGCTATTATACTTGGTTCTGTTAGGTACAATACTATCATAATGTGACCTTGCAGACATTGTTTCAGATTTAACTCTCTTTTAAAGCCCCATGCCGTCTTTTTAAATTGTATTTTTAAATCATCACTGTACGTCTAATAAATCACTGTGTGTGTTTATTTCATGAAAATAACGGCAAATATATTTTTTATCATTTATTTCCCTGAGCTTCCTTTTGCCATTGAAATGTTCAATCTAAACATGTGGGCGTGTCGATACAAATGTAAATACATTTACATACACAGCCCCGTCTAGAAGTAGGCTCTAGTTTCCCTCCAACCCTGTTCCTGGAGAGCTACCTTCCTGTGGGTTCTCCAACCCTGTTCCTGGAGAGCTACCTTCCTGTATGTTTTCGCTCCAACCCTAATCTAGCACACCTGATTCTTATAAATTAGCAGGTTGATAAGATTAATCAGGTTAGTTACAACTGGGGTTGGAGCGAAAACCTACAGGACGGTAGCTCTCCAGGAACAGGGTTGCAGGGAACCTACAGGAGGGTAGCTCTCCAGGAACAGGGTTGGAGGGAACCCACAGGAGGGTAGCTCTCCAGGAACAGGGTTGCAGGGAACCTACAGGAGGGTAGCTCTCCAGGAACAGGGTTGGAGGGAACCTACAGGAGGGTAGCTCTCCAGGAACAGGGTTGGAGGGAACCTACAGGAGGGTAGCTCTCCAGGAACAGGGTTGGAGGGAACCTACAGGAGGGTAGCTCTCCAGGAACAGGGTTGCAGGGAACCCTGCTCTAGAGCCTACCTCGCTTACCCCTTCAAAGTAGTAGGACACATATGCAAATAAAAGATGACTGGTCATTGGTCAGAATAATCAGATCAGATTGTGATGTCATGAGCTGGGCCAAAAAACTCCATCCCACCTGAACAGTCAGAAATTCCAGGCATTTTTTTCTCCAAACAGCTCTTATTCAAAAAGGGCATTATCATTAATTTCAGAGTGTTATTTCAAACTCATAATGTGGAAATATCAACCAAAAAACATGAAATGACATTTTTAACCGCACTTCCCCTTTAAGCAAGTGGCCTTTTCTCTACAAGTAGAGACTGTATGAATCCCACACATGTGCAGAAGCTTTGGGACCTTTAGCCCCTGGGTGGAAAGGTCCAGTAAAAGTCGGATCCGCAGCAACTCCATTGCTTAAAAAATGTGCTTATTTTTCAAGTCCTGAAACTAGTCTGTTCTTTGTCTACTTCTCTGGGATCATTGTAGTTTTCGTCTTTCAGTCTAAATCAGTCATTCTCGAACTGTCGGTCGATGTTGATCATTTGGAAGGGGGAAATAGAGTAGGCTATCAATGTTCGATCAGGGGATAATTAATCATGGTACAATATAAAATGTTTGCAATCCTGTCTGCCATCTTCATTGATTGGGTGACATTAGTAAACAGGTTTGCTCTGTCACGCTCTGGCTCCGGGACTCTGTAATTTGAGCCAGGGTGTGTTCATTCATTGGGTGTATTTCTATGTTTGTATTTCTGTTGGGTTCATTTCTATGTTTGGTCAATGACTCCCAATCGGAGGTAACGAGTGTCAGCTGTCGGCTCGTTATCTCTGATTGGGAGCCATATTTAATCTGTATGTTTTCCTGTGGGTGTTGTGGGTTTTTGTTCCGTTTCGGTATGTTTAACCGTTGGACTTCACGAGTCGTGTTTTGGTTTGTTCGTTACTTTAATTAAAATAAAGTCATGTTTGTATCACACGCTGCGCCTTGGTCCGCTTCCTGTAACGACGATCGTGACAGAAAAACCCACCAAGATGGGACCAAGCAGCGTGTCCAGGAGCCATCGCCAGGGAGATCCCTCACAGATCTCCTTCGCCTCCTGGACTGGGTCAAGCCGAGTGAGGAAGAGAGGGGCTTGACATTATGGCAGAAGGGCGAGAAGCTGGCGAGGGACATGGAGACCTGGGCCACGGGTAGGAGAGACGCCCCGAAAATTTTTAGGGGGGGGCTCACGACGGCGGACCAGCAGGAGGCTGCGATAGAGCGGCCCAGTGGGTTGCCGGAGAAGGCCGCCGGGTTACGGGGGCCACTGGTCGAAGAGGGGATGGAGGATGTAGAGGCACGGCGAGAGGTACTGGGGTGTGTTACCAGTCCGGTCCGGCCCGTTCCAGATCCCGAGGTAGAGCCAGTGGTGTGTGTCCCCAGTACGGTCCGGCCTGTTCCAGCCCCTCGCACCAAGTGTACGGTGCGCGTCGCCAGCCCAGCCCGGCCTGTCCCTGCTCCCCGCATCAAGTCTGTGGTGCGTCTCGTCAGCCCGGCTCTGCCCGTTCCTGCTCCCCGCACCAGGTCTGTGGTGCGCTTCGTCAGCCCGGTTCTGCCCGTTCCTGCTCCCCGCACCAGGTCTGTGGTGCGCTTCGTCAGCCCGGCTCTGCCCGTTCCTGCTCCCCGCACCAGGTCTGTGGTGCGCTTCGTCAGCCCTGTCCGGCCCAGTCCTGCTCCCCGCACCAAGTCTGTGGTGCGTGTCGTCAGCCCTGTCCGGCCCGTTCCTGCTCCCAGCACCAAGTCTGTGGTGCGTTTCGTCAGCCCTGTCCGGCCCGGTTCCGCTCTCCGCACCAAGTCAGGGGTGCGCTTCGTCAGCCCGGTCCGGCCCATTCCTGCTCCCCGCGCCAAGGCAGTGGTGCGCGTCGTCAGCCTGGTAAGGCCCGTTCGTCCTCCACGCACCAAGCCAGAGGCGCGTGTCGTCAGTCCGGCTCCGGCCAGCGGGGCTAGACAGGACCAGGGGTACTTTGGGGGGTGGGAGAGGAGGTGGGGATCAAGGCCAGAGCCAGAGCCACCGCCGAGGAGGTATGCCCACCCAGCCCTCCCTTGTTTAGCCCATATTGAGGCGCGGTCGCAGTCCGCGCCTTTAGGGGGGGGTACTGTCACGCTCTGGCTCCGGGACTCTGTAATTTGAGCCAGGGTGTGTTCATTCATTGGGTGCATTTCTATGTTTGTATTTCTGTTGGGTTCATTTCTATGTTTGGTCAATGACTCCCAATCGGAGGTAACGAGTGTCAGCTGTCGGCTCGTTATCTCTGATTGGGAGCCATATTTAATCTGTATGTTTTCCTGTGGGTGTTGTGGGTTTTTGTTCCGTTTCGGTATGTTTAACCGTTGGACTTCACGAGTCGTGTTTTGGTTTGTTCGTTACTTTAATTAAAATAAAGTCATGTTTGTATCACACGCTGCGCCTTGGTCCGCTTCCTGTAACGACGATCGTGACATGCTCTCACGTTCAGAGAAAGGTCCCGTGATATCTTACACTTTGGGCGCGTTTGAGTGGTAAGGCGAAAGCAACCAACTGTAGACTAAAGTCGAGGAGTGAAATCGGGAGAGGTGCATCTGCGACAGCCGAAAGTCAGACACCGATGTGGTTTTCCAACAGCAAGGCTCTGATTTGTTTCTTGTGCAGGCTGCACACACTTCATCAGTCTCTCATTCACAATTCGACAAGCATTTGATAATATTCTCACCAGGCCTCTAATTTCCCGACGGCATCCACCTTGTGTGGCCGTAATGCCCCCTAAAAAGTCCATGCCTTTTTGCGGCCAAAGTGGCCGTTGTGCCCTTGGGCTGAATATAATAATTATAATTCCCTTCTCCCTGCTGCAATGCATTCCAAAGCACCTCTCACTCACGTGGCTCTCTCAGATATCTCAATTCGTATTAGCCAATTTCCCGTCATGTGATCGGGTCCTTCTCACAGCTAAGGAGTAGGCTACAAGCGAAGACTGACCCATCAACTGCGCCCGTCTTCTTCTTCCTCTTATTGAATTCAGACGTTAGAACTGTCCACGCCTACTTTTCGTCAGCCAACCAGAAGAGTCGGCCTAACGAACAGCAAAAGCACTAGCCAATATACTGTCCCCCATAGTACAATAAATAAATATTCCAAACATGCGCTGGGACAGTTGTGGGATGACAGCAGAGGGAGCACGCCCCCTATCCACATCGACGGAACCGCAGTAGAGAAGGTGAAAAAGCTTCAAGTACCTCGGCGTACACATCACTGACAATCTGAAATGGTCCACCCACGCAGACAGTGTGGTGAAGAAGTCGCAACAGCGCCTCTTCAACCTTGGCTTTGCCCCCAAGACCCTCACAAACCTTTACAGATGCACCATTGAGAGCATCCTGTCGGGCTGTATCACCGCCTGGTACGGCAACTGCACCGCCCGTAACCGCAAGGCTCTCCAGAGGGTGTTGCGGTCTGCCCAACTCATCACCGGGGGCACACTGCCTGCCCTCCAGGACATCTACAGCACCCGATGTCACAGGAAGGCCAAAAAGATCATCAAGGACCTCAACCACCCGAGCCACAGCCTGTTCACCCCGCTATCATCCAGAAGGCGAGGTCAGTACAGGTGCATCAAAGGTGGGACCGAGAGAATGAAAAACAGCTTCTATCTCAAGGCCATGAGACTGATAAATAGCCATCACTAGCCATTACTCAACCCTGCACCTTAGAGGATGCTTCCCTATGGACAGTACATACAGGGCATTCGGAAAGTATTCAGACCCCTTGACTTTTTCCACATTTTGTTAAGTTACAGCCTTATTCTAAAATTGATTAAATTGTTTTTTTCCCCTTATCAATCTACACACAATACCCCATAATGACAAAACAAAAACAGGTTTTTAGCAAATTTATAAAAAGAAAAGAAACTGAAATATCACATTTACATAAGTATTCAGACACTTTACTCAGTACTTTGTTGAAGCACCTTTGACAGCAATTACAGCCTTGAGTCTTCTTGGGTATGACGCTACAAGCTTGGCACACCTGTATTTGGGGAGTTTCTCCCATTCTTCTCTGCAGATCCTCTCAAGCTCTGTCAGGTTGGATGGGGAGTGTTGGTGCACAGTTATTTTCAGGTCTCTCCAGAGATGTTCGATCGGGTTCAAGTCCGGGCTCTGGCTGGGCCACTCAAGGACATTCAGAGACTTGTCCCGAAGTCACTCCTTCGTTGTCTTGGCTGTGTGCTTAGGGTCGTTGTCCTGTTGGAAGGTAAACCTTTGCCCCAGTCTGAGGTCCTGAGTGCTCTGGAGCAGGTTTTCATCAAGGGTCTCTCTGTACTTTGCTCCGTTCATCTTTTCCTCGATCCTGACTAGTCTCCCTGTCCCTTCTGCTGAAAAACATCCACACACCATGATGCTGCCACCACCATGCTTCACCATAGGGATGGTGCCAGGTTTCCTCCATATGTGACGCTTGGCATTCAGGCCAAAGTGTTCAATCTTGGTTTCATCAGACCAGAGAATCTTGTTTCTCATGGTCTGAGAGTCTTCAGGTGCCTTTTGGCAAACTCCAAGCGGGCGGTCATGTGCCTTTTACTGAGGAGTGGCTTCCGTCTGGCCACTCTACCATAAAGGCCTGATTGGTGGAGTACTGCATAGATGGTTGTCCTTCTGGAAGGTTCTCCCATCTCCACAGAGGAACTCTGGAGCTCTGTCAAGAGTGACCATCGGGTTCTTGGTCACCTCCCTGACCAAGGCCCTTCTCCCCGATTGCTCAGTTTGGCCGGGCGGCCAGCTCTAGGAAGAGTCTTGGTGGTTCCAAACTTCTTTCATTTAAGAATGATGGAGGCCACTGTGTTCTTGGGGACCTTCAATCAATTGAATTTACCACAGGTGGACTCCAATCAAGGTTTAATGTATTCAGTTGTGCTGACTGATTAGGTACCTCCTTTCCCTTTTACCATCTCTTTTGCAGCGGAAGCGATGGACCAGGAAACGCTCGTGCTTTTGGACGACTCGACTAGAGCCTGAAGTTAAAGAAGAACATAAAAGCAGTGAGTATTCTGTAAACGCCACCTTCTTTATACACAAGGGGAGGTCCTCGGGACACACACATGAATACACAGGACTGTGGACACACCAAGCTTGAGCAGTAGCCGTGTCTTGCCAGGTACATGTTGAAAGATTTGTTGTGTATTTTGAAAACTGATTGTTGAAAGATATTTATAATTAATTGAAGACGTTGTGCTCACAACAGAGTCAAATGTGAGAGGGAAGCCCAGATGACCGAGTGGCTGAACAACATCTGGCCGGAAAACCAGGTTGAGGAGTACATGAAGGAGACCTCGATCCAGAGGGCTCAGTGGACCAGACAGAATGGGACCAGGTTGAGGAGTACATGAAGGAGACCTCGATCCAGAGGGCTCAGTGGACCAGACAGAATGGGACCAGGTTGAGGAGTACATGAAGGAGACCTCGATCCAGAGGGCTCAGTGGACCAGACAGAATGGGACCAGGTTGAGGAGTACATGAAGGAGACCTCGATCCAGAGGGCTCAGTGGACCAGACAGAATGGGACCAGGTTGAGGAGTACATGAAGGAGACCTCGATCCAGAGGGCTCAGTGGACCAGACAGAATGGGACCAGGTTGAGGAGTACATGAAGGAGACCTCAATCCAGAGGGCTCAGTGGACCAGACAGAATGGGACCAGGTTGAGGAGTACATGAAGGAGACCTCGATCCAGAGGGCTCAGTGGACCAGACAGAATGGGACCAGGTTGAGGAGTACATGAAGGAGACCTCGATCCAGAGGGCTCAGAGGACCAGACAGAATTGGGCCAAGACAGTAGAGATAGAGAGTATCCAGGCATGGTTTTCTAAAAACATTAGACCTGAATTTGATTCTGTTTACTGTGATTAACTAGCCTGGCTAAATGACCCACGTGACTCAAAGCGCAGGGAGAACATTGACCATACTGGTCCGGAAAGGAGGCTGTTTGTTAATGCAACATTCACTAATAAATTGTGCGACGGGGTTTGATTTGTTCTCTCAAAATGTTATTTTTTTTCTCAAGGTTGAAACCTCTAATTGTTTGGATTTGAAAATCCAACCATTGTAGGAGAAGGGTGGGGATGTGTGTGGCTGTGGGTGGCTGTGGGTGGTTAAGTGAGAAAGTAAAAGCGTTGCCCTCTTCATTACCGATGCGTTGAGCCGACAACATCAAAGAGCCATTCCAGACTCTGAAATTTACATTTAACATTTAAGTCATTTAGCAGACGCTCTTATCCAGAGCAACTTACAAATTTGGTGCATTCAACTTAGGATAGCCAGTGGGACAACCACATTTTTTTATGGTGGGGGAGGGGGGGGGGTAGAAGGATTACTATTCCAGGTATTCCTTAAAGAGGTAGGGTTTCAAGTGTCTCCGGAAGGTGGTCAGTGACTCCGCTGTCCTGGCGTCGTGAGGGAGCTTGTTCCACCATTGGGGTGCCAGAGCAGCGAATAGCTTTGACTGGGCTGAGCGGGAACTGTGCTTCCGTAGAGGTAGGGGGGCTAGCAGGCCAGAGGTGGATGAACGTAGTGCCCTCGTTTGGGTGTAGGATCAGAGCCTGAAGGTAAGGAGGTGCCATTCCCCTCACAGCTCCGTAGGCAAGCACCATGGTCTTGTAGTAGATGCGAGCCTCAACTGGAAGCCAGTGGAGTGTGCGGAGGAGCGGGGTGACGTGAGAGAACTTGGGAAGGTTGAACACCAAACCGGTGTAACGTGTGCTCTCCGTCTGGTCTTGGTCAGTACCCATCCTGCAGCATTCTGTATGTTTTGCAGTTGACCAATGGCTTTCTGGGGTAGACCAGACAGGAGAGCATTACAGTAGTCAAGCCTGCTTGTAATAAAAGCATGGATGAGTCTCTCTGTATCAGCCTGAGAGAGAAACGGACGCACCTTGGCAATGTACCTCAGGTGGTAAAAAGCTCTTTTGGTCACATTCCTGATGTGTGATTCGAAAATGAGTTCAGAATCTAAAATAACACCTGGGTTTTTACCTGCTGTTTTATCTTTATTGCCTGTGAATTAAAATGTGCGGCCAGATTCTCTCTCTGTGCTTTGGCTCCAACAGTAAGTACAGTGGTTTGTGAAAGTATTCACCCCCCTTGGCATTTTTCCTATTTTGTTGCCTTACAACCTGGAATTAAAATGGATTTTTTGGGGAGGTTGTATCATTTGATTTACACAACATGCCTACCACTTTTTATTGTGAAACAAACAAGAAATAAGACAAGAAAACAGAAAACTTGAGCGTGCTGTGGCAGATCAGGGTGTTGGGTCAAGACGTTTACACAGATCAGACACGGACAGAGTATGATTAGCTCGGTTTCAAGGGTGTTTATTAATAAAATAATCAAAAGAAAAGGTTAGGTCTCCCCCATGAGACCCTCTCCTGGATACCGTCTCCAACTACACGGAAGTTACCTACCTTCCCCCAGTCCTCCCTCATGTGCTGCCCTTCTGGTAGCTTGTTACCTTATTTCCCCCAGACCTCCCTCATGTGCTGCCCTTCTGGTAGCTTGTTACCTTACTTCCCCCAGACCTCCCCATGTGCTGGCCTTCTGGCCGCTTTATGGGCCTTGAGCAATCTGCCCTTAATTACCCCCCAGCTCCCAATCAGCCCCAGTTAGTCCTGTCCGGAGAGCCCGGCGAGACCTGGCACGTCCAGCAGATGGAGCCACCGCCTCGTGATGTATACTCCCATCTGTTACCAGGCCTCGACGAGTCTCCCCCTGGTGGCTGACCTGCTGTACGCCACAGTGCATAACTATTCACCCCCCCCCCCAAGTCAATACTTTGTAGAGACACCTTTTGCAGCAATTACATCTGCAAGTCTCTTCAGGTATGTCTCTATAAGCTTGGCACATGTAGCCACTGGGATTTTTGCCCATTCTTCAAGGCAAAACTGCTCCAGCTCCTTCATGTTGGATGGGTTCCGCTGGTGTACAGCAATCTTTAAGTCATACCACAGATTCTCAATTGGATTGAGGTCGTGGCCATTCCAAGACATTTAAATGTTTCCCCTTAAACCACTCAAGTGTTGCTTTAGCAGTTTGCTTAGGGTCATTGTCCTGCTAGAAGGTGAACCTCTGTTCCAGTCACAAATCTCTGGAAGACTGAAACAGGTTTCCCTCAAGAATTTCCTTGTATTTAGCGCCATCCATCATTCCTTCAATTCTGACCAGTTTCCCAGTCCCTGCCGATGAAAAACATCCCCACAGCATGATGCTGCCACCACCATGCTTCACTGTGGGGATTGTGTTCTCGGGGTGATGAGAGGTGTTGGGTTTGGGCCAGACATAGCACTTTCCTTGATGGCCAAAAAGCTCAATTTTAGTCTCATCTGACCAGAGTACCTTCTTCCATATGTTTGGGGAGTCTCCCACATGGCTTTTGATGAACACCAAACGTGTTTGCTTATTTTTTTCTTCAAGCAATGGTTTTTTTCTGGCCACTCTTCCGTAAAGCCCAGCTCTGTGGAGTGTACGGCTTAAAGTGGTCCTATGGACAGATATACCAATCTCCGCTGTGGAGTTTTGCAGCTCCTTCAGGATTATCTTTGTTCTCTTTGTTGCCTCTCTGATTAATGCCCTCCTTGCCTGGTCCGTGAGTTTTGGTGGGCGGCCCACTCTTGGCAGGTTTGTTGTGGTGCCATATTCTTTCAATTTTTTTATAATGGATTTAATGGTGCTCCATGGGATGTTCAAAGTTTCAGATATATTTAAAAACCCAACCCTGATCTATACATCTCCACAACTTTGTCCCTGACCTGTTTGGAGAGCTCCTTGGTCTTCATGGTGCCACTTGCTTGGTGGTGCCCCTTGCTTAGTGGTGTTGCAGACTCTGGGGCCTTTCAGAACAGGTGTATATATACTGAGATCATGTGACAGATCATTTGACACTTAGATTGCACACAGGTGGACTTTATTTAACTAATTATGTGACTTCTGAAGGTAATTGGTTGCACCAGATCTTATTTAGGGTCTTCATAGCATAGGGGGTGAATACAGTTGAAGTCGGAAGTTTACATACACCTTAGCCAAAAACATTTAAACTCAGTTTTTCACAATTCCTGACATTTAATCCTAGTAAAAATTCCCTGTCTTAGGTCAGTTAGGATCACCATATATTTTAAGAATGTGAAATGTCAGAATAATAGTAGAGAGAATTATTTATTTTAGCTTTTATTTCTTTCTCCCACAATAAGTTGGGTAAATTTTGGCCCATTCCTTCTGACAGAGCTGGTGTAATTGAGTCAGGTTTGTAGGCCTCCTTGCTCGCACACGCTTTTTCAGTTCTGCCCACACATTTTCTATAGGATTGAGGTCAGGGCTTTGTGATGGCCACTCCAATATATTGACTTTGTTGCCCTTAAGCCATTTTGCCACAACTTTGGAAGTATGCTTGGGGTCATTGTCCATTTGGAAGAGCCATTTGCGACCAAGCTTTAACTTTCTGACTGATGTCTTGAGATGTTGCTTCAATATATCCACATAATTTTCCTTCCTCATGATGCCATCCATTTTGTGAAGTGCACCAGTCCCTCATGCAGCAAAGCACCCCCACAGCATGATGCTGCCACCCCCGTGCTTCACGGTTGGGATGGTGTTCTTCGGCTTGCAAGTACCCCCTTTTTCCTCCAAACATAACGATGGTCATTATGGCCAAACAGTTCTATTTTTGTTTCATCAGACCAGAGGACATTTCTCCAAAAAGTACAATCTTTGTCCCCATGTGCAGTTGCAAACCGTAGTCTGGCTTTTTTATGGCGGTTTTGGAGCAGTGTCTTCTTCCTTGCTGAGCGGCCTTTCAGGTTAAACGATATTGGACTCGTTTTACTGTGGATATAGATACTTTTGTACCTGTTTCACCCAGCATTTTCACAAGGTCCTTTGCTGTTGTTCTGGGATTTATTTGCACTTTTTGCACCAAAGTACGTTCATCTCTAGGAGACAGAACGCGTCTCCTTCCTGAGCGGTATGACAGCTGCGTGGTCTCATGGTGTTTATACTTGCGTACTATTGTTTGTACAGATGAACGTGGTACCTTCAGGCGTTTGGAAATTGCTCCCAAGGATGAAACATACTTTTTTATTTATTTCACCTTCATTTAACCAGGTAAGCCATATGTACAACTGCGACCTGGCCAAGATAAAGCAAAGCAGTGCAATAAAAACAACAGCAACACAGAGTTACATATGGGGTAAAACAAAACATAAAGTCAATAACACAATAGAAAATCTATATACAGTGTGTGCAAATGTAGTAAATTATGGAGGTAAGGCAATAAATAGGACATAGTGCAAAATAATTACAATTTAGTATTAACACTGGAGTGATAGATGTGCAGAAGATGATGTGCAAATAGAGATACTGGGGTGCAAATGAGCAAAAATAAATAACAATTTAAATAATAATATGGGGATGAGGTAGTTGGGTTGGCTAATTACAGATGGGCTGTGTACAGGTGCAGTAATCGGTAAAGTGCTCTGACAACTGATGCTTAAAGTTAGTGAGGGAGATAAGTGTCACCAGCTTCAGAGATTTTTGCAGTTCGTTCCAGTCATTTGCAGCAGAGAACTGGAAGGAATGGCGGCCAAAGGAGGTGTTAAAGATTTAAAAAATACAGATCCAAGAACAGATATAGCCCCTGGTTCTCCTCAGACTTGACTGCCCTTGACCAGCACAAAAACATCCTGTGGCGTACTGCATTAGCATCAAATAGCCCCCGCGATATGCAACTTTTCAGGGAAGTTAGGAACCAATATACACAAGCAGTCAGGAAAGCAAAGGCTAACTTTTTCAAACAGAAATTTGCATCCTGTAGCACTAACTCCAAAAAGTTTTGGGACACTGTAAAGTCCATGGAGAATAAGAGCACTTCCTCCCAGCTGCCCACTGCACTGAGGATAGGAAACACTATCACCACCGATAAATCTACAATAATCGAGAATTTCAACAAGCATTTTGCTACGGCTGGCCATGCTTTCCACCTGGCTACCACTACCCCGGCCACCAACTCTGCACCCTCCGCTGCAACTTGCCCATGCCCCCCCCCCCGCTTCTCCTTCACACAAATTCAGACAGCTGATGTTCTGAAAGAGCTGCAAAATCTGGACCCCTACAAATCAGCTGGGCTAGACAATCTGGACCCTTTCTTTCTAAAACTAGCCGCCAAAATTGTCGCAACCCCTATTACTAGCCTGTTCAACCTCTCTTTCGTAACGTCTGAGATCCCCAGAGATTGGAAAGCTGCCGCGGTCATCCCCCTCTTCAAAGGGGGTGACACTCTAGATCCAAACTGTTACAGACCTATATCCATCCTGCCCTGCCTTTCGAAAGTATTTGAAAGCCAAGTTAACAAACAGATCACCGACCATTTCGAATCCCACCGTACCTTCTCCGCTATGCAATCCGGTTTCCGAGCTGGTCATGGGTGCACTTCAGCCACGCTCAAGGTCCTAAACGATATTATAACCGCGATCGATAATAGACAGTACTGTGCAGCCGTCTTCATCGACCTGGCCAAGGCTTTCGACTCTGTCAACCACCGCATTCTTATTGGCAGACTAAATAGCCTTGGTTTCTCAAATGACTGCCTCGCCTGGTTCACCAACTACTTCTCAGATAGAGTTCAATGTGTCAAATCGGAGGGCCTGTTGTCTGGACCTATGGCAGTCTCTATGGGGGTGCCACAGGGTTCAATTCTTGGGCCGACTCTTTTCTCCGTGTATATCAATGATGTCGCTCTTGCTGCTGGTGACTCTCAGATACACCTCTACGCAGACGACACCATTTTGTATACATCTGGCCCTTCATTGGACACTGTGTTAACAAACCTCCAAACGAGCTTCAATGCCATACAACACTCCTTCAGTAGCCTCGAACTGCTCTTAAACACTAGTAAAACTAAATGCATGCTCTTCAATCGAACGCTGCTGGCACCCGCCCACCCGACTAGAATCACCACTCTCGACGGGTCTGACCTAGAGTATGTGGACAACTACAAATACCTAGGTGTCTGGTTAGACTGTAAACTCTCCTTCCAGACTCACATTAAGAATCTCCAATCCAAAGTTAAATCTAGAATCGGCTTCCTATTTCGCAACTGTTTCGTAAAACTGACTATCCTACCAATCCTTGACTTCGGCGATGTCATTTACAAAATAGCCTCCAACACTCTACTCAGCAAATTGGATGTAGTCTATCACAGTGCCATCCATTTTGTCTCCAAAGCCCCATACACTACCCACCACTGTGACCTGTAAGCTCTTGTTGGCTGGTCCTCACTACATGTTCGTCGTCAAACCCACTGGCTCCAGGCCATCTATAAATCACTGCTAGGCAAATCCCCGCCTTATCTTAGCTCATTGGTCACCATAGCAGCACCCACCCGTAGTCTGCGCTCCAGCAGGTATATCTCACTGGTCATTCCCAAAGTCAACACCTCCTTTGGCCGCCATTCCTTCCAGTTCTCTGCTGCCAATGACTGGAACGAATTGCAAAAATCTCTGAAGCTGGAGACTCTTATCTCCCTCACTAACTTTAAGCATCAGTTGTCAGAGCACCTTACCGATCACTGCACCTGTACACAGCCCATCTGTAATTAGCCCACCCAACTACCTCATCCCTATATTGTTATTTATTTTGCTCATTTGCACCCCAGTATCTCTATTTGCACATCATCTCTTGCTCATCTATCATTCCAGTGTTAATACTAATTGTAATTATTTTTGCACTATAGCCTATTTATTGCCTTACTGCAATAACTTGCTACATTTACACACACTGTATATATATTTTCTGTTGTATTTTTGACTTTATGTTTTGTTTTACCCCATATGTAACTCTGTGTTGTTGTTTTCATCGCACTGCTTTGCTTTATCTTGGCCAGGTCGCAGTTGTAAATGAGAACTTGTTCTCAACTGGCTTACCTGGTTAAATAAAGGTGAAATAAAAAAAAATGACTGCATGGCCAGGCACGACTCCAACACCATCATTAAGTTTGCTGATGACACAACAGTGGTAGGCCTGATCACCGACAACGATGAGACAGCCTATAGGGAGGAGGTCAGAGACCTGGCCGTGTGGTGCCAGGATAACAACCTCTCCCTCAACGTGATCAAGACAAAGGAGATGATTGTGGACTACAGGAAAAAGAAGAGGACTGAGCACGCCCCCATTCTCATCGACGGGGCTGTAGTGGAACAGGTTGAGAGCTTCAAGTTCCTTGGTGTCCTCATCACCAACAAACGATCATGGTCCAAACACACCAAGACAGTCGTGAAGAGGGCACGACAAAGCCTATTCCCCCTCAGGAGACTGAAAAGATTTGGCATGGGTTCTCAGATCCTCAAAAGGTTCTACAGCTGCACCATCGAGAGCACCCTTATTTTTAAAATATATGTTTTATTTATTTCACCTTTATTTAACCAGGTAAGCCAGTTGAGAACAAGTTCTCATTTACAACTGCGACCTGGCCAAGATAAAGCAAAGCAGTGCGACTGGTTGCATCACTGACTGGTTGCATCACTGCATCACCGCCTGGTATGGCAACTGCTCGGCCTCCGACCGCAAGGCACTACAGAGAGTAGTGCGTATGGCCCAGTACATCACCGGGGCCAAGCTTCCTGCCATCCAGGACCTTTATACCAGGCGGTATCAGAGGAAGGCCCTAAAAATTGTCAAAGACTCCACCCACCCTAGTCATAGACTGTTCTCTCTGCTACCGGACGGCAAGCGGTACCGGAGCGCCAAGTATAGGTCCAAAAGGCTTCTTAACAGCTTCTACCCCCAACCCATAACACTCCTGAACAGCTAATCATGGCTACCCAGACTATTTGCACTGCCCCCCCACCCCCACCCCCCCACCCCCATCCCCCTCTTTTACGCTGCTGCTACTCTGTTTACTATTCATGCATAGTCACTTTAACTCTACCCACATGTACATATGACCTCAACTACCTCGACTAGCCGGTGCCCCCGCACATTGACTGCACCGGTACCCCCCTGTATATATAGCCTCCCTAATGTTATTTTACTGCCGCTCTTGAAATATTGTTTACTTAACACTTATTTTTCTTGAAACTGCACTGTTGGTTAAGGGCTTGTAAGTAAGCATTTCACTGTAAGGTCGGCACCTGCTGTATTCGGCGCATGTGGCAAATACATTTTCATTTGGATTTGAGTGTTTCTGTATAGGATGCTCTGCCTGCCACTTCAATATCACTTTCACCCTCTGCCAAAGAGGGAATTTCCTCTTGGTCTAACGGTCAAGATGATGTTTTTTTTTTCCTTAGGGAGACCAGGTTTCAGATCCCACCCATGATATTTGGTATTCCTTTAAATATAAGGACAATAGGCTGACATGTACCTACCGACCTATACAGAACTGCTGTAGGTTATGTTGACTTGTTTGCTCCGGTCTTGTAGTTCTCGTCTCTGCCACTAGGTGAAGTCCCTCTCTTGACCAATGGACCACTCCAACTACTCTACTTCACATTGAAAAAGCATTCTCACAGGTTAGAGTTATTCTATGCTTCAAGGTCTTCACTCCATCAGTTGCCTCTTATATTATATGTTGACAGAAAATCTAAGTGAATATAGTCTCTATATGGTGTTTTTTTTAGAAAACATTTGTTTAAAAGTATTTTGCTGAAACCCCAATAGACTCCATGTTTGATTCAGTAGTTTCAAGTTTTATTATTTGTATAAATGAAGAGGAAACATTCCTACCTTAATATCAGGAGCGCTGTTATATGATGGAGCGCTGCTATACGTGGAGCGCTGCTATACGATGGAGCGCTGTTATATGATGGAGCGCTGTTATATGATGGAGCGCTGTTATATGATGGAGCGCTGCTATACGATGGAGCGCTGTTATATGATGGAGCGCTGCTATACGTGGAGCGCTGTTATATGATGGAGCGCTGCTATACGTGGAGCGCTGTTATATGATGGAGCGCTGCTATACGATGGAGCGCTGCTATACGATGGAGCGCTGTTATATGATGGAGCGCTGTTATATGATGGAGCGCTGTTGTATGATGGAGCGCTGCTATACGTGGAGCGCTGTTATATGATGGAGCGCTGTTATATGATGGAGCGCTGCTATACGATGGAGCGCTGTTATATGATGGAGCACTGCTATACGATGGAGCGCTGTTATATGATGGAGCGCTGTTATATGATGGAGCGCTGTTATATGATGGAGCGCTGCTATACGTGGAGCGCTGTTATATGATGGAGCGCTGCTATATGATGGAGCGCTGTTATATGATGGAGCGCTGCTATACGATGGAGCGCTGTTATATGATGGAGCGCTGTTATATGATGGAGCGCTGCTATACGATGGAGCGATGTTATATGATGGAGCGCTGTTATATGATGGAGCGCTGCTATACGATGGAGCGCTGTTATATGATGGAGCGCTGCTATACGTGGAGTGCTGTTATATGATGGAGCGCTGTTATATGATGGAGCGCTGCTATACGATGGAGCGCTGTTATATGATGGAGCGCTATTATATGATGGAGCGCTGTTATATGATGGAGCGCTGCTATACGATGGAGCGCTGTTATATGATGGAGCGCTGCTATACGTGGAGCGCTGTTATATGATGGAGCGCTGCTATACGATGGAGCGCTGTTATATGATGGAGCGCTGCTATACGATGGAGCGCTGCTATACGTGGAGCGCTGCTATACGATGGAGCGCTGTTATATGATGGAGCGCTGCTATACGATGGAGCGCTGTTATATGATGGAGCGCTGCTATACGATGGAGCGCTGTTATATGATGGAGCGCTGCTATACGATGGAGCGCTGTTATATGATGGAGCGCTGCTATACGTGGAGCGCTGTTATATGATGGAGCGCTGCTATACGATGGAGCGCTGTTATATGATGGAGCGCTGCTATACGATGGAGCGCTGTTATATGATGGAGCGCTGCTATACATGGAGCGCTGTTATATGATGGAGCGCTGCTATACGATGGAGCGCTGTTATATGATGGAGCGCTGCAATACGATGGAGCGCTGTTATATGATGGAGCGCTGCTATACGATGGAGCGCTGTTATATGATGGAGCGCTGCTATACGATGGAGCGCTGTTATATGATGGAGCGCTGCTATACGTGGAGCGCTGTTATATGATGGAGCGCTGCTATACGATGGAGCGCTGTTATATGATGGAGCGCTGCTATACGATGGAGCGCTGTTATATGATGGAGCGCTGCTATACGTGGAGCGCTGTTATATGATGGAGCGCTGCTATACGATGGAGCGCTGTTATATGATGGAGCGCTGTTATATGATGGAGCGCTGCTAAACGTGGAGCGCTGTTATATGATGGAGCGCTGCTATACGTGGAGCACTGTTATATGATGGAGCGCTGCTATACGATGGAGCGCTGTTATATGATGGAGCACTGTTGTATGATGGAGCGCTGCTATACGTGGAGCGCTGTTATATGATGGAGCGCTGTTATATGATGGAGCGCTGTTATATGATGGAGCGCTGCTATACGTGGAGCGCTGTTATATGATGGAGCGCTGCTATACGATGGAGCGATGTTATATGATGGAGCGCTGCTATACGATGGAGCGCTGTTATATGATGGAGCACTGTTGTATGATGGAGCGCTGTTATATGATGGAGCGCTGCTATACGATGGAGCGCTGTTATATGATGGAGCGCTGCTATACGATGGAGCGCTGTTATATGATGGAGCGCTGCTATACGATGGAGCGCTGTTATATGATGGAGCGCTGCTATACGATGGAGCGCTGTTATATGATGGAGCGCTGCTATACGATGGAGCGCTGTTATATGATGGAGCGCTGTTATGTGATGGAGCGCTGCTATACGATGGAGCGCTGTTATATGATGGAGCGCTGCTATACGTGGAGCGCTGTTATATGATGGAGCGCTGTTATATGATGGAGCACTGCTATACGATGGAGCGCTGTTATATGATGGAGCGCTGCTATACGTGGAGCGCTGTTATATGATGGAGCGCTTCTATACGTGGAGCGCTGTTATATGATGGAGCGCTGCTATATGATGGAGCGCTGTTATATGATGGAGCGCTGCTATACGATGGAGCGCTGTTATATGATGGAGCGCTGCTATACGTGGAGCGCTGCTATACGATGGAGCGCTGTTATATGATGGAGCGCTGTTATATGATGGAGCGCTGTTATATGATGGAGCGCTGCTATACGATGGAGCGCTGTTATATGATGGAGCGCTGCTATACGATGGAGCGCTGTTATATGATGGAGCGCTGCTATACGATGGAGCGCTGTTATATGATGGAGCGCTGCTATATGATGGAGCGCTGTTATATGATGGAGCGCTGCTATACGTGGAGCGCTGTTATATGATGGAGCGCTGCTATACGATGGAGCGCTGTTATACGATGGAGCGCTGTTGTATGATGGAGCGCTGCTATACGTGGAGCGCTGCTATACGATGGAGCGCTGTTATATGATGGAGCGCTGTTATATGATGGAGCGCTGTTATATGATGGAGCACTGTTGTATGATGGAGCGCTGCTATACGTGGAGCGCTGTTATATGATGGAGCGCTGTTGTATGATGGAGCACTGCTATACGTGGAGCGCTGTTATATGATGGAGCACTGCTATACGATGGAGCGCTGTTATATGATGGAGCGCTGCTATACGATGGAGCGCTGTTATATGATGGAGCGCTGCTATACGTGGAGCGCTGCTATACGATGGAGCGCTGTTATATGATGGAGCGCTGTTATATGATGGAGCGCTGTTATATGATGGAGCGCTGCTATACGATGGAGCGCTGTTATATGATGGAGCGCTGCTATACGATGGAGCGCTGTTATATGATGGAGCGCTGCTATACGATGGAGCGCTGTTATATGATGGAGCGCTGCTATATGATGGAGCGCTGTTATATGATGGAGCGCTGCTATACGTGGAGCGCTGTTATATGATGGAGCGCTGCTATACGATGGAGCGCTGTTATACGATGGAGCGCTGTTATATGATGGAGCGCTGCTATACGTGGAGCGCTGCTATACGATGGAGCGCTGTTATATGATGGAGCGCTGTTATATGATGGAGCGCTGTTATATGATGGAGCACTGTTGTATGATGGAGCGCTGCTATACGTGGAGCGCTGTTATATGATGGAGCGCTGTTGTATGATGGAGCGCTGCTATACGTGGAGCGCTGTTATATGATGGAGCACTGCTATACGATGGAGCGCTGCTATACGATGGAGTGCTGCTATACGATGGAGCGCTGTTATATGATGGAGCGCTGCTATACGTGGAGCGCTGTTATATGATGGAGCGCTGCTATACGTGGAGCGCTGTTATATGATGGAGCGCTGCTATACGATGGAGCGCTGTTTTATGATGGAGCGCTGTTATATGACGGAGAACTGTTAGAAAGGATCTTCCACTTTGGTCTCAGACACCTGCAGGGAACGTGGTCTCACTTTACTGAGGCTTCGCTGCCTGAGAGAAGGGTCAGTGTGTGTGTGTGTGTGTGTGTGTGTGTGTGTGTGAGCAAATGCCTGCAGTAGAAAGGCCTCTTCTGTTTCTGTGATAGGAAGAGGAACAGCTTTGAAAAGGAGAGCTTTTTAAATCAAGGATACTGCTTCATTTAGACCCACACACTGATATACTCTCCCTCTACCCCCCCCCACACCCAGCTCCAGCAGGTATATCTCACTGGTCATTCCCAAAGTCAACACCTCCTTTGGCCGCCATTCCTTCCAGTTCTCTGCTGCCAATGACTGGAACGAATTGCAAAAATCTCTGAAGCTGGAGACTCTTATCTCCCTCACTAACTTTAAGCATCAGTTGTCAGGGCACCTTACCGATCACTGCACCTGTACACAGCCCATCTGTAATTAGCCCACCCAACTACCTCATCCCTATATTGTTATTTATTTTGCTCATTTGCACCCCAGTATCTCTATTTGCACATCATCTCTTGCACATCTATCATTCCAGTGTTAATACTAATTGTAATTATTTTTGCACTATAGCCTATTTATTGCCTTACTGCAATAACTTGCTACATTTACACACACTGTATATATATTTTCTGTTGTATTTTTGACTTTATGTTTTGTTTTACCCCATATGTAACTCTGTGTTGTTGTTTTCATCGCACTGCTTTGCTTTATCTTGGCCAGGTCGCAGTTGTAAATGAGAACTTGTTCTCAACTGGCTTACCTGGTTAAATAAAGGTTAAATAAAAAAAAATGACTGCATGGCCAGGCACGACTCCAACACCATCATTAAGTTTGCTGATGACACAACAGTGGTAGGCCTGATCACCGACAACGATGAGACAGCCTATAGGGAGGAGGTCAGAGACCTGGCCGTGTGGTGCCAGGATAACAACCTCTCCCTCAACGTGATCAAGACAAAGGAGATGATTGTGGACTACAGGAAAAAGAAGAGGACTGAGCACGCCCCCATTCTCATCGACGGGGCTGTAGTGGAACAGGTTGAGAGCTTCAAGTTCCTTGGTGTCCTCATCACCAACAAACGATCATGGTCCAAACACACCAAGACAGTCGTGAAGAGGGCACGACAAAGCCTATTCCCCCTCAGGAGACTGAAAAGATTTGGCATGGGTTCTCAGATCCTCAAAAGGTTCTACAGCTGCACCATCGAGAGCACCCTTATTTTTAAAATATATGTTTTATTTATTTCACCTTTATTTAACCAGGTAAGCCAGTTGAGAACAAGTTCTCATTTACAACTGCGACCTGGCCAAGATAAAGCAAAGCAGTGCGACTGGTTGCATCACTGACTGGTTGCATCACTGCATCACCGCCTGGTATGGCAACTGCTCGGCCTCCGACCGCAAGGCACTACAGAGAGTAGTGCGTATGGCCCAGTACATCACCGGGGCCAAGCTTCCTGCCATCCAGGACCTTTATACCAGGCGGTATCAGAGGAAGGCCCTAAAAATTGTCAAAGACTCCACCCACCCTAGTCATAGACTGTTCTCTCTGCTACCGGACGGCAAGCGGTACCGGAGCGCCAAGTATAGGTCCAAAAGGCTTCTTAACAGCTTCTACCCCCAACCCATAACACTCCTGAACAGCTAATCATGGCTACCCAGACTATTTGCACTGCCCCCCCACCCCCACCCCCCCACCCCCATCCCCCTCTTTTACGCTGCTGCTACTCTGTTTACTATTCATGCATAGTCACTTTAACTCTACCCACATGTACATATGACCTCAACTACCTCGACTAGCCGGTGCCCCCGCACATTGACTGCACCGGTACCCCCCTGTATATATAGCCTCCCTAATGTTATTTTACTGCCGCTCTTGAAATATTGTTTACTTAACACTTATTTTTCTTGAAACTGCACTGTTGGTTAAGGGCTTGTAAGTAAGCATTTCACTGTAAGGTCGGCACCTGCTGTATTCGGCGCATGTGGCAAATACATTTTCATTTGGATTTGAGTGTTTCTGTATAGGATGCTCTGCCTGCCACTTCAATATCACTTTCACCCTCTGCCAAAGAGGGAATTTCCTCTTGGTCTAACGGTCAAGATGATGTTTTTTTTTTCCTTAGGGAGACCAGGTTTCAGATCCCACCCATGATATTTGGTATTCCTTTAAATATAAGGACAATAGGCTGACATGTACCTACCGACCTATACAGAACTGCTGTAGGTTATGTTGACTTGTTTGCTCCGGTCTTGTAGTTCTCGTCTCTGCCACTAGGTGAAGTCCCTCTCTTGACCAATGGACCACTCCAACTACTCTACTTCACATTGAAAAAGCATTCTCACAGGTTAGAGTTATTCTATGCTTCAAGGTCTTCACTCCATCAGTTGCCTCTTATATTATATGTTGACAGAAAATCTAAGTGAATATAGTCTCTATATGGTGTTTTTTTTAGAAAACATTTGTTTAAAAGTATTTTGCTGAAACCCCAATAGACTCCATGTTTGATTCAGTAGTTTCAAGTTTTATTATTTGTATAAATGAAGAGGAAACATTCCTACCTTAATATCAGGAGCGCTGTTATATGATGGAGCGCTGCTATACGTGGAGCGCTGCTATACGATGGAGCGCTGTTATATGATGGAGCGCTGTTATATGATGGAGCGCTGTTATATGATGGAGCGCTGCTATACGATGGAGCGCTGTTATATGATGGAGCGCTGCTATACGTGGAGCGCTGTTATATGATGGAGCGCTGCTATACGTGGAGCGCTGTTATATGATGGAGCGCTGCTATACGATGGAGCGCTGTTATATGATGGAGCGCTGCTATACGATGGAGCGCTGTTATATGATGGAGCGCTGCTATACGATGGAGCGCTGTTATATGATGGAGCGCTGTTATGTGATGGAGCGCTGTTATATGATGGAGCGCTGCTATACGATGGAGCGCTGCTATACGATGGAGCGCTGTTATATGATGGAGTGCTGCTATACGTGGAGCGCTGTTATATGATGGAGCGCTGCTATACGATGGAGCGCTGTTATATGATGGAGCGCTGCTATACGATGGAGCGCTGTTATATGATGGAGCGCTGCTATACGATGGAGCGCTGTTATATGATGGAGCGCTGTTATACGATGGAGCGCTGTTATATGATGGAGCGCTGTTATATGATGGAGCGCTGCTATACGTGGAGCGCTGTTATATGATGGAGCGCTGCTTTACGTGGAGCGCTGTTATATGATGGAGCGCTGCTATACGATGGAGCGCTGTTATATGATGGAGCGCTGTTGTATGATGGAGCGCTGCTATACCTGGAGCGCTGTTATATGATGGAGCGATGTTATATGATGGAGCGCTGCTATACGATGGAGCGCTGTTATATGATGGAGCGCTGCTATACGATGGAGCGCTGTTATATGATGGAGCGCTGTTATATGATGGAGCGCTGTTATATGATGGAGCGCTGCTATACGTGGAGCGCTGTTATATGATGGAGCGCTGCTATACGATGGAGCGCTGTTATATGATGGATCGCTGCTATACGATGGAGCGCTGTTATATGATGGAGCGCTGTTATATGATGGAGCGCTGCTATACGATGGAGCGCTGTTATATGATGGAGCGCTGTTATATGATGGAGCGCTGCTATACGATGGAGCGCTGTTATATGATGGAGCGCTGCTATACGTGGAGCGCTGTTATATGATGGAGCGCTGTTATATGATGGAGCGCTGCTATACGATGGAGCGCTGTTATATGATGGAGCGCTGTTATATGATGGAGCGCTGCTATACGATGGAGCGCTGTTATATGATGGAGCGCTGTTATATGATGGAGCGCTGCTATACGATGGAACGCTGTTATATGATGGAGCGCTGCTATACGTGGAGCGCTGTTATATGATGGAGCGCTGTTATATGATGGAGCGCTGTTATATGATGGAGCGCTGCTATACGATGGAGCGCTGTTATATGATGGAGCGCTGCTATACGTGGAGCGCTGTTATATGATGGAGCGCTGCTATACGATGGAGCGCTGTTATATGATGGAGCGCTGCTATACGATGGAGCGCTGTTATATGATGGAGCGCTGCTATACGATGGAGCGCTGCTATACGTGGAGCACTGCTATACGATGGAGCGCTGTTATATGATGGAGCGCTGCTATACGATGGAGCGCTGTTATATGATGGAGCGCTGCTATACGATGGAGCGCTGTTATATGATGGAGCGCTGCTATACGATGGATCGCTGTTATATGATGGAGCGCTGCTATACGTGGAGCGCTGTTATATGATGGAGCGCTGCTATACGATGGAGCATTGTTATAAGATGGAGCGCTGCTATACGTGGAGCGCTGTTATATGATGGAGCGCTGCTATACGATGGATCGCTGTTATATGATGGAGCGCTGTTATATGATGGAGCGCTGCTATACGATGGAGCGCTGTTATAAGATGGAGCGCTGTTATATGATGGAGCGCTGCTATACTTGGAGCGCTGTTATATGATGGAGCGCTGCTATACGTGGAGCACTGTTATATGATGGAGCGCTGCTATACGATGGAGCGCTGTTATATTTTGGAGCACTGTTGTATGATGGAGCGCTGCTATACGTGGAGCGCTGTTATATGATGGAGCGCTGTTATATGATGGAGCGCTGTTATATGATGGAGCGCTGCTATACGTGGAGCGCTGTTATATGAAGGAGCGCTGCTATACGATGGAGCGATGTTATATGATGGAGCGCTGCTATACGATGGAGCGCTGTTATATGATGGAGCACTGTTGTATGATGGAGCGCTGTTATATGATGGAGCGCTGCTATACAATGGAGCGCTGTTATATGATGGAGCGCTGCTATACGATGGAGCGCTGTTATATGATGGAACGCTGCTATACGATGGAGCGCTGTTATATGATGGAGCGCTGCTATACGATGGAGTGCTGTTATATGATGGAGCGCTGCTATACGATGGAGCGCTGTTATATGATGGAGTGCTGTTATGTGATGGAGCGCTGCTATACGATGGAGCGCTGTTATATGATGGAGCGCTGTTATATGATGGAGCGCTGCTATACGATGGAGCGCTGTTATATGATGGAGCGCTGCTATACGTGGAGCGCGTTGCTATACGATGGAGCACTGTTATATGATGGAGCGCTGTTATATGATGGAGCGCTGTTATATGATGGAGCGCTGTTATATGATGGAGCGCTGCTATACAATGGAGCGCTGTTATATGATGGAGCGCTGCTATACGATGGAGCGCTGTTATATGATGGAGCGCTGCTATACGATGGAGCGATGTTATATGATGGAGCGCTGCTATATGATGGAGCGCTGTTATATGATGGAGCGCTGCTATACGTGGAGCGCTGTTATATGATGGAGCGCTGCTATACGATGGAGCGCTGTTATATGATGGAGCGCTGCTATACGATGGAGCGCTGTTATATGATGGAGCGCTGTTATATGATGGAGCGCTGTTATATGATGGAGCGCTGCTATACGATGGAGCGCTGTTATATGATGGAGCACTGTTGTATGATGGAGCGCTGCTATACGTGGAGCGCTGTTATATGATGGAGCGCTGTTGTATGATGGAGCGCTGCTATACGTGGAGCGCTGTTATATGATGGAGCACTGCTATACGATGGAGCGCTGCTATACGATGGAGCGCTGCTATACGATGGAGCGCTGTTATATGATGGAGCGCTGCTATACGTGGAGCGCTGTTATATGATGGAGCGCTGCTATACGTGGAGCGCTGTTATATGATGGAGCACTGCTATACGATGGAGCGCTGTTATACGATGGAGCGCTGTTATATGATGGAGCGCTGCTATACGTGGAGCGCTGCTATACGATGGAGCGCTGTTATATGATGGAGCGCTGTTATATGATGGAGCGCTGTTATATGATGGAGCGCTGCTATACGATGGAGCGCTGTTATATGATGGAGCGCTGCTATACGATGGAGCGCTGTTATATGATGGAGCGCTGCTATACGATGGAGCGCTGTTATATGATGGAGCGCTGCTATATGATGGAGCGCTGTTATATGATGGAGCGCTGCTATACGTGGAGCGCTGTTATATGATGGAGCGCTGCTATACGATGGAGCGCTGTTATATGATGGAGCGATGCTATACGATGGAGCGCTGTTATATGATGGAGCGCTGTTATATGATGGAGCGCTGTTATATGATGGAGCGCTGCTATACGATGGAGCGCTGTTATATGATGGAGCGCTGCTATACGATGGAGCGCTGTTATATGATGGAGCGCTGTTATATGATGGAGCACTGTTATATGATGGAGCGCTGTTATATGATGGAGCGCTGCTATACGATGGAGCGCTGTTATATGATGGAGCACTGTTGTATGATGGAGCGCTGCTATACGTGGAGCGCTGTTATATGATGGAGCGCTGTTGTATGATGGAGCGCTGCTATACGTGGAGCGCTGTTATATGATGGAGCACTGCTATACGATGGAGCGCTGCTATACGATGGAGCGCTGCTATACGATGGAGCGCTGTTATATGATGGAGCGCTGCTATACGTGGAGCGCTGTTATATGATGGAGCGCTGCTATACGTGGAGCGCTGTTATATGATGGAGCGCTGCTATACATGGAGCACTGTTATATGATGGAGCGCTGCTATACGATGGAGCGCTGTTATATTATGGAGCACTGTTGTATGATGGAGCGCTGCTATACGTGGAGCGCTGTTATATGATGGAGCGCTGTTATATGATGGAGCGCTGTTATATGATGGAGCGCTGCTATACGTGGAGCGCTGTTATATGATGGAGCGCTGCTATACGATGGAGCGATGTTATATGATGGAGCTTTGCTATACGATGTAGCGCTGTTATATGATGGAGCACTGTTGTATGATGGAGCGCTGTTATATGATGGAGCGCTGCTATACGATGGAGCGCTGTTATATGATGGAGCGCTGCTATACGATGGAGCGCTGTTATATGATGGAGCGCTGCTATACGATGGAGCGCTGTTATATGATGGAGCGCTGCTATACGATGGAGCGCTGTTATATGATGGAGCGCTGCTATACGATGGAGCGCTGTAATATGATGGAGTGCTGTTATGTGATGGAGCGCTGCTATACGATGGAGCGCTGTTATATGATGGAGTGCTGTTATATGATGGAGCGCTGCTATACGATGGAGCGCTGTTATATGATGGAGCGCTGCTATACGTGGAGCGCGTTGCTATACGATGGAGCGCTGTTATATGATGGAGCGCTGTTATATGATGGAGCGCTGTTATATGATGGAGCGCTGCTATACAATGGAGCGCTGTTATATGATGGAGCGCTGCTATACGATGGAGCGCTGTTATATGATGGAGCGCTGCTATACGATGGAGCGCTGTTATATGATGGAGCGCTGCTATATGATGGAGCGCTGTTATATGATGGAGCGCTGCTATACGTGGAGCGCTGTTATATGATGGAGCGCTGCTATACGATGGAGCGCTGTTATATGATGGAGCACTGCTATACGATGGAGCGCTGTTATATGATGGAGCGCTGTTATACGATGGAGCGCTGTTATACGATGGAGCGCTGTTATATGATGGAGCGCTGCTATACGTGGAGTGCTGCTATACGATGGAGCGCTGTTATATGATGGAGCGCTGTTATATGATGGAGCGCTGTTATATGATGGAGCGCTGCTATACGATGGAGCGCTGTTATATGATGGAGCGCTGCTATACGATGGAGCGCTGTTATATGATGGAGCGCTGCTATACGATGGAGCGCTGTTATATGATGGAGCGCTGCTATATGATGGAGCGCTGTTATATGATGGAGCGCTGCTATACGTGGAGCGCTGTTATATGATGGAGCGCTGCTATACGATGGAGCGCTGTTATATGATGGAGCGCTGCTATACGATGGAGCGCTGTTATATGATGGAGCGCTGTTATATTATGGAGCGCTGTTATATGATGGAGCGCTGCTATACGATGGAGCGCTGTTATATGATGGAGCGCTGCTATACGATGGAGCGCTGTTATATGATGGAGCGCTGTTATATGATGGAGCGCTGTTATATGATGGAGCGCTGCTATACGATGGAGCGCTGTTATATGATGGAGCACTGTTGTATGATGGAGCGCTGCTATACGTGGAGGGCTGTTATATGATGGAGCGCTGTTGTATGATGGAGCGCTGCTATACGTGGAGCGCTGTTATATGATGGAGCACTGCTATACGATGGAGCGCTGCTATACGATGGAGCGCTGCTATACGATGGAGCGCTGTTATATGATGGAGCGCTGCTATACGTGGAGCGCTGTTATATGATGGAGCGCTGCTATACGTGGAGCGCTGTTATATGATGGAGCGCTGCTATACGATGGAGCGCTGTTATATGATGGAGCGCTGCTATACGATGGAGCGCTGTTATATGATGGAGCGCTGCTATACGATGGAGCGCTGTTATATGATGGAGCGCTGTTATATGATGGAGCGCTGTTATATGATGGAGCGCTGCTATACGATGGAGCGCTGTTATATGATGGAGCGCTGCTATACGTGGAGCGCTGTTATATGATGGAGCGCTGCTATACGTGGAGCGCTGTTATATGATGGAGCGCTGCTATACGATGGAGCGCTGTTATATGATGGAGCGCTGCTATACGATGGAGCGCTGTTATATGATGGAGCGCTGCTATACGATGGAGCGCTGTTATATGATGGAGCGCTGTTATGTGATGGAGCGCTGTTATATGATGGAGCGCTGCTATACGATGGAGCGCTGCTATACGATGGAGCGCTGTTATATGATGGAGCGCTGCTATACGTGGAGCGCTGTTATATGATGGAGCGCTGCTATACGATGGAGCGCTGTTATATGATGGAGCGCTGCTATACGATGGAGCGCTGTTATATGATGGAGCGCTGCTATACGATGGAGCGCTGTTATATGATGGAGCGCTGCTATACGATGGAGCGCTGTTATATGATGGAGCGCTGTTATATGATGGAGCGCTGCTATACGTGGAGCGCTGTTATATGATGGAGCGCTGCTTTACGTGGAGCGCTGTTATATGATGGAGCGCTGCTATACGATGGAGCGCTGTTATATGATGGAGCGCTGTTGTATGATGGAGCGCTGCTATACCTGGAGCGCTGTTATATGATGGAGCGATGTTATATGATGGAGCGCTGCTATACGATGGAGCGCTGTTATATGATGGAGCGCTGCTATACGATGGAGCGCTGTTATATGATGGAGCGCTGTTATATGATGGAGCGCTGTTATATGATGGAGCGCTGCTATACGTGGAGCGCTGTTATATGATGGAGCGCTGCTATACGATGGAGCGCTGTTATATGATGGATCGCTGCTATACGATGGAGCGCTGTTATATGATGGAGCGCTGTTATATGATGGAGCGCTGCTATACGATGGAGCGCTGTTATATGATGGAGCGCTGTTATATGATGGAGCGCTGCTATACGATGGAGCGCTGTTATATGATGGAGCGCTGCTATACGTGGAGCGCTGTTATATGATGGAGCGATGTTATATGATGGAGCGCTGCTATACGATGGAGCGCTGTTATATGATGGAGCGCTGTTATATGATGGAGCGCTGCTATACGATGGAGCGCTGTTATATGATGGAGCGCTGTTATATGATGGAGCGCTGCTATACGATGGAACGCTGTTATATGATGGAGCGCTGCTATACGTGGAGCGCTGTTATATGATGGAGCGCTGTTATATGATGGAGCGCTGTTATATGATGGAGCGCTGCTATACGATGGAGCGCTGTTATATGATGGAGCGCTGCTATACGTGGAGCGCTGTTATATGATGGAGCGCTGCTATACGATGGAGCGCTGTTATATGATGGAGCGCTGCTATACGATGGAGCGCTGTTATATGATGGAGCGCTGCTATACGATGGAGCGCTGCTATACGTGGAGCACTGCTATACGATGGAGCGCTGTTATATGATGGAGCGCTGCTATACGATGGAGCGCTGTTATATGATGGAGCGCTGCTATACGATGGAGCGCTGTTATATGATGGAGCGCTGCTATACGATGGATCGCTGTTATATGATGGAGCGCTGCTATACGTGGAGCGCTGTTATATGATGGAGCGCTGCTATACGATGGAGCATTGTTATAAGATGGAGCGCTGCTATACGTGGAGCGCTGTTATATGATGGAGCGCTGCTATACGATGGATCGCTGTTATATGATGGAGCGCTGTTATATGATGGAGCGCTGCTATACGATGGAGCGCTGTTATAAGATGGAGCGCTGTTATATGATGGAGCGCTGCTATACTTGGAGCGCTGTTATATGATGGAGCGCTGCTATACGTGGAGCACTGTTATATGATGGAGCGCTGCTATACGATGGAGCGCTGTTATATTTTGGAGCACTGTTGTATGATGGAGCGCTGCTATACGTGGAGCGCTGTTATATGATGGAGCGCTGTTATATGATGGAGCGCTGTTATATGATGGAGCGCTGCTATACGTGGAGCGCTGTTATATGAAGGAGCGCTGCTATACGATGGAGCGATGTTATATGATGGAGCGCTGCTATACGATGGAGCGCTGTTATATGATGGAGCACTGTTGTATGATGGAGCGCTGTTATATGATGGAGCGCTGCTATACAATGGAGCGCTGTTATATGATGGAGCGCTGCTATACGATGGAGCGCTGTTATATGATGGAACGCTGCTATACGATGGAGCGCTGTTATATGATGGAGCGCTGCTATACGATGGAGTGCTGTTATATGATGGAGCGCTGCTATACGATGGAGCGCTGTTATATGATGGAGTGCTGTTATGTGATGGAGCGCTGCTATACGATGGAGCGCTGTTATATGATGGAGCGCTGTTATATGATGGAGCGCTGCTATACGATGGAGCGCTGTTATATGATGGAGCGCTGCTATACGTGGAGCGCGTTGCTATACGATGGAGCACTGTTATATGATGGAGCGCTGTTATATGATGGAGCGCTGTTATATGATGGAGCGCTGTTATATGATGGAGCGCTGCTATACAATGGAGCGCTGTTATATGATGGAGCGCTGCTATACGATGGAGCGCTGTTATATGATGGAGCGCTGCTATACGATGGAGCGATGTTATATGATGGAGCGCTGCTATATGATGGAGCGCTGTTATATGATGGAGCGCTGCTATACGTGGAGCGCTGTTATATGATGGAGCGCTGCTATACGATGGAGCGCTGTTATATGATGGAGCGCTGCTATACGATGGAGCGCTGTTATATGATGGAGCGCTGTTATATGATGGAGCGCTGTTATATGATGGAGCGCTGCTATACGATGGAGCGCTGTTATATGATGGAGCACTGTTGTATGATGGAGCGCTGCTATACGTGGAGCGCTGTTATATGATGGAGCGCTGTTGTATGATGGAGCGCTGCTATACGTGGAGCGCTGTTATATGATGGAGCACTGCTATACGATGGAGCGCTGCTATACGATGGAGCGCTGCTATACGATGGAGCGCTGTTATATGATGGAGCGCTGCTATACGTGGAGCGATGTTATATGATGGAGCGCTGCTATACGTGGAGCGCTGTTATATGATGGAGCACTGCTATACGATGGAGCGCTGTTATACGATGGAGCGCTGTTATATGATGGAGCGCTGCTATACGTGGAGCGCTGCTATACGATGGAGCGCTGTTATATGATGGAGCGCTGTTATATGATGGAGCGCTGTTATATGATGGAGCGCTGCTATACGATGGAGCGCTGTTATATGATGGAGCGCTGCTATACGATGGAGCGCTGTTATATGATGGAGCGCTGCTATACGATGGAGCGCTGTTATATGATGGAGCGCTGCTATATGATGGAGCGCTGTTATATGATGGAGCGCTGCTATACGTGGAGCGCTGTTATATGATGGAGCGCTGCTATACGATGGAGCGCTGTTATATGATGGAGCGCTGCTATACGATGGAGCGCTGTTATATGATGGAGCGCTGTTATATGATGGAGCGCTGTTATATGATGGAGCGCTGCTATACGATGGAGCGCTGTTATATGATGGAGCGCTGCTATACGATGGAGCGCTGTTATATGATGGAGCGATGTTATATGATGGAGCACTGTTATATGATGGAGCGCTGTTATATGATGGAGCGCTGCTATACGATGGAGCGCTGTTATATGATGGAGCACTGTTGTATGATGGAGCGCTGCTATACGTGGAGCGCTGTTATATGATGGAGCGCTGTTGTATGATGGAGCGCTGCTATACGTGGAGCGCTGTTATATGATGGAGCACTGCTATACGATGGAGCGCTGCTATACGATGGAGCGCTGCTATACGATGGAGCGCTGTTATATGATGGAGCGCTGCTATACGTGGAGCGCTGTTATATGATGGAGCGCTGCTATACGTGGAGCGCTGTTATATGATGGAGCGCTGCTATACATGGAGCACTGTTATATGATGGAGCGCTGCTATACGATGGAGCGCTGTTATATTATGGAGCACTGTTGTATGATGGAGCGCTGCTATACGTGGAGCGCTGTTATATGATGGAGCGCTGTTATATGATGGAGCGCTGTTATATGATGGAGCGCTGCTATACGTGGAGCGCTGTTATATGATGGAGCGCTGCTATACGATGGAGCGATGTTATATGATGGAGCTTTGCTATACGATGTAGCGCTGTTATATGATGGAGCACTGTTGTATGATGGAGCGCTGTTATATGATGGAGCGCTGCTATACGATGGAGCGCTGTTATATGATGGAGCGCTGCTATACGATGGAGCGCTGTTATATGATGGAGCGCTGCTATACGATGGAGCGCTGTTATATGATGGAGCGCTGCTATACGATGGAGCGCTGTTATATGATGGAGCGCTGCTATACGATGGAGCGCTGTAATATGATGGAGTGCTGTTATGTGATGGAGCGCTGCTATACGATGGAGCGCTGTTATATGATGGAGTGCTGTTATATGATGGAGCGCTGCTATACGATGGAGCGCTGTTATATGATGGAGCGCTGCTATACGTGGAGCGCGTTGCTATACGATGGAGCGCTGTTATATGATGGAGCGCTGTTATATGATGGAGCGCTGTTATATGATGGAGCGCTGCTATACAATGGAGCGCTGTTATATGATGGAGCGCTGCTATACGATGGAGCGCTGTTATATGATGGAGCGCTGCTATACGATGGAGCGCTGTTATATGATGGAGCGCTGCTATATGATGGAGCGCTGTTATATGATGGAGCGCTGCTATACGTGGAGCGCTGTTATATGATGGAGCGCTGCTATACGATGGAGCGCTGTTATATGATGGAGCACTGCTATACGATGGAGCGCTGTTATATGATGGAGCGCTGTTATACGATGGAGCGCTGTTATACGATGGAGCGCTGTTATATGATGGAGCGCTGCTATACGTGGAGTGCTGCTATACGATGGAGCGCTGTTATATGATGGAGCGCTGTTATATGATGGAGCGCTGTTATATGATGGAGCGCTGCTATACGATGGAGCGCTGTTATATGATGGAGCGCTGCTATACGATGGAGCGCTGTTATATGATGGAGCGCTGCTATACGATGGAGCGCTGTTATATGATGGAGCGCTGCTATATGATGGAGCGCTGTTATATGATGGAGCGCTGCTATACGTGGAGCGCTGTTATATGATGGAGCGCTGCTATACGATGGAGCGCTGTTATATGATGGAGCGCTGCTATACGATGGAGCGCTGTTATATGATGGAGCGCTGTTATATTATGGAGCGCTGTTATATGATGGAGCGCTGCTATACGATGGAGCGCTGTTATATGATGGAGCGCTGCTATACGATGGAGCGCTGTTATATGATGGAGCGCTGTTATATGATGGAGCGCTGTTATATGATGGAGCGCTGCTATACGATGGAGCGCTGTTATATGATGGAGCACTGTTGTATGATGGAGCGCTGCTATACGTGGAGCGCTGTTATATGATGGAGCGCTGTTGTATGATGGAGCGCTGCTATACGTGGAGCGCTGTTATATGATGGAGCACTGCTATACGATGGAGCGCTGCTATACGATGGAGCGCTGCTATACGATGGAGCGCTGTTATATGATGGAGCGCTGCTATACGTGGAGCGCTGTTATATGATGGAGCGCTGCTATACGTGGAGCGCTGTTATATGATGGAGCGCTGCTATACGTGGAGCACTGTTATATGATGGAGCGCTGCTATACGATGGAGCGCTGTTATATTATGGAGCACTGTTGTATGATGGAGCGCTGCTATACGTGGAGCGCTGTTATATGATGGAGCGCTGTTATATGATGGAGCGCTGTTATATGATGGAGCGCTGCTATACGTGGAGCGCTGTTATATGATGGAGCGCTGCTATACGATGGAGCGATGTTATATGATGGAGCGCTGCTATACGATGGAGCGCTGTTATATGATGGAGCGCTGCTATACGTGGAGCGCTGTTATATGATGGAGCGCTGCTATACGTGGAGCGCTGTTATATGATGGAGCGCTGCTATACGATGGAGCGCTGTTATATGACGGAGAACTGTTAGAAAGGATCTTCCACTTTGGTCTCAGACACCTGCAGGGAACGTGGTCTCACTTTACTGAGGCTTCGCTGCCTGAGAGAAGGGTCAGTGTGTGTGTGTGTGTGTGTGTGTGTGTGTGTGTGTGTGTGTGTGTGTGTGTGAGCAAATGCCTGCAGTAGAAAGGCCTCTTCTGTTTCTGTGATAGGAAGAGGAACAGCTTTGAAAAGGAGAGCTTTTTAAATCAAGGATACTGCTTCATTTAGACCCACACACTGATATACTCTCCCTCTACCCCCCCCACACCCTCTCCCCCCCCCCCCCCCCCCCCCCACCCACCCACCCACAAATCAGGCTTAGATGTTTTTTATTTGTATTGATGATACTTACTAGATACAGTGAGGGAAAAAAGTATTTGATCCCCTGCTGATTTTGTACGTTTGCCCACTGACAAAGACATGATCAGTCTATAATTTTTATTATAGGTTTATTTGAACAGTGAGAGACAGAATAACAACAACAAAATCCAGAAAAACGCATGTCAAAAATGTTATACATTGATTTGCATTTTAATGAGGGAAATAAGTAATTGACCCCTCTGCAAAACATGATTTAGTACTTGGTGGCAAAACCCTTGTTGGCAATCACAGAGGTCAGACGTTTCTTGAAGTTGGCCACCAGGTTTGCACACATCTCAGGAGAGATTTTGTCCCACTCTTCTTTGCAGATCTTCTCCAAGTCATTAAGGTTTCGAGGCTGATGTTTGGCAACTCGAACCTTCAGCTCCCTCCACCGATTTTCTATGGGATTAAGGTCTGGAGACTGGCTAGGCCACTCCAGGACCTTAATGTGCCTCTTCTTGAGCCACTCCTTTGTTGCCTTGGCCGTGAGTTTTGGGTCATTGTCATGCTGGAATACCCATCCACGACCCATTTTCAATGCCCTGGCTAAGGGAAGGTGGTTCTCACCCAAGATATGACGGTACATGGCCCCGTCCATCGTCCCTTTGATGCGGTGAAGTTGTCCTGTCCCCTTAGCAGAAAAACACCCCCAAAGCATAATGTTTCCACCTACATGTTTGACGGTGGAGATGGTGTTCTTGGGGTCATAGGCAGCATTCCTCCTCCTCCAAACACAGCGAGTTGAGTTGATGCCAAAGAGCTCGATTTTGGTCTCATCTGACCACAACACTTTCACCCAGTTCTCCTCTGAATCATTCAGATGTTCATTGGTAAACTTCAGACGGGCCTGTATATGTGCTTTCTTGAGCAGGGGGACCTTGCGGGCGCTGCAGGATTTCAGTCCTTCACGGCGTAGTGTGTTACCAATTGTTTTCTTGCTGACTATGTTCCCAGCTGCCTTGAGATCATTGACAAGATCCTCCAGTGTAGTTCTGGGCTGTTTCCTCACCGTTCTCATGATTATTGCAACTCCACGAGGTGAGATCTTGCATGGAGCCCCTGGCCGAGGGAGATTGACAGTTATTTTGTGTTTCTTCCATTTGCGAATAATCGCATCAACTGTTGTCACCTTCTCACCAAGCTGCTTGGCGATGGTCTTGTAGCCCATTCCAGCGTTGTGTAGGTCTACAATCTTGTCCATGACATCCTTGGAGAGCTCTTTGGTCTTGGCCATGGTGGAGAGTTTGGAATCTGATTGATTGATTGCTTCTGTGGACAGATGTCTTTTATACAGGTAACAAGCTGTGATTAGGAGCACTCCCTTTAAGAGTGTGCTCCTAATCTCAGCTCGTTACCTGTATAAAATAAACCTGGGAGCCTGAAATCTTTCTGATTGAGAGGGGGTCAAATACTTATTTCCCTCATTAAAATGCAAATCAATTTATAACATTTTTGACATGCGTTTTTCTCGATTTTTTTTTGTTATTCTGTCTCTCACTGTTCAAATGAACCTACTATTAAGATTATAGACTGATCATGTCTTTGTCAGTGGGCAAACGTACAAAATCAGCAGGGGATCAAATACTTTTTACCCTCACTGTACACTATATTATTGACGTGTCTTACTAGATAAACTATATTATTGATGATACTTACTATATAAACTATATTATTGATGTGTCTTGCTAGATAAACTATATAGTTGATATGTCTTACTAGATAAACTATATAGTTGATATGTCTTACTGGATAAACTTAATTGTTGATATGTCTTACTAGATCATCTATATTAATGATATGTCTTATTAGATAAACTATATAGTTGATATGTCTTACTAGATAAACTATATAGTTGATATGTCTTACTAGATAAACTATATTATTGATATGTCTTACTAGATAAACTATATAGTTGATATGTCTTACTAGATAAACTATATAGTTGATATGTCTTACTAGATAAACTACATTATTTATATGTCTTACTAGATAAACTATATTATTGATCTGTTTCTTACTAGATAAAATATATAATTGATATTTTTTACTAGATAAACGATATAGTTGATATGTCTTGCTAGATAAACTATATAGTTGATATGTCTTACTAGATAAACTATATTATCTATGGCGTAGCAGTGTGGTCGTGTTTTCTGTTGTGTGTCCGTGTAAATATCTTTTTTTTAAAATATTTTTTTTGTATTTTACGTATATATTTCCCTATCACAATTTTCATCCTTCTACTAAATATACTTTCCTGCAACCCGCCTCACTCAATGTGGAACGGATTCTATTATTTACTCACCTTTATCTAGAATCTCCAGTTGAAACTAGCCAGCCAGCTAACTAGCTACTTGCTATTAGCCACCGTTAGCAGTTTTCATGCAGAACATCGGATTTTCTGCTGGAATAACTGAATCACTGGACCTTAACACCGGATCGCAACTAGCTAGCATCCAATGGATGTTGCTGTAGGCTAATCACCACTGCCCTCGAAGCAAGCACCAGTTAGCCTTGAGCTAGCCTCGAGCCAGGCCCATATCCCGGCTATCTCCCTCTTTTTTTCTACCGGAAAAAACTAGCTACTTGCTATTAGTCACCGTTAGCGGTTTTTCACCATTGTCTGTGGCCTGCACTACCTACCAGCCAGCTCTAGCCTGGACTATTATCGGCCAGTCTGCACTGTCTGCACAGCGAGTTATCGACCCAGAACCTATCGGATTTTCTGCCGGAATCACTGAATCATTGGACATTTAACACCGGATCATCGCAACTAGCTAGCTGCAACCAAATGGATGTTGTTGTTGGCTAATCAGCCTTGAGCTAGCCTCGAGTCAGGCACATCTCCTGGCTATCTACCTCTCTGTCAACCGGACGGGACCTCCTAGACTCGACACGGAGCCCCGCCCATCCATCACGACTGGTCTGCCGACGTAATCGTCTGTGGTTTCAACAGGCTTCCCATTGCGACGACCACGAAGATCCATCAGCTAGCCCCGGCCCGCTAGCACACGCAAACAACAGCCATGCTTCCTGCTCGCTGTGCTGTAGCACCAATTCGAACTGCTCTCGGACTCACATATTGCTGTTCACTGGACCTTATGATCACTCAGCTGCACAGCTGATGCCTGCTGGACTGTTCCTTTACACGGTACCCCATCCTGTTTATCTGTTTAGCCTCAGCCCAAACTTTCATCACCATTACCAGTTGTTGTCTTAGCTTTCTCTAATAACACCTGTGATTGCTTTATGCCTCTCTCCCATGTCAATGTGCCTTGCCTATTACTGTTCCAGTTAGTTCTTATTATACAATTTCACTGTAGAGCCCCAAGTCCCTCTCAAACTGCCTCAAATAGCTCCTTTGTTCCACCCCCCATACACGGAGAGGCCGGCTCAATCGGTGCCTCCAGTGATGCTATCTCTTTCAGTGTTACCCAACGCTTAGGTTTACCTCCACTGTACTCATATCCTTCCATATCCTTGTCTGTACATAATGCCCTGAATCTATTCTACAACGCCCGGAAATCTGGCTTACCTGGTTAAATAAAGGTTAAATAAAAATAAATAAAATAAAACTAGATAAACGATATAGTTGATATGTCTTGCTAGATAAACTATATAGTTATGTCTTACTAGATAAACCATATAGTTGATATGTCTTACTAGATAAACCATATAGTTGATATGTCTTACTAGATAAACTATATAGTTGATATGTCTTACTAGATAAACTATATAGTTGATATGTCTTACTAGATAAACTATATTATTGTAGCATGTGTCACTTTTTAAGTAAAACATGTCTGTAAATGTTCTGCTAAATAGCCTAAACGGATCATTTGTCAGGGTTTTTCTGATACACACGTAATTTCAACCAAAAATACATATTTTCAACCTCTTTTGCCCACAGAGGGTAACTGACAAATTGGGTTCTGATCTAAATCCACTTGTATTGGTAGAGATTGGGGTGTTTCCGTAGATTAGAGAATCCATTGAAAGCAAAGCTCCCGTCACATTCACTCTTCTTCTCTTCTATAAACCAGAGCACTGATAGTTCATGTTGTGCCAACCAGCTTGTTATCCATCACGTCGCCCCCTGCTGCCTTTATAGTGCACTACTTTTGGCCGGGTCCCAAACCTCATTCAAAGTATAGTGCCATTTGGGATGCACCTTCGTTTATAATCTTTACCCAGGCTTTGGTAGGATTGGATTACTGATGTTTTAACTCCTAATCTGCCACAAGCAGAAAACAATTTCAGGATTCAGTAATACCGTATGTCTCTCTGTGTTTCTTGGCAATTTCTCGCATGGAATAGCTTTCATTTCTCAGAACAAGAATAGACTGACGAGTTTCAGAAGAAAGTTATTTGTTTCTGGCCATTTTGAGCCTGTAATCGATCTCACAATTGCTGATGCTCCAGATACTCAACTAGTCTCAAGAAGGCCAGTTTTATTGCTTCTTTAATCAGCACAACCGTTTTCAGCTGTGCTAATATAATTTCAAAAGGGTTTTCTAATGATCAATTAGCCTTTTAAAATGATAAACTTAGATTAGCAAACACAACGTGCCATTGGGACACAGGACTGATGGTTGCTGATAAAGGGCCTCTGTACGCCTATGTAGATATTCCATAAAAAATCAGCCGTTTCCAGCTACAATAGCCATTTACAACATTAACAATGTCTTCACTGTATTTCTGATCAATTTGATGTTATTTTAATGGACAAAAAAAAATGCTTTTTATTTTTTAAACAAGGACATTTCTATGTGACCCCAAACTTTTGAACAGTAGTGTAACTTGACAAAAAAACGATTTTCTTGGTATTTCATTACTTTAACACAACGTTTGGTTACATTTAATTAACATTTTGCTAATGTTCTAGGAACGTTCTCCAACTAGTTTGGGAATGTTCTCAAATAGTTCAGAGAGCGTTAAGAAACAACGTTTTTCTGTGGGAAATTCAATACTTCAGCAATAACGTTTCCTCATGGTTCTATTTCAAATTAAGAAACAACGTTCTTGAGTTGGAATGTTCTCAGAACATGAAAAAATGGTTCCATAAAAATCACAAGACAACGTAAGTAACGTTCAGAGAATGTTATTTAAAAACAAATACATTCTGTGCTCGGCAGCAACAAAACTCTCTCTATCCTCTATCTTGTTAAGTGTGTCGGCCTCACCCACTAATTAACCACACCTGATCTTAATGAGTGCTTGTTTCCTTTTGAAATGGGGTCTGTTTGAATAAACTATAATTAACAGCTTTGTATGCGTAAAAAAACATGGTATGCTAGCTCCATCCTGGTGGTGCAGTGGACTATTTCCATGGATAGAAAACAGAACATCATAGGTTTGAATCTCTCCGATGCTCTGTCACAATAAAAATTAAATGTGTTAGCATCATTAATCAAATCAAATCAAATTAAATTGTATTTGTCACACGCGCCGAATACAACAGGTGTAGACCTTAGAGTGAAATGCTTACAAGCCCTTAACCAACGATGCCGTTTTTAAGAAAGAATACCAAATAAATCACACAAAAAAATACAATATAAAGTAATACGAAATGACCAACAATTAAACACTCAGATATAGCGCCATTATCATCACCATGGCAGCAGGGGGCGGTAAATCCCAGCAACAAATAAATGTGTATTCTGGTATATGGACACATCTACAACCAGGAGCTCAAATGTCTTGGGAACAAAAATATTTAAAGATTGGGATGGCATGAAATTACATTTTACATATACGGCCACTCCTCTCCCTTTCTGAAATCTGTCACATTTATACTGAACAAAAATATAAATTCAACATGCAACAATTTTAATGATTTTACTGAATTATGTATTAGGCCATAATCTATGGATTTCACATGAGTGGGCAGGGGCACAGCCATGGGTGGGCCTGGGAGGGCATAGGCCCACCCACTTGGGAGCCAGGGCCACCCACTGGGCAGCCAGGCCCAGCCAATCAGAATGAGTATTTCCCCACAAAAGGGCTTTATTACAGACAGAAATACTCCTCAGTTTCATCAGCTGTCCGGGTGGCTGGTCTCAGACGATCCCGCAGGTGAAGTAGCCGGATGTGGAGGTCCTGGGCTGGCGTGGTTATACGTGGTCTGCGGTTGTGAGGCCGGTTAGACGTACTGCCAAATTCTCTAAAACGACGTTGGAAGCAGCTTATGGTAGAGAAATGAACATTCTCTGGCAACAGCTCTGGTGGACATTCCTGCAGTCAGCATGCCAAGTGCACTTTCCCTCAAAACTTGAGACATCTGTGGCATTTTGTTGTGTGACAATTTAGAGTGGCATTATTTTGTCCCAAGCACAAGGTGCACCTGTGTAATGATCATGTTGTTTAATCAGCTTCTTAATATGCTACACCTGTCAGGTGGATGGATTATCTTGGCAAAGGAGAAATGCTCACTAACAGGTATATAAACAAATTTGTGCACAAAATTGGAGAGAAATAAGCTTTTTGTGCGTACGGAAAATGAGTCCTGTACCTAAATGTCAATTGTGTCCATTTTTTTAATCATACTTGTCACATTTAGGTGCATTAGCCCAAGCCCCCTATGAGATTTAAAGTCAGAGGGGTATTCAGCTCATTCCCATCAGAGCTAACAGGCATAGGGTCATATGCAGCTATTTGTTGAGTGAGCTGAGACTTTTGGCAGACCTCCCTCAAGTCACTGGATGCAGGGGTTGGGGTGAGAACTGAGAGAGCAGTGTTGGCAGAGCTCCGTCCACCCTGATGAAGCTCCCTCCAAAGGAGTGGAGCTGCTGCAGGGGACCAATGCTCCATTCTGGGTGTGCACAGGAGGCCCTGGTGTGGCTCCTGTTGCAGGGTTGGGGCTGCCATGGGGGGCAGGAGTGGCCCAGGGATGGGAGTAGGGAGGGTAACCAAAACTAGCCCCGGAGGGAGGTTGTGGGGGGAATTGAGGAGGGCGGTGTGGCCGGCGAAGCTCCAAACTCTCAGCATATGAGGGCTGATGATGGGAATGATACATGGTGTGGACTGCATCATGTGGCGCACTACCCTCAACAGTGTTTTGCCAGACCTTAAGGTAGTGGTCGGTGCTGTGTAGAGCTGGGCTGAGGCAGGCCGGGTCTAGTTGAGCTGGGCTGAGGCGGGACTGGTCTAGTTGAGCTGTGTTGAGGCAGGCCGGGTCTAGTTGAGCTGTGTTGAGGCAGGCCGGGTCTAGTTGAGCTGTGTTGAGGCGGGCCGGGTCTAGTTGAGCTGTGTTGAGGCAGGACTGGTCTAGTAGAGCTGTGTTGAGGCGGGACTGGTCTGTTAGTAAATGCCTTTGTCTCACCATCTGGATAAGGGTATTTCTGTGCTGCACCAGAAATACTCTTAATGGGAAAATTATATTGTTATATTCCTCTTTAATATATAAATCTCATGACATGACATGTGGCTGTATCTAGGGAGATTTTTATTTAGCTGAGCCTGCTAGCTAGCTACATTTACATTAGTCATTTAGCAGACGCTCTTATCCAGAGCATACATTATTTTTTTTCATACCCTCTGTGGGAATCGAACCCACAACCCTGGAGTTGCAAACGCCATGCTCTATCAACTGAGCTACATCCCTGCCGGCCATTCCCTCCCCTACCCTGGACGACGCTGGGCCAATTACGCGCCACGGGAGATATTCATTAGCTAGCTAGAAATTTCTGTGAAGTCACCGCAATTATTTGAAATAACGATTGAGCTGTAATCTAAATCAACACTTAACTACTACAAATTAATTTAAATTACAATAATTAAAGGTTAACTTTTTTCGCTGTCCAGTGGCACCACAAGTGGGCATTTGATTTTCCAACTCATCACATGTGCGCTTACTGGACTACAGAAATGCCGCTAACCAAACAACGGTGCTCTGGACTAAAGGGCAACTACACTCAAAAATCTGTTTTTGAGGTATTGTTGTGAAAACAGAAAATCCAATATTGTTGTTTTTCTATTTAAAAAGTGTGAAAAACTGGGGGGAATCCTGATTTTTTTGGGGGAAATACGAAACCTGGAAAAACAACAGAGAAAACGGAATTTTGGAAAAAAACTAAATTAGACAAAAGGCCCTACCAACCTTTTAAAAGGCCCTACCAATGTTTTATAAGGCCCTACTAATGTTTTATAAGGCCCTACCAACGTTTTATAAGGCCCTACCAATGTTTTATAAGGCCCTACCAACGTTTTATAAGGCCCTACTAATGTTTTATAAGGCCCTACCAATGTTTTATAAGGCCCTACCAACGTTTTATAAGGCCCTACTAATGTTTTATAAGGCCCTACCAACGTTTTATAAGGCCCTACCAATGTTTTATAAGGCCCTACCAACGTTTTATAAGGCCCTACTAATGTTTTATAAGGCCCTACCAACGTTTTATAAGGCCCTACTAATGTTTTATAAGGCCCTACCAACGTTTTATAAGGCCCTACCAATGTTTTATAAGGCCCTACCAACGTTTTATAAGGCCCTACTAATGTTTTATAAGGCCCTACCAGTGTTTTATAAGGCCCTACCAATGTTTTATAAGGCCCTAGCAACGTTTTATAAGGCCCTAGCAACGTTTTATAAGGCCCTAGCAACGTTTTATAAGGCCCTAGCAACGTGTTCTGCTGTGCATGACTGCACTTGTGTCATCCTGCAGCACAGCATTCTGGGGGAATTTGAGGTCAGGTCCAATGTTGGTAATGCACCAAGAGGGAAAGAGGTTGGGCCCTCCTAGAAATGTTTAGAGTAATATAATATAATAATATGCCATTTAGCAGACGCTTTTATCCAAAGCGACTTACAGTCATGTGTTAACACATTTTTATGTATGGGTGGTTCCGGGAATCGAACCCAATATCCTGTCATTGCAATGCTCTACCAAGATGCATGACAGGGTTATGAATGCTTTGTGAAGCATCAATTTAATATGATTTATAAGGCCTTTATTAAGCGGTGCTTATGCCACCCTTTATAAAGCACAGGCTTATGTCATATTTCACATAGAGGGTTATGTCACATTTGACATTGGTAGTTATGTCACACAGTTTATGCCATATTTATGAACCCTTTATAGAGCATGACATATGGTTATAGGTGATTTATAACACATTTATTCAGTGATTATAAAGGCTCTATGAAGGCTCTATGAAGGCTCTATGAAGGCTCTATGAAGGCTTTATGAAGTCTTTTACACGCTTCACGTCATTTAAAGTTGGACCCAATAACCACACCTATGCATTATAAAATGCCATCTTCTTATTTAGCAATATTTTAATTATAGTAGTAGTAGTAGTAATTATAGTAGCCCAATCCAGACAAAGACGTATAATCTCTTTCTTTGCTTTTCATCATTTTCATGCTCAAACCTGCTGTTTGTCAGAACCATCTGAGCTGGTTTCATTTTACTGTGGTCCTCTGTATCTCAGCTGGTAGAGCACGGCGCTTGTAACGGGTCCTCTGGTCCTCTGTATCTCAGCTGGTAGAGCACGGCGCTTGTAACGCCAGGGGTAGTGGGTTCGATCCCCGGGACCACCCATACACAAAAGATGAATGCGCGCATGACTGTAAGTCGCTTTGGATAAAAGAGTCTGCTAAATGGCATATTATTATTATTACTGTCTTGCCAGTAGGGCTGGGGTGATATGGTAAAAATCATATCACAATATGTTTCTTATTTTTGATTTTTAGATTCGACTTATTTATGTTTCTGAATAATAACAAGTTCTAAATGCAAATTATCTTTCTCCATTCAGATTGTTTTATACTAGGACAAAACTGACAGTGAAGTAGTCCGATTTGTAGAACTTTTCATTTATTTAGCGCTGTATCAAAATACCTTTTATAGACGGTGTACCTTTTGAAAGACGATATATATATCGCCCAGCCCCACTGGTTCAGTTTAGTTCAGTCAGACACCATACTTTTCATAGCGTTATTTATCTTTTCGAAAGGGCTGTCTAAAGTTTTTATTAGGAATTAAAGACCATTAAAGACCATCAAGAAGTCATCTGTAAATACAGTCCTTCCAGTAGTTAGTCATTAGATTAGAGCAGTAGTCATTGCATCCTCTTTAAAGTTATACAGAGGATTCAGGCAGGCCCCCTTCAAAAGGGTTCAAACCCAACCCAATGTAATCATAGCATTAGATAGCCGCTACTGTCTCTCTTCAACATGTTATCACGGCATTAAAGAGAGTTCCCTTCCTTGAACTCCTCTCAACGTTTACATTTTTCATCATTCACCAGAGGCTCTCAGAGGCTCTTATCCAGAACGACTTCCTGGTTGTTGTCTCAAAAAAAAAAGCACCTTATTCCCTAAACGGTACAGTGCACTACTTTTGACCAGAGCCGATACGGAAGCTCATAGAGCTCTGGTCAAAAAGTAGTGCACTATATTAAATAGGGAGCCATTTGGGACACAGAACCTGTGTTAACTGGGCCAACTTTTGTCATGAGGTGAAGAGGCTTTATTGGAGTAATGCTGTTAGTGAACACATATAGAAGTTGAGGGCCCACAACCCCACCGATGCCTTTAGCTCAGCAGGCTCACCCTGTCCCTCACCGAACTGAACCGGGCAAGAGGTTATTAGGCCTCCTGTAGCTCAGTTGGTAGAGCATTGCGCTTGCAATGCCTGGGTTGTGGGGGGCCAGTATGAAAAAAATGTATGAAAAATGTATGCACTCACTAACTGTAAGTCACTCTGGATAAGAGCATTGCGGCGCGCAATCGGGGAAACGATACCTAATGCTTATCATGGAAACTCACTTTGGTTAAACATGATATTATGCTGCATATGGCACAGTGCTAGTGAAAGTGGTGAAAACGGTTATTAACCTGTTTATTACAGACATTAGTTGGCTAGTTATTTAGGTTGCTATTAGGAAGACCTGTCATTATGA
>NC_140009.1:2172610-2198828 GCF_964263955.1 Coregonus lavaretus | reverse complement strand
GAGAGAGAGAGAGAGAGAGAGAGAGAGAGAGAGAGGGTCAAATCAAATCTAATGTTACTTGTCACATGCTTCAGAAACAACAGGTGTAGAAGTTATTTTATTTTACTTCAACACTTTTTTGTTGTTTTATTCTACTTTTTTATAAAAAAAATTAATGCACTGTTGGTTAAGGGCTGTAAGTAAGCATTTCACTGTAATGTCTGCACCTGTTGTATTCGGCGCATGTGGCCAATAAAATTTGATTTGATTTGATTCGATTTTTTGCTGTTGGTAGCTAGCTACAAATATAAGCTCTCTTCTTACACAAGGCAGTGTTGTTCGGTACAGTACAATTTGGTGATCGATTCGGGCCATAACTACAAGGCAAGCTGCACTACTGATGCAGCTGGAATCATTTAGTCACTTGTCAGTACACTGGTAATATATACAATGGGGGAAAAAAGTATTTAGTCAGCCACCAATTGTGCAAGTTCTCCCACTTAAAAATATGAGAGAGGCCTGTAATTTTCATCATAGGTACACGTCAACTATGACAGACAAATTGAGGGAAAAAATCTAGAAAATCACATTGTAGGATTTTTTATGAATTTATTTGCAAATTATGGTGGAAAATAAGTATTTGGTCACCTACAAACAAGCAATATTTCTGGCTCTCACAGACCTGTAACTTCTTCTTTAAGAGGCTCCTCTGTCCTCCACTCGTTACCTGTATTAATGGCACCTGTTTGAACTTGTTATCAGTATAAAATACACCTGTCCACAACCTCAAACAGTCACACTCCAAACTCCACTATGGCCAAGACCAAAGAGCTGTCAAAGGACACCAGAAACAAAATTGTAGACCTGCACCAGGCTGGGAAGACTGAATCTGCAATGGGTAAGCAGATTGGTTTGAAGAAATCAACTGTGGGAGCAATTATTAGGATATGGAAGACATACAAGACCACTGATAATCTCCCTCGATCTGGGGCTCCACGCAAGATCTCACCCCGTGGGTGTCACACCCTGGCTCTGGGGACTCTATATGTTGAGCCAGGGTGTGTAGATTCTATGTGTTCTAGTTCTGTGTTGTAGGTCTATGTGTTATATTTCTATGTTGGCCAGTGTGGTTCTCAATCAGAGGCAACGAGTGTCAGCTGTGGCTGGTTGTCTCTGATTGGGAACCACATTTAAACAGTCTGTTTTCCCTTAGTGTTTGTGGGATCTTGTTTCCGTTTGGTTTGTTTCCGTGTTGGTTGTGTTAACCGTAGGACTGCACATTTCGTTTGTTGTTTTGTTGTTTATATTATCACTAAAGATAATAAACATTAAGTATGTTTGCAACTAACGCTGCGCATTGGTCTACTCCGTCTAACGATCGTGACAGAAGATCCCACCATACCAGGACCAAGCAGCGTGTCCAGGAGCAGGCAGCCTGGACGTGGGAGCAAATATTGGACGGGCAGGGGTCCTGGACCTGGGAGGAAATCCAGGCCGGGATGGATCGCCGTCCATGGCGTGAGACGGTAGAGGCGCGACGGAGAGAGGAGCAACGGCGTCAACAGTGTCGTCGTCGGACGGACGAGAGGCAACCCCAAAAAATTTTTAGGGGGGGGCATACGGCATGGGCGACGGGGCAGCAGGAGGCAGCTACAGGGCGTAGTAGGAGGTTAGGTGAGGAGGCCACCAGGTTAAGAGGGCTATTGGCGCAGAGGGAGCAGGTGTTAGTGGTGCAGAGGGTGGAGCTATTGGAGGCGATAAGGGAGAAGGTGAGAATTGAGGCACGGCGAGAGGAACTCGGTAGGCAGCTGAGGGAGCCGAGGGTTATGACGAAACCCAGTCCCGCTCCTCACACCAAGCAAGTGGTGTGCGTCACCAGTCCGGTCCGGCCCGTTCCTGCTCCCCACACTAAGTGGATGGTGCGCGTCGCCAGCCCGGCCCGGCCTGTTCCTGCTCCTCGCACCAAGCCTACGGTGTGCGTCGCCAGCCCGGCCCCGCCTGTTCCTGCCACTCGCACCAAGCCTACGGTGCGCGTCGCCAGCCCGGCCCGGCCTGTTCCTGCCACTCGCACCAAAGCTACGGTGCGCGTCGCCAGCCCGGCCCGGCCTGTTCCTGCCACTCGCACCAAGCCAGGGGTGCGAGTCGTCAGCCCGGTCCAGCCCGTTCCTGCTCCACGCACCAAGCCAGGGGTGCGCATCGTCAGCCCGGTCCGGCCCGTTGCTGCTCCACGCACCAAGCCAGGGGTGCGCATCATCAGCCCGGTCCGGCCCGTTCCTGCTCCACACACCAAGCCAGGGGTGCGCATCGTCAGCCCGGTCCGGCCCGTTGCTGCTCCACACACCAAGCCAGGGGTGCGCATCGTCAGTCCGGTCCGGCCCGTTCCTGCTCCACGCACCAAGCCAGGGGTGCGCATCGTCAGTCCGGTCCGGCCCGTTCCTGCTCCACGCACCAAACCAGGGGTGTGCGTCGTCAGTCCGGCACAACCCGTGCCTGGGTCACCGGTGCCTGGTCAGGTACTGGTCAGCTGCTCCACACCGGAGCTGAAGCAATCCGCTCCTACGATGTCCAGTCAAGCTCCAGCCAGCGGGGCCAGACCGGACCAGGGGCGCTACGGGGGGATTATTGGAGGGTGGTGGTCAAGCCCGGAGCCGGAACCGCCTCCGAGGAGGAATGCCCACCCAGCCCTCCCCTGGTTTGTCTATGTTGAGGCGCGGTCACAGTCCGCGCCTTTGGGGGGGGTACTGTCACACCCTGGCTCTGGGGACTCTATATGTTGAGCCAGGGTGTGTAGATTTTATGTGTTCTAGTTCTGTGTTGTAGGTCTATGTGTTATATTTCTATGTTGGCCAGTGTGGTTCTCAATCAGAGGCAACGAGTGTCAGCTGTGGCTGGTTGTCTCTGATTGGGAACCACATTTAAACAGTCTGTTTTCCCTTAGTGTTTGTGGGATCTTGTTTCCGTTTGGTTTGTTTCCGTGTTGGTTGTGTTAACCGTAGGACTGCACATTTCGTTTGTTGTTTTGTTGTTTATATTATCACTAAAGAAAATAAACATTAAGTATGTTTGCAACTAACGCTGCGCATTGGTCTACTCCGTCTAACGATCGTGACAGAAGATATCCCACCATACCAGGACCAAGCAGCGTGTCCAGGAGCAGGCAGCCTGGACGTCGGAGCAAATATTGGACGGGCAGGGGTCCTGGACCTGGGAGGAAATCCAGGCCGGGATGGATCGCCGTCCATGGCGTGAGACGGTAGAGGCGCGACGGAGAGAGGAGCAACGGCGTCAACAGTGTCGTCGTCGGACGGACGAGAGGCAACCCCAAAAAATTTTTAGGGGGGGGCATACGGCATGGGCGACGGGGCAGCAGGAGGCAGCTACAGGGCGTAGTAGGAGGTTAGGTGAGGAGGCCACCAGGTTAAGAGGGCTATTGGCGCAGAGGGAGCAGGTGTTAGTGGTGCAGAGGGTGGAGCTATTGGAGGCGATAAGGGAGAAGGTGAGAATTGAGGCACGGCGAGAGGAACTCGGTAGGCAGCTGAGGGAGCGGAGGGTTATGACGAAACCCAGTCCCGCTCCTCACACCAAGCAAGTGGTGTGCGTCACCAGTCCGGTCCGGCCCGTTCCTGCTCCCCACACTAAGTGGATGGTGCGCGTCGCCAGCCCGGCCCGGCCTGTTCCTGCTCCTCGCACCAAGCCTACGGTGTGCGTCGCCAGCCCGGCCCCGCCTGTTCCTGCCACTCGCACCAAGCCTACGGTGCGCGTCGCCAGCCCGGCCCGGCCTGTTCCTGCCACTCGCACCAAAGCTACGGTGCGCGTCGCCAGCCCGGCCCGGCCTGTTCCTGCCACTCGCACCAAGCCAGGGGTGCGAGTCGTCAGCCCGGTCCAGCCCGTTCCTGCTCCACGCACCAAGCCAGGGGTGCGCATCGTCAGCCCGGTCCGGCCCGTTGCTGCTCCACGCACCAAGCCAGGGGTGCGCATCATCAGCCCGGTCCGGCCCGTTCCTGCTCCACACACCAAGCCAGGGGTGCGCATCGTCAGCCCGGTCCGGCCCGTTGCTGCTCCACGCACCAAGCCAGGGGTGCGCATCGTCAGTCCGGTCCGGCCCGTTCCTGCTCCACGCACCAAGCCAGGGGTGCGCATCGTCAGTCCGGTCCGGCCCGTTCCTGCTCCACGCACCAAACCAGGGGTGTGCGTCGTCAGTCCGGCACAACCCGTGCCTGGGTCACCGGTGCCTGGTCAGGTACTGGTCAGCTGCTCCACACCGGAGCTGAAGCAATCCGCTCCTACGATGTCCAGTCAAGCTCCAGCCAGCGGGGCCAGACCGGACCAGGGGCGCTACGGGGGGATTATTGGAGGGTGGTGGTCAAGCCCGGAGCCGGAACCGCCTCCGAGGAGGAATGCCCACCCAGCCCTCCCCTGGTTTGTCTATGTTGAGGCGCGGTCGCAGTCCGCGCCTTTGGGGGGGGTACTGTCACACCCTGGCTCTGGGGACTCTATATGTTGAGCCAGGGTGTGTAGATTTTATGTGTTCTAGTTCTGTGTTGTAGGTCTATGTGTTATATTTCTATGTTGGCCAGTGTGGTTCTCAATCAGAGGCAACGAGTGTCAGCTGTGGCTGGTTGTCTCTGATTGGGAACCACATTTAAACAGTCTGTTTTCCCTTAGTGTTTGTGGGATCTTGTTTCCGTTTGGTTTGTTTCCGTGTTGGTTGTGTTAACCGTAGGACTGCACATTTCGTTTGTTGTTTTGTTGTTTATATTATCACTAAAGAAAATAAACATTAAGTATGTTTGCAACTAACGCTGCGCATTGGTCTACTCCGTCTAACGATCGTGACAGAAGATATCCCACCATACCAGGACCAAGCAGCGTGTCCAGGAGCAGGCAGCCTGGACGTGGGAGCAAATATTGGACGGGCAGGGGTCCTGGACCTGGGAGGAAATCCAGGCCGGGATGGATCGCCGTCCATGGCGTGAGACGGTAGAGGCGCGACGGAGAGAGGAGCAACGGCGTCAACAGTGTCGTCGTCGGACGGACGAGAGGCAACCCCAAAAATTTTTTAGGGGGGGGCATACGGCATGGGCGACGGGGCAGCAGGAGGCAGCTACAGGGCGTAGTAGGAGGTTAGGTGAGGAGGCCACCAGGTTAAGAGGGCTATTGGCGCAGAGGGAGCAGGTGTTAGTGGTGCAGAGGGTGGAGCTATTGGAGGCGATAAGGGAGAAGGTGAGAATTGAGGCACGGCGAGAGGAACTCGGTAGGCAGCTGAGGGAGCGGAGGGTTATGACGAAACCCAGTCCCGCTCCTCACACCAAGCAAGTGGTGTGCGTCACCAGTCCGGTCCGGCCCGTTCCTGCTCCCCACACTAAGTGGATGGTGCGCGTCGCCAGCCCGGCCCGGCCTGTTCCTGCTCCTCGCACCAAGCCTACGGTGTGCGTCGCCAGCCCGGCCCCGCCTGTTCCTGCCACTCGCACCAAGCCTACGGTGCGCGTCGCCAGCCCGGCCCGGCCTGTTCCTGCCACTCGCACCAAAGCTACGGTGCGCGTCGCCAGCCCGGCCCGGCCTGTTCCTGCCACTCGCACCAAGCCAGGGGTGCGAGTCGTCAGCCCGGTCCAGCCCGTTCCTGCTCCACGCACCAAGCCAGGGGTGCGCATCGTCAGCCCGGTCCGGCCCGTTGCTGCTCCACGCACCAAGCCAGGGGTGCGCATCATCAGCCCGGTCCGGCCCGTTCCTGCTCCACACACCAAGCCAGGGGTGCGCATCGTCAGCCCGGTCCGGCCCGTTGCTGCTCCACGCACCAAGCCAGGGGTGCGCATCGTCAGTCCGGTCCGGCCCGTTCCTGCTCCACGCACCAAGCCAGGGGTGCGCATCGTCAGTCCGGTCCGGCCCGTTCCTGCTCCACGCACCAAACCAGGGGTGTGCGTCGTCAGTCCGGCACAACCCGTGCCTGGGTCACCGGTGCCTGGTCAGGTACTGGTCAGCTGCTCCACACCGGAGCTGAAGCAATCCGCTCCTACGATGTCCAGTCAAGCTCCAGCCAGCGGGGCCAGACCGGACCAGGGGCGCTACGGGGGGATTATTGGAGGGTGGTGGTCAAGCCCGGAGCCGGAACCGCCTCCGAGGAGGAATGCCCACCCAGCCCTCCCCTGGTTTGTCTATGTTGAGGCGCGGTCGCAGTCCGCGCCTTTGGGGGGGGTACTGTCACACCCTGGCTCTGGGGACTCTATATGTTGAGCCAGGGTGTGTAGATTTTATGTGTTCTAGTTCTGTGTTGTAGGTCTATGTGTTATATTTCTATGTTGGCCAGTGTGGTTCTCAATCAGAGGCAACGAGTGTCAGCTGTGGCTGGTTGTCTCTGATTGGGAACCACATTTAAACAGTCTGTTTTCCCTTAGTGTTTGTGGGATCTTGTTTCCGTTTGGTTTGTTTCCGTGTTGGTTGTGTTAACCGTAGGACTGCACATTTCGTTTGTTGTTTTGTTGTTTATATTATCACTAAAGAAAATAAACATTAAGTATGTTTGCAACTAACGCTGCGCATTGGTCTACTCCGTCTAACGATCGTGACAGAGGGGTCAAAATGATCACAAGAACGGTGAGCAAAAATCCCAGAACCACACAGGGGGACCTAGTGAATGACCTGCAGAGAGCTGGGACCAAAGTAACAAAGCCTACCATCAGTAACACACTACGCCGCCAGGGACTCAAATCCTGCAGTGCCAGACGTGTCCCCCTGCTTAAGCCAGTACATGTTCAGGCACGTCTGAAGTTTGCTAGAGTGCATTTGGATGATCCAGAAGAGGATTGGGAGAATGTCATATGGTCAGATGAAACCAAAATTTAACTTTTTGGTAAAAACTCAACTCGTCGTGTTTGGAGGACAAAGAATGCTGAGTTGCATCCAAAGAACACCATACCTACTGTGAAGCATGGGGTTGGAAACATCATGCTTTGGGGCTGTTTTTCTGCAAAGAGACCAGGACGACTGATCTGTGTAAAGGAAAGAATGAATGGGGCCATGTATCATGAGATTTTGAGTGAAAACCTTCCATCAGCAAGGGCATTGAAGATGAAACGTGGCTGGGTCTTTCAGCATGACAATGATCCCAAACACACCACCCGGGCAACGAAGGAGTGGCTTCGTAAGAAGCATTTCAAGGTCCTGGAGTGGCCTAGCCAGTCTCCAGATCTCAACCCCATAGAAAATATTTGGAGGGAGTTGAAAGTCTGTGTTGCCCAGCGACAGCCCCAAAAAATCACTGCTCTAGAGGAGATCTGCATGGAGGAATGGGCCAAAATACCAGCAACAGTGTTTGAAAACCTTGTGAAGACATACAGAAAACGTTTGACCTGTGTCATTGCCAACAAAGGGTATATAACAAAGTATTGAGAAACTTAAGTTATTGACCAAATACTTATTTTCCACCATAATTTGCAAATAAATTCATAAAAAATCCTACAATGTGATTTTCTGGATTTTTTTTTCTAATTTTGTCTGTCATAGTTGACGTGTACCTATGATGAAAATTACAGGCCTCTCTCATCTTTTTAAGTGGGAGAACTTAAAACATCATTATATACAGTGCCTTCGGAAAGTATTCAGATCCCTTGACTTTTCCCACATTTTGTTACGTTACAGCCTTATTCTAAAATGGATTAAATTGTTTTTTCCACCTCATCAATCTACACACTAAACTCAAATATCACCTTTACATAAGTATTCAGACCATTTACTCAGTACTTTGTTGAAGCACCTTTGGCAGCGATTACAGCCTCGAGTCTTCTTGGGTATGACGCTACAAGCTTGGCACACCTGTATTTGGGGAGTTTCTCCCATTCCTCTCTGCAGATCCTCTCAAGCTCTGTCAGGTTGGATGGGGAGCGTTGCTGCACAGCTATTTTCAGGTCTCTCCAGAGATGTTCGATCGGGTTCAAGTCCGGGCTCTGGCTGGGCCACTCAAGGACATTCAGAGACTTGTCCCAAAGCCACTCCTGCATTGTCTTGGCTGTGTGCTTAGGGTTGTTGTCCTGTTGGAAGGTGAACCTTCGCCCCAGTCTGAGGTCCTGAGCACTCTGGAGCAGGTTTTCATCAAGGATCTCTCTGTACTTTGCTCCGTTCATCTTTCCCTCGATCCTGACTAGTCTTCCAGTCCATGCCACTGAAAAACATCCCCACAGCATGATGCTGCCACCACCAAGCTTCACCGTAGGGATGGTGCCAGGTTTCCTCCAGACATGACGCTTGGCATTCAGGCCAAAGAGTTCAATCTTGGTTTCATCAGACCAGCGAATCTTGTTTCTCATGGTCTGAGAGTCTTTAGGTGCCTTTTGGCAAATTCCAAGCGGGCTGTCATGTGCCTTTTACTGAGGAGTGGCTTCCGTCTGGCCACTCTCCCTCGATTGCTTAGTTTGGCTGGGCGGCCAGCTCTAGGAAGAGTCTTGGTGGTTCCAAACGTATTCCATTTTAAGAATGATGGAGGCCACTGTGTTCTTGGGGACTTTCCGGTCAGGTCTCCCAGTAGTGGTTGGTACCGAGGAATATCAAGCCCGGCTGACCTGATGACCCGGGTGGTTTATTCATCCTCATCACTCGGGACCTCTTCCTCTAGCCGGTCCGCCCGGAAGAATTCTCTCAGCACTTTGTTTCGCAACAAAGCCTCCTTCACTCATGTTGCCAAACATGCCCTCGTAAAACTGACTATCCTACCGATCCTTGACTTCGGCGATGTCATTTACAAAATAGCCTCCAACACTCTACTCAGCAAATTGGATGTAGTCTATCACAGTGCCATCCGTTTTGTCACCAAAGCCCCATATACTACCCACCACTGTGACCTGTACGCTCTTGTTGGCTGGTCCTCACTACATATTCGTCGCCAAACCCACTGGCTCCAGGTCATCTATAAATCACTTCTAGGCAAATCCCCGCCTTATTTTAGCTCATTGGTCACCATAGCAACACCCATCCGTAGTCTGCGCTCCAGCAGGTATATCTCACTGGTCATCCCCAAAGCCAACACCTCCTTTGGCCGCCATTCCTTCCAGTTCTCTGCTGCAAATGACTGGAACGAACTACAAAAATCTCTGAAGCTGGAGACACTTATCTCCCTCATTAACTTTAAGCATCAGTTGTCAGAGCAGCTTACCGATCACTGCACCTGTACACAGCCCATCTGTAATTAGCCCACCCAACTACCTCATCCCCATATTGTTATTTAAATTGTTATTTATTTTGCTCATTTGCACCCCAGTATCTCTATTTGCACATCATCTTTTGCACATCTATCACTCCAGTGTTAATACAAAATTGTAATTATTTTGCACTATGGCCTATTTATTGCCTTACCTCCATAACTTGCTACATTTGCACACACTGTATATATATTTTCTGTTGTATTTTTGACTTTATGTTTTGTTTTACCCCATATGTAACTCTGTTTTGTTGTTGTTTTTATCGCACTGCTTTGCTTTATCTTGGCCAGGTCGCAGTTGTAAATGAGAACTTGTTCTCAACTGGTTTACCTGGTTAAATAAAGGTGAAATAAAAAAAGTAAAATAAAAAAAGACACAGATCGTGTTTATTCCATATATACTCCAGTATATTTATTAAGCTCATTATGGAGTCATGGAAAGATTTAGTAGATTTTTGTAAGAATCTAGAAGGTGACTTACACTAGTTCCTGGTGCTGAGCCAGATGTTGATGGGATCGGAATCTAAATAGAACACGTAGTCACGTAGTGCCGGAAGACGTGTGTAAACAGGGCCTCCGCAGTCTGCAGGGCCGTGGGGAGACCGGGCAGAGGAAGGAGGAAGACGTGTGTAAACAGGGCCTCCGCAGTCTGCAGGGCCGTGGGGAGACCGGGCAGAGGAAGGAGGAAGACGTGTGTAAACAGGGCCTCCGCAGTCTGCAGGGCCGTGGGGAGACCGGGCAGAGGAAGGAGGAAGACGTGTGTAAACAGGGCCTCCGCAGTCTGCAGGGCCGTGGGGAGACCGGGCAGAGGAAGGAGGAAGACGTGTGTAAACAGGGCCTCCGCAGTCTGCAGGGCCGTGGGGAGACCGGGCAGAGGGAAGGAGGAAGACGTGTGTAAACAGGGCCTCCGCAGTCTGCAGGGCCGTGGGGAGACCGGGCAGAGGAAGGAGGAAGACGTGTGTAAACAGGGCCTCCGCAGTCTGCAGGGCCGTGGGGAGACCGGGCAGAGGAAGGAGGAAGACGTGTGTAAACAGGGCCTCCGCAGTCTGCAGGGACTTGGAAAAGCGGTCCACAACGACCAGGATGGTGATGTTACCTTGAGAGAGGGGAAGATCAGTCAGGAAATCAATACTCAGGTGAGACCATGGCCATTGTGAAACTGGTAAGGGCTGTAACTTACCCGCTGGGAGGTGCCTAGGTGCCTTACTCTGGGCGCACACCGAGCAGGAGGAGACATACACCCTCACGTCCTTAGCCAAGGTAGGCCACCAGTACTTTCCGGACAGGCAGCGCACCGTACGACCGATACCTGGATGACCAGAGGAGGGTGACGTGTGTGCCCAGTAGATCAGACGATCACGGATAAGAGCAGGCACGTACTGCTGCCCAGCTGGACACTGAGGTGGAGATGGCTCTGTGCGTAACGCCTGCTCTATATCCACGTCCATCGCCCATACTACCAGCGCCACAATGCAGGAGGCCGGGAGTATGGGGGTGTTGTCTCTGGGCCTCTCCTCTGTGTCAAACAGCCGGGACAGTGTGTCTGCCTTCACGTTCTTCGTACCCGGGATGTATGATAGTGTAAAATCAAACCGGGTGAAGAATAGGGCCCACCTGGCCTGGCGAGGATTCAGCCTCCTCACTGCCCGGATGTACTCCAGGTTACGGTGGTCCATCCAGACGAGGAAAGGGTGTTTCGCCCCTTCGAGCCAATGCCTTGGTGGTGGACATGGCGACGAATGTTTCCATATCCGCCGTTTCAGCCTGCGACAGGGGGTACACATGACTCCTGGGAGGTACAGCGTCTACCCGGAGGTTTATCGCGCAATCCCCCGCCCGATGAGGTGGTAACTTGGTAGCCTGCGTTTTAGAGATGGTATTTGCCAAATGGAGGTATTCAGTGGGAATGCGCACGGTGGAGGTACTGTCTGGACTTTCCACCGTGGTTACACCAACGGAAACACCGAGACACCTACCCTGACACTCTCACATCCACCCTGTGAGAACCCTCTGCGGCCATGAGAAGGTGGGGTTGTGGAGTGCTAACCAAGGGATACCTAATACCACAGGGAAGGCAGGAGACTCAATAATATAAAAAGTGACCTGCTCACAATGAGTCTCCTGGGTGATCATGGTGACTGGTGCAGTAACCTCCTTAACAAACCCGGACCCTAATGGTCGACTATCAAGTGCTCTGATGGGGAGTGGAATGGATAGGGGAACCAATGAAATGCCTAGCCGGTGTGAGAATTCCCTGTCCATAAAGTTCCCAGCTGCGCCTGAATCGACTAGCGCCTTACACTGGGGAACTACCATGTGATCGGGAAAGTAGATGGGTAGGGTACAGTGCGCAGCAGAGGGTACCTGGGGTATCTGAACGATACCTGGGGTGATGCGAGAGTGCCCTGCCTGTCGCCTCCAGACCCAAAAGAGCGTTGACGACATCGTGCGGTGTAATGTCCCTTCGTGCCACCAGTGTGACACTGTCGCTGTCGTCCTCCTCTCTCTCGGATGGCGGTTCCACCCAGCTCCATCGGCTCGGGATCCGAGTATCCCTATATCTCCATCCCTCTATCTCTATCCCTCTACCTCTATCCCTCCATCCCTCTATCTCTATCCCTCTATCTCTCTATCTCTATCCCTCTATCTCTATCCCTCTATCTCTATCCCTCTATCTCTATCCCTCTACCTCTATCCCTCCATCCCTCTATCTCTATCCCTCTATCTCTCTATCTCTATCCCTCTATCTCTATCCCTCTATCTCTATCCCTCTATCTCTATCCCTCCATCCCTCTATCTCTATCCTTCTATCTCTCTATCTCTATCCCTCTATCTCTATCCCTCTATCTCTATCCCTCTATCTCTATCCCTCTATCTCTATCCCTCTATCTCTATCCCTCTATTCCTCTATCTCTATCCCTCTATCTCTATCCCTCTATCTCTATCCCTCTATCTCTATCCCTCTATCCCTCTATCCCTCCATCCCTCTATCTCTATCCCTCTATCGCTATCCCTCTATCTCTATCCCTCTACCTCTATCCCTCTATCTCTATCCCTCTATCTCCATCCCTCTATCTCTATCCCTCTACCTCTATCCCTCTATCTCTATCCCTATATCTCCATCCCTCTATCTCTATCCCTCTATCTCTATCCCTCCATCCCTCTATCTCTATCCCTCTATCTCTCTATCTCTATCCCTCTATCTCTATCCCTCTATCTCTATCCCTCTATCTCTCTATCTCTATCCCTCTATCTCTATCCCTCTATCTCTATCCCTCTATCTCTATCCCTCTATCTCTATCCCTCTATCCCTCTATCCCTCTATCTCTATCCCTCTATCTCTATCCCTCTATCGCTATCCCTCTATCTCTATCCCTCTACCTCTATCCCTCTATCTCTATCCCTCTATCTCCATCCCTCTATCTCTATCCCTCTACCTCTATCCCTCTATCTCTATCCCTATATCTCCATCCCTCTATCTCTATCCCTCTATCTCTATCCCTCCATCCCTCTATCTCTATCCCTCTATCTCTCTATCTCTATCCCTCTATCTCTATCCCTCTATCTCTATCCCTCTATCTCTCTATCTCTATCCCTCTATCTCTATCCCTCTATCTCTATCCCTCTATCTCTATCCCTCTATCGCTATCCCTCTATCTCTATCCCTCTATCCCTCTATCTCTATCCCTCTATCTTTATCCCTCTATCTCTATCCCTCTATCTCTATCCCTCTACCTCTATCCCTCTACCTCCATCCCTCCATCCCTCTATCTCTATCCCTCTATCTCTATCCCTCTATCTCTATCCCTCTACCTCTATCCCTCTATCTCTATCCCTCTATCTCCATCTCTCTATCTCTATCCCTCTATCTCTATCCCTCTATCTCCATCTCTCTATCTCTATCCCTCTATCTCTATCCCTCTATCCCTCTATCTCTATCCCTCTATCTCTATCCCTCTATCCCTCTATCTCTATCCCTCTATCCCTCTATCTCTATCCCTCTATCCCTCTATCTCTATCCCTCTATCTCTATCCCTCTATCCCTCTATCTCTATCCCTCTATCTCTATCCCTCTATCTATATCCCTCTATCTCTATCCCTTTATCCCTCTATCTCTATCCCTCTATCTCTCTATCTCTATCCCTCTATCTCCATCCCTCTATCTCTATCCCTCTATCTCTATCCCTCTATCTCCATCCTTGTCTTTATTGTTCACACCTGGTTCCCATTATGTATTGATTTCTTCCCTATTTAACCCTCTGGCTCCCACTGTATGTTGTGCGTGTTTGTTAATGTTTGGTTGTCGTCTGGTGAGCGGGTTTGTTTCCTCCCTGCGTGGAGGTTATGTTATGTACGTTACCTACGAGTAAAGTACGTTTTCGATTAGCTCTGTGTCCTGCGCCTGACTCCGTCCTACCGCATCACACTGACACCCTGACAGAAACACGCACCTTAATATGGAGTCAGCAGGTACATTCATTTCATCCGGATCAATGGAGGAACGTGTCCAACAGCAGGCGACCATGATCCAGACTCTCGGCACCGCAATGGAACGCGTGGTGAACACCATGGAGCGATGGGAGAGAGGTGGTTATCCTACACCTCCTCCAACTACACAACCACCCACACCGCTGTCCACCCCTTCGTCACCTGGGTCCAGTGGGATTCGGCTCTCGCTCCCGAGGGCATACGATGGTACAGCTGCCGGGTGTCAGGGTTTCCTTCTCCAGGTAGAGCTCTACCTGGCAACCATTCACCCGGCGCCCTCGGGATACTAGAGCGTGTCCGCCCTCATCTCATGTCTGTCGGGAAGAGCGCTCGAGTGGGCCAACGCCGAGTGGGGAGGAATAGACGCAGCGTCAGTACGCTATGAGGATTTCACCCGCCGCTTTCGGGCGGTATTCGATCATCCACCGGAGGGGAGAGCGGCGGGGGAACGTCTATTCCACCTCAGACAGGGGAAGAGGAGCGCACAGGACTTTGCACTGGACTTCAGGACTCTGGCTGCCAGCGCAGGATGGAAAGAGAGGGCCCTGATTGACCACTACCGATGCAGCCTACGTGAAGACGTTCGTCGGTGACTGGCCTGCAGGGACACCACCCTTAACCTGGACCAACTGGTGGACATGTCGATAAGGCTGGATAACCTATTGGAAACCCGCGGACGTCCGGATCAGGGGCTGTCCATTCCATCCCCCAGCACCTCCGACCCTACCCCTATGGAGCTTGGAGGTGCTGCGCATAGGGAGACTGAAAGAAGGGCCATCTCCTGCACCAACTGGGGCCGCGGAGGACACACTGCTGGTCGGTGCTGCAGAGGGTCTTTCAGGAGTCGAGGCGGTAGGCAGAGCCCTGGTGGACCTTCTCAGGTGAGTAGGCACCCGACTCACCCAGAGCTCCCTGTTGCGCATATGTGTATTGATGTTGTATTTCCAGAGTTTTCCCCTCATTCCCAGCATAAGGCGCTCGTAGATGCAGGCGCAGCTGGGAACTTCATTGATCGTCAGTTTTCCAGTAGTTTAGGGATTCCTATTGTTCCTGTTGATGTGCCCTTCCCTGTACATGCCTTAGATAGTCACCCTTTAGGGTCAGGCCTGATTAGGGAGGTCACAGCTCCACTCTGGATGAAGACGCAGGAGGGTCATGAGGAGAAAATGTGTCTCTATCTGATTGATTCTCCTGCGTTTCCAGTGGTGTTGGGGCTATCCACTACCGCTTCTTGCTAGTATGACGGAGTCATTGCACGGGGCGCGCTTCTTCACAAAATTGGATCTCAGGAGTGCGTGCAACCTGGTGCGTATCCGGGAGGGAGATGAGTGGAAGACGGCATTTAGTACCACATCTGGGCACTATGAGTACCTCGTCATGCCGTACTGGTTGATGAATGCTCCATCAGTCTTCCAATCCTTTGTAGATTAGATTTTCAGGGACCTGCACGGACAGGGTGTAGTGGTGAATATAGATGACATTCTCATATACTCTGCTACACGGGCCGAGCATGTGTCCCTGGTGCGCAAGGTGCTTGGTCGATTGTTGGAACATGACCTGTACGTCAAGGCGGAGAAATGTCTGATCTTTCAAAAGTCCGTCTCCTTCCTAGGGTACCGCCTGTCTGCGTCAGGGGTGGAGAGATGGAGATTGACCGCATTTCGGTCGTGCGTAATTGGCCGACTCCAACCACGGTTAAGGAGGTGCAGCGATTTTACTACCGGAGGTTTATCCGGGGCTTTGGTCAGGTAGCGGCTCCCATTACCTCCTTGCTGAAGGGGGGACCGGTGTGCCTGCAGTGGTCAGCCGAGGCGGACAGGGCGTTTGGTCACCTGAAGGACCTGTTTACCTCGGCTCCGGTGCTGGCTCATCCGGATCCCGCCTTAGCATTCACAGTAGAGGTGGACGCATCCGAGCCTGGGATAGGAGCTGTACTGTCTCAGCGCTCAGGTACACCTCCAAAACTCCGCCCCTGTGCTTTCTTTTCGAAGAAGCTCAGCCCGGCGGAGCGCAACTATGATGTGGGGGACCGGGAGCTGTTGGCTGTGGTCAAAGCCCTGAAAGCGTGGAGACATTGGCTTGAGGGGGCTAAACACCCTTTTCTCATTTTGACTGACCACCGCAATCTGGAGTACATCCGGGCGGCGAGGAGATTGAACCCTCGCCAGGCAATGTGGGCCATGTCTTTCACTCGTTTTGTGTTCACACTTTCTTACAGACCAGGTTCCCAGAACGCTAAGGCAGACGCCCTGTCCCGACTGTATGACACAGAGGAGAGGTCCATTGAGCACACTCCCATACTTCTGGCGTCGTGTCTGGTGGCACCGGTGGTGTGGGAGGTTGACGCGGACATCGAGCGGGCGTTACGTACAGAGCCCACTCCCCCCCAGGGTCCAGAGGGTCGTACGTACGTGCCGTTAGAGGTCCGCGATCGATTGATCTATTGGGCTCACACGTCACCCTCCTCTGGTCATCCTGGCATCGGTCGGACAGTGCACTGTCTTAGTGGGAAATACTGGTGGCCCACTTTAGCCAAGGACGTGAGGGTTTATGTTTCCTCCTGCTCGGTGTGTGCTCAATGTAAGGCACCTAGACACCTGCCCAGAGGGAAATTACAACCCCTACCCATTCCACAACGGCCGTGGTCCCATCTATTACAACCCCTACCCGTTCCACAACGGCCGTGGTCCCATCTATTACAACCCCTACCCGTTCCACAACGGCCGTGGTCCCAGCTATCGGTGGATTTCATGACGGACCTTCCACCGTCACAAGGGAACACCACGATCCTGGTCGTTGTGGATCGGTTTTCTAAGTCCTGCCGTCTCATTCCTATGCCCGGTCTTCCTACAGCCCTACAAACTGCTGAGGCCCTATTTACACACGTCATCCGGCACTACGGGGTACCTGAGGATATTGTATCTGATCGGGGTCCCCAGTTCACCTCAAGGGTCTGGAGGGCGTTCATGGAATGTCTGGGGATCTCGGTCAGCCTGACCTCAGGTTTTAACTCCAAGAGTAATGGGCAGGTGGAGAGAGTGAACCAGGATGTGGGTAGGTTTCTGCGGTCCTATTGCCAGGACCGGCCGGAGGAGTGGTCGGGTTTTATCCCCTGGGCAGAGATGGCCCAAAACTTCCTCTGCCACTCTTCCACTAACCTTACTCCATTTCAGTGTGTGTTAGGTTGTCAGCCGGTCCTGGCACCTTGGCATCAGAGCCAGATCGAGGCACCTGCGGTGGAGGAGTGGATTCGGCGCTCGGAGGAGACCTGGAACGCTGCCCATTTAAAGTCCTGAGGAGATTGAACGAGGTTTGTTATAGGTTACAGCTTCCTCCTGAGTATCGTATTAACCCCTCGTTCCATGTGTCTCTCCTCAGGCCGGTGGTAGGTGGTCCACTCCAGGAGTCTGAGGTACGGGAGGTTCCTCCGCCCCCACTGGACATCGAGGGGGCACCGGCGTACTCGGTCCGTTCCATCCTGGATTCGAGGCGTCGGGTGTAGACTGTTAATATTACTGATTTAGCTAAATGTGTCGGTATAGACTGTTAAAATGACTGATTTAGCTAAATGTGTCGGTATGGACTGTTAATATGACTGATTTAGCTAAATGTGTCGGTATGGACTGTTAATATTACTGATTTAGCTAAATGTGTCGGTATGGAGTGTTAATATTGCTGATTTAGCTAAATATGTCATATAGACTGTAAACAAGACTGATTTAGCTAAATGTGTTGGTATAGAGTGTACATATTACTGATTTAGCTAAATGTGTCGGTATGGAGTGTTAATAGGACTGATTTAGCTAAATGTGTCGGTATAGACTGTATATATGACTGATTTAGCTAAATGTGTCGGTATAGACTGTTAATATTACTGATTTAGCTAAATGTGTCGGTATAGACTGTTAATATGACTGATTTAGCTAAATGTGTTGGTATGGACTGTTAATATGACTGATTTAGCTAAATGTGTCAGTATAGACTGTTAATATTACTGATTTAGCTAAATGTGTCGGTATAGACTGTTAATATGACTGATTTAGCTAAATGTGTTGGTATAGACTGTGGCGCAGTGGTCTAAGGCAGTGAATCCAGGCTCTGTCGTAGCCGGCCGCGACCGGGAGACCCATGGGGCGGCGCACAATTGGCCCAGCGTCGTTCAGGGTAGGGGAGGGAATGGCCGGCAGGGATGTAGCTCAGTTGGTAGAGCATGGCGTTTGCAACGCCAGGGTTGTGGGTTCGATTCCCACGGGGGGCCAGTATGAAAAAAATAAAAAAAATAATGTATGCACTCACTTAACTGTAAGTCGCTCTGGATAAGAGTGTCTGCTAAATGACAAAAATGTAAAATGTTAATATTACTGATTTAGCTAAATGTGTTGCTATGGACTGTTAATATTACTGATTTAGCTAAATGAGTTGGTATGGACTGTTAATATTACTGATTTAGCTAAATGTGTCAGTATAGACTGTTAATATTACTGATTTAGCTAACTGTGTTGGTATAGACTGTTAATATTACTGATTTAGCTAAATGTGTTGCTATGGACTGTTAATATTACTGATTTAGCTAAATGTGTTGCTATGGACTGTTAATATTACTGATTTAGCTAAATGTGTCGGTATGGAGTGTTAATATTACTGATTTAGCTAAATGTGTTGCTATGGACTGTTAATATTACTGATTTAGCTAAATGTGTTGCTATGGACTGTTAATATTACTGATTTAGCTAAATGTGTCGGTATAGACTGTTAATATTACTGATTTAGCTAAATGTGTCAGTATAGACTGTTAATATTACTGATATAGCTAAATGTGTCGGTATATAGACTGTTAATAGGACTGATTTAGCTAAATGTGTCGGTATAGACTGTTAATATTACTGATTTAGCTAAATGTGTCGGTATAGACTGTTAATATTACTGATTTAGCTAAATGTGTCGGTATAGACTGTATATATTACTGATTTAGCTAAATGTGTCGGTATGGAGTGTTAATATTACTGATATTTATTATTAATATGACTGATTTAGCTAAATGTGTCGGTGTGGACTGTTAATATTATTGATTTAGCTAAATGTGTCGGTATGGAGTGTTAATATGACTGATTTAGCTAAATGTGTCAGTATAGACTGTTAATATTACTGATTTAGCTAAATGTGTCATAAAGACTGTATATATTACTGATTTAGCTAAATGTGTCATAAAGACTGTATATATTACTGATTTAGCTAAATGTGTCATAAAGACTGTATATATTACTGATTTAGCTAAATTTACATTTACATTTTAGTCATTTAGCAGACGCTCTTATCCAGAGCGACTTACAGTTAGTGAGTGCATACATTATTTTTTTATACTGGTCCCCCGTGGGAATCAAACCCACAACCCTGGCATTGCAAACGCCCTGCTCTACCAACTGAGCTACACCCCTGCCGGCCATTCCCTCCCCTACCCTGGACGACGCTGGGCCAATTGTGCGCCGCCCCATTGGTCTCCCGGTCGCGGCCGGTTACGACAGAGCCTGGATTCGAACCAGGATCTCTAGTGACACAGCTTACACTGCGCTGCAGTGCCTTAGACCACTGCGCCACTCGGGGACCCAGTATATACAGTCTTTATAAATGTGTCATAAAGACTGTATATATTACTGATTTAGCTAAATGTGTTGCTATGGACTGTTAATATTACTGATTTAGCTAAATGTGTTGCTATGGACTGTTAATGTTACTGATTTAGCTAAATGTGTCGGTATGGAGTGTTAATATGACTGATCTGGCTAAATGTGTCGGTATAGACTGTATATATTACTGATATAGCTAAATGTGGCGGTATGGACTGTATATATTACTGATTTAGCTAAATGTGTCATAAAGACTGTTAATATTACTGATTCAGATAAATGTGTCGGTGTGGACTGTGTGGTCTGGTAAAGTATTGTTATGGATGGACAGTACTGAAGGAACCCAGATCAGTAATACAATGGCAAAAATATCTTAAAAGGGATCAACTTAGTGTGACCAATTGATTGGACAGAGCAATGCTAGTGATCTTAGGTGTGACCAATCGGACGGTAGAGGTATGTCTTCTAAGGAGACCCTGGGGAACGTAGGTCGGGTGTCCAATCTCTCCCAAGTCGGTTGTAGTCTGAAAAGTTTCGCTTCGTTGACAACAGAAAGAATGGATTCATCATCTGTGTCCCAATTGGAACCCTTTCCCTTTATAGCCCAATGTGTGTGTGTTGTTTTTATGTGTTTTGTTGAACACACTCTGACCCGACCGTGACCTAATTGTGGTTTTGAACTTGACCATGGCAGGCGGTCGGTTCGTTCAGTTCAGTCGAGACATCTGGATCTAAGACTGAGTCACTCCTCCCGACAGACCCCCCCCCCCCCCCCCCAGAGTTGGAGCTGCCAGCCGACCGACCGACGAACCAACCAACGATATGATATGAAGTCTATTTATAGGAAGGGTTTGTCTGCATTGTTGCCATGCTGTGCTTGGAGGCTGCTTCCTTCCTTCCTTCCCTTCACTCCCTCATCCTTCTGTCTCTGATCCCGTCCTGATCCAGTCCCAGGTTGTAGTGGTGTGTTTGTTCCCTTCATTGTGCTGTAGTGGGTTTAGCTCGATGAGAGAGGTGGTGGCTAGTGCCTGCCAGGAGGAGGGGGAGATGTGAGACAGATCTCTGGGCTGCTCTGATCTGCTCTCAGGCAGAAATATGTAGGTCATGTTATGAAACAAACACCTAGAGGAGAGAGAGAGATGGGGAGAGATGGGGAGAGAGAGAGAAAGAGAGAGAGAGAGACACAGACAGACAGACAGACAGACAGACAGACAGACAGACAGACAGACAGACAGACAGACAAGAGAGAGATTACATCTAGACATCTAGACAAATATAAATTAAATCTAGATTCTATCTAGACATCTAGACACCATAGAGCACACAAAAAACGATACATACCTCGGCCTAAACATCAGCGCCACAGGTAACTTCCACAAAGCTGTGAACGACCTGAGAGACAAGGCAAGAAGAGCCTTCTATGCCATCAAAAGGAACATAACATTTGACATACCAATTAGGATTAAAATACTTGAATCAGTTATAGAACCCATTGCCCTTTATGGTTGTGAGGTCTGGGGTCTGCTCACCAACCAAGAATTCACAAAATGGAACAAACACCAAATCGAGACTCTGCATGCAGAATTCTGCAATAATATCCTCAGCGTACAACGTAAAACACCAAATAATGCATGCAGAGCAGAATTAGGCCGATACCCGCTAATGATCCTAATCCAGAAAATAGTCGTTAAATTCTACAACCACCTAAAAGGAAGCGATTCCCAAACCTTCCATAACAAAGCCATCACCTACAGAGAGATGAACCTGGAGAAGAGTCCCCTAAGCAAGCTGGTCCTGGGGCTCTGTTCACAACCACAAACGGACCCCACACAGCCCCAGGACAACATCACAACTAGACCCAACCAAATATTGGGGAGATGCCAGAGCTGAGGAATGTTAAAGTGTTTAAGTATAGCCAATTGGAATTTGTGGTCTGTATATTTTATAATTTCATAGAGGATACCATCAACACCACAGGCCTTTTGGGGTTGGAGGGTTTGTATTTTGTCCTGTAGTTCATTCAATGTAATTGGAGAATCCAGTGGGTTCTGGTAGTCTTTAATAGTTGATTCTAAGATTTGTATTTGATCATGTATATGTTTTTGCTGTTTGTTCTTTGTTATAGGGCCAAAAAGATTGGAGATGTGGTTTACCCATACATCTCCGTTTTGGATAGATAGCTCTTTGTGTTGTTGTTTGTTTAGTGTTTTCCAATTTTCCCAGAAGTGGTTAGAGTCTATGGATTCTTCAATTACATTGAGCTGATTTCTGACGTGCTGTTCCTTCTTTTTCCGTAGTGTATTTCTGTATTGTTTTAGTGATTCACCATAGTGAAGGCGTAGGCTCAGGTTTTCTGGGTCTCTATGTTTTTGGTTGGATAGGTTTCTCAATTTCTTTCTTAGGTTTTTTCATTCTTCATCTAACAATTTGTCACTGTTGTTACTTTACTTATTTTCTGTTAGAGATTTTTAGATTTGATAGGGAAGCTGAGAGGTCAAATATACTGTTTAGGTTTTCTACTGCCAAGTTTACACCTTCACTATTACAGTGGAACATTTTGTCCAGGAAGTTGTCTAGAAGGGATTGAATTTGTTGTTTCCTAATTGTTTTTTGGTAGGTTTCAACACTACTTTCATTCCATCTATAGCATTTCTTAATATTATGCAGTTCCTTTTGCTTTGATGCCTCATGATTGAGTATTGCTCTGTTCAAGTAGACTGTGATTTTGCTGTGGTCTGATAGGGGTGTCAGTGGGCTGACTGTGAACGCTCTGAGAGACTCTGGGTTGAGGTCAGTGATAAAGTAATTTACAGTACTACTGCCAAGAGATGAGCTATAGGTGTACCCAGCATAGGAGTCCCCTCGAAGCCTACCATTGACTGTGTACATACCCAGCGTACGACAGAGCTGCAGGAGTTGTGACCCGTTTCTGTTGGTTATGTTGTCGTAGTTGTGCCTAGGGGGGCATATGGGGGAGGGAATGCTGTCACTTCCAGGTAGGTGTTTGTGTCTCCCTGTGTGCTGAGAGTCAGGTTCTAATCCAGTTCTGGCATTTAGGTCGCCACAGACTAGTACATGTCCCTGGGTCTGGAAATGGTTGATCCCCCCCTCTAGGATGGAGAAGCTGTCTTCATTAAAGTATGGGGATTCTACTGGGGGGATATAGGTAGCACACATGAGGAAATTTTTCTCTGTTGAGATTATTTCCTTTTGAATTTCTAGCCAGATGTTCCTGTTTTGACTAATTTAATAGAGTGGGTTAGGTCTGCTCTATACCAAATTAGCATACCCCCTGAGTCCCTTCCCTGTTTCACACCTGGTAGTTTGGTGGATGGGACTACCAGCTCTCTGTAACCTAGAGGGCAACCAGTGGGTCCGTCTCCTCTATACCATGTTTCTTGTAGGATGACAATGTCTGTATTTCTGATTTATTTGGTGAAGTCCAGGTTCCTGCTCTTTAGGCCAAAGGCAGATGACCTCAGACCTTGGATATTCCAGGATGAGACAGTAAAAGCTTTGTGTTCCATAAAGTGTCTAGTGTTGTTTTCATGTGGTTTAGTCCCGGACCATCACAGTAGGTGTGAGCATAGCATGTTGAGCATCTGATACATACCTCTTAGATAGCAGGATGGGGCTTGGGCGGGTGTATTAGGGGGGTTGGGCCTGTTGCTCTGCTCACGGCCTGGGAATATGTGCGGCTGTCATGTTGAGGTCCTTACTGCTGGGGCAGAAGGGGCAAAATATTGATCTGGGGGGGGGGGGGGGCTGTATAGGGTGTGGCTAGGGTTTGTTTGGGGAGGGGTCGACTGGTTGGGGTGGAGATGTGGCTGGTGGTGCTGTGGTCTGGGTGTAGGTCCTTTTGGTGTGGATCCTCTTGGTGCTCTTGGGGGGGGGGGGGGTCTGTTTCTTTGTTGCTCCTGTGTGAGGTGCTGGGGCTGCGGTGAGGGTGATGTCCTTCAGGGTCCTGGCAAAGGTGGAGACTGCTGCCTTGTGGTCCTCTGTAGCTCAGCTGGTAGAGCACGGTGCTTGTAACGCCAAGGAGGAGGAGGAGGGGGGGGAGGAGGAGGAGGAGGGAGGAGGGGGGAGGAGGGGGGAGGAGGACGTGTGCGTGTGTGTGCTTGTGTGTGTATGCATTTTTAATACTGTATTATACAGCAGCTCCTTCAGTCCTTTAGTCCTGTGCCAGTTGGCAGCCTGGGTCTCTCCTCTCCTCTCACTAATCCAGAGAACCCCCTCTCAAAACCAGTCCTCCTCTGCTCTCCTCTCCTCTCACTAATCCAGAGAACCCCCTCTCAAAACCAGTCCTCCTCTCCTCTCCCCCTCTTGTCTTCTCTAATCCCTACCAAGGCTTGTTCAGACTCGAAGTGAGGAAAGTGTCAACCTGTTATTTCCCTCAGTTACCCGTTACTTAGTCTGTGTCCCAAAAACGACACCCCCTATTCCCTATGTAGTGGTTAAAGGTTGTGCACTACGTAGGGAATAGGGGTGTCGTTTGGGAAGAAGCCTTACTCTGCATGGTGGATGTATAATTTGGTTAATGCTCCACACGGTGTCTGAATGAGCCGTGTAACAGTATTAGACATCATTCTGTACAGTAATAACACATTTACTGTTAGAACTGTCAAATCAGTTACCAAGAGAGAGACGGTCTTATTATTCTAGCAAACACAAAGTATTTCTGTTACTGGTGTAGTGTCGAGTAAACGTTGCTAATTATGCCGTGAAACCAAGGAGTCCGCTAATACTGTACTTTGATTATAAGTTTTATTTATATCACAAGATTTCAGCATAAGTTTACAGACGTCTGCAGCATCTGGAGAACAGTGTCCCAAAAATAATATGTCTGTTCTGATCTTCTTTGTCTCAAACCAAGTATTTATAATCTTTACCAGGATATGAGTGGTTTCCCATACTGACCAATCAGCTGTCTCCACACAACAGACTTCCTCTGTTCTATGGGGTGTCCCTCTAAAACTGCTCCTCCTAAAACTGAATAAACATCCTCTCAGGTTCCACTTTGAAAACATTAGCAAAGTCATAATCCCTCATACACTACATAGGAAAACAACTTTGATTCCCCTCTGATGAAAGGGTAGACTATGCCCTAGAAGAGTTTTATTGCGAGAAACTCCTCTCTCTCTCTCATGATGTCATCAGACCAGTGTTGTGACGACATCCCTCCCTTCCTCACAGGATGGCAGGCTAACCCAGTCGCACACACACACACGCACACACACACACACATTATGGCAGGCTAACCCTGTCACCATTAAAAAAAAAACCTTGACACAGCTTCCTCGGCTTTCTCAACCTCCTTCCTCAATCACAATATTACAGCAACCTTACAGCAACTTCACAACAACCTTAAAGCAACCTCACAACAACCTTAAAGCAACCTCACTATAAACACACGTACACATGGATTGTGTGTTATAGATATGTGTTAGTACAGTAGAGGCCTGAGGACACACTTAATATGTTGTGAAATCTGTTATGAATGTATTGTAATGTTTTTAAAAATGATGGACCCCAGGAAGAGTAGCTGCTGCCTTGGCAGGAACTAATGGGGATCCATAATAAACCCCAGGAAGAGTAGCTGCTGCCTTGGCAGGAACTAATGGGGATCCATAATAAATACAAATACAACAACCTCACAGCAACCTCACAGCAACCTCACAACAACCTCACAGCAACCTCACAACAACCTAACAGCAACCTCACAACAACCTAACAGCAACCTCACAACAACCTCACAGCAACCTCACAACAACCTAACAGCAACCTCACAACAACCTAACAGCAACCTCACAACAACCTAACAGCAACCTCACAGCAACCTAACAGCAACCTCACAACAACCTAACAGCAACCTCACAACAACCTCACAGCAACCTCACAACAACCTAACAGCAACCTCACAACAACCTTCCAGCAACCTCACAACAACCTAACAAAGGGCTGTGACTGTCATGGTTTCAGTAAAACCGTTCGAATAGCACCGAGAAAAAGACTCCCATTTTCTCCTCTCCTTGGTTCCTGACTGCATGTGCTGCCATAGATATAGAATGAATAGAACGGACGTCCCCATTCAAGTCAATGACGGCAGAATGGGTGGACTTGCGTCCATTGCGAGTGTACCCATTGGGAGCAAAGCAGGAAGTAAAAACAGGAAGTGTACCCATCAGTATGTGCTGTGATTTGTTGATTCAACTCAACTGACATTACAAAAAATACAATCCATTGCACGAGCCACATCAGTTAACATCATTTGAATGAACATTCTACATTACCATGGAAATGATTTCATTACAATACCAGGCAGCCATTACGAGTGTACCCCCTGAGTTTACCAGTCAGATTGCCAGGGTTAGAGGTTCCAAGCCTGTTCTATTCATTCTATTTCTATGTGTGCTGCTGCTGCAGGGAGGGGGGTGTTGCCTAGCAACCCCAACAGTACACATGGTACTCCTTTGCTACAACACCTTGCTTGTTTCAGCGAGGAGCAACAAAGTTTAATCAGGTTGAAAAGAGTCCATGTGACCGCAGAAACAAACTCAACCGCACAAATGTCCCGCCTTCCCGTCTTCTGTTCAGCTGTTCGTAAAAAGTATTATTTTATTTTCATGATGGTCTTCATCCTTAAACGTCCGTAATACGGTAATTGTGCCAGCCCTAACATTACAGCAACCTCTCATAACCATCAACTCCAACCTCATAATACACCTTACATAACTATCAACTCCAACCTCATAATACACCTTACATAACCATCAACTCCAACCTCATAATACACCTTACATAACCATCAACTCCAACCTCATAATACACCTTACATAACCATCAACTCCAACCTCATAATACACCTTACATAACTATCAACTCCAACCTCATAATACACCTAACATAACCATCAACTCCAACCTCATAATACACCTTACAT
>NC_140009.1:2150110-2167610 GCF_964263955.1 Coregonus lavaretus | reverse complement strand
ATATGGATGGGAGAGAGTGAGTGAAAGAGAGAGAGAGAGAGTGAGAGAGGGGGGATAGAGCGATAGAGAGAGAGAGAGTCCTCCCTACACTCCACCCATCCTCAAAAATACTATCAGGGGACAGCAGCTCATAGAAAATGTTATTTCATCATCCCAATCACTGAAAATGAAAATGTCATGGCAAATTTAGATTATCATTAGATTATCATGCTTTTATATCTTCATCCAAACTGCTTTTAGAGGAGATCTGTTCAGATATGAAGATATGAAGAGCTGGACTTTTTCATGCATTCTGAGTCCGCATCCCAATGGGCCCTAGTAGAAGGTAGTGCACTAAATAGGGAGGAGGGTGCCATTTGGGACGTAGACTGGATATGACTGTAAAACACTTGGTAAGGGTCAGAGTTGTATGTGGGTGGGGGGGGGGGGGGGGGGGGGGATAACAAGGCAGGCAACAGGAGGAGGACGGAGAGAGGGGCGCCATCAGATCATCTAAAACGATCAGTAGAACAGAGGAAAGAATGTGTTTGCAGAGATTGTCTAGCGTCTGCAGACATGGGTCAAATACATATATGTCACATACTTTCAAGCTGCGCATGGTTTAGTTTGCCTTGAACAAAGTCTCTAAAGAGTCCTATGCGTGAACTGCCGACATTATTACGCATATTAATTGATAATGATGGAAAATAGGATATGCATAATTTAAAAAATAATAATAGTTATATAGATATATATATATAGAGGTGAAAGCATTGGAAATGCTTTTGGCGGTTAACATGCTTCTGTTTTGTGGGTGGCACTGTGTGCTGTTTTCGATGGATGGGTCCTGGCCTCTCGGGGCCTTAGGGATACGGAGGGACGTGGGTGGGATGCTGATCACTGGGATGACGGCTCAACTTGGGATGGGGAGGGGCTTTAGCGGGGGAATTAGTGGAGAACAATTGAAGGGTTACTCCGTAGCAATGCAAATATCACGGTACAGCTATATGGACACTCAATCATTACGCTATTTTTTATTGGTAAATTTACAAACATATATAATGATAAATAGACTTGAAACTTGTATCTCATTATGGTGTATGGTGAAATAAGTATAGCCAGTTATAATTGTAATGGCTTAGCTGATAATAACAAAAGAAGAACAATATTTACATGGCTCAAAGAGAAGGAATATAATATCTATTGTATACAGGAAACTCATTCAACAATTCGAGATGAAGTAGCGTGGAAAAAAGAATGGGGGGGGGAAATATACTTCTCCCATGGGCAAAGAAATTCAAAAGGGGTGATGATATTAATTAATAGTAATTTCGATCCGAATGTGCAAATTGTCCAAATAGATACGCAAGGTAGATGGATTATTTTAAATATGGTATTGGACCATAAACAGATATGGCTCATTAACCTTTACGGACCAAATAATGATGATCCACAATTCTTTGACAATATATATAATAAATTATCAAGCCTGCAAGCAACTCAAGACAATATTATTATGGTGGGGGATTATAATACTGTTTTAAATAGCTCAATGGACCGAAAAGGAAATCACACCACAAACAATCACCCAGATGCTCTTAAGGAAATTGTGAATGTCATGGATACATTAGAACTAGTAGATATATGGAGGCTTAAATATGCTGATCTAGTGAGATATACATGGCGGAGACTGAATCAAGCTAGTCGTCTTGACTTCTTTCTTATCTCATTCTCGTTGGCACCAAAAGTAAAAAAAGTGTTGATAGGGGACAGAATGCGGTCGGACCATCATATAATAGGCATATACATTACTCTGACTGAATTTCCACGTGGGCGAGGATATTGGAAATTTAATCAAAGCCTATTAGATGATAATTTATTTATAATTAGAACAAAGGAATTTATAACTGACTTTTTCCAACATAACATAGGTACAGCGAATCCCCTTATTGTATGGGACACCTTTAAATGTGCCTTTAGAGGCCATGCAATTCAGTACTCATCTCGAAAACAAAAGCAATTTAGGTCAAAAGAGTTTATACTAAGAAAGGAAATAGAAAGTCTAACAGAACAGATAGATGGCAATAAAAACTGTAACATAGAGGCTCAGAATAAATTAGAGGAAAAACAAAAAGAAATGGAAAAACTTATTCAAGAAAGATCAAGTGTAATATATTATAAAAATAAAGCAAACTGGATGGAATATGGGGAAAAATGCACAAAATTCTTTTTTAATCTTCAACATAGGAATGCTACCAAAAAGAACTTAATGAAACTGGTTACAATTGACGGAGTCACCCATAATTCACCTAATGATATTTTGAAGGAAGAAACAAAGTATTTTAAGCATATGTTTTCTTTTCAGTCGCCTCCATCTCCTCTAACTGAAGCTAATTGTAGAGATTTTTTTTCTATTGATAATGTCAAATTAACAGCCACACAGAAAGACTCATGTGAAGGTGAAATTACAGAGGAGGAACTTCTGGATGCAATTAAAGACTTTAAGTCCAGGAAAACTCCAGGGTTGGATGGCATACCAATCGAGGTATACCAAACCTTTTTTGATATACTAAGAGGACCGTTATTAGCATGTTTTAACCACTCCTATGTAAATGGTAGATTATCTGACACTCAAGAAGAAGGTCTGATCTCAATATTACTGAAACAGGATACAAGTGGAAAATATAAAGATCCAGTCCATTTACAAAATTGGAGGCCACTTACACTTCAGTGTTGTGATGCAAAAATCCTAGCAAAATGTATAGCGCATAGAATTAAAAAGGTATTGTCGGATATTATTCATTCTAATCAGACAGGTTTTTTACATGGAAGATACATTGGAGATAATATAAGACAAGTATTGGAAACAATAGAACACTATGGAAAATCAGGGAAACCAGGCCTGCTATTCATAGCAGACTTTGAAAAGGCATTTGATAAAGTTCGACTGGAGTTTATATATAAATGCCTGGAGCATTTCAATTTAGGAGAATCTCTTATAAAATGGGTCAAAATCATGTATAGTAACCCTAGGTGTAAAATAGTAAATAATGGCTATTTCTCAGAAAGTTTTAAACTGTCAAGAGGAGTGAAACAAGGTTGTCCACTATCGGCATATCTATTTATTGTGGCCATCGAGATGTTAGCTATTAAAATCAGATCCAATAATAATATCAGAGGATTAGAAATACAGGGCTTAAAAACAAAGGTGTCATTGTACGCAGATGATTCATGTTTTCTTTTAGATCCACAACTAGAATCCCTCCACAGCCTCATAGAGGATCTAGATACATTTTCTAACCTCTCTGGATTAAAACCAAATTATGACAAATGTACTATATTACGTATTGGATCACTAAAAAATACAATTTTTACATTACCATGTAGTTTACCAATAAAATGGTCTGATGGTGATGTAGATATACTCGGAATACATATCCCAAAGGAAATAAATGATCTCACTTCAATAAATTTTAATAGAAAGTTAGCAAAAATAGATAAGATCTTACTACCATGGAAAGGAAAATACCTGTCAATTTGTGGAAAAATCACCCTGATTAACTCTTTAGTATTATCCCAGTTTATCTATTTGCTTATGGTCTTGCCTACGCCTAGCAAACAGTTTTTTAAATTATATGAGAAAAAAATATTCAATTTTATTTGGAACGGCAAGCCAGACAAAATTAAAAGAGCATATTTATATAATGAATATGAATTCGGAGGACAGAAATTATTAAATATTAAAGCATTAGACCTATCACTAAAATCTTCAGTCATCCAAAAGTTATACTTAAATCCGAACTGGTTCTCAAGCAAATTAGTAAGATTGTCTCACCCACTGTTCAAGAAAGGCCTTTTTCCCTTTATTCAGATTACAACCTCTCACTTTCAGTTATTTGAAAAGGAAATAATCTCCCAAATGTCACTATTTCTAAAACAAGCCATAGAAAGTTGGTTGCAATTTCAATTTAATCCTCCAGAAACGACAGAACAAATAATGCAACAAATATTGTGGTTAAATTCAAATATACTAATTGACAAAAAACCTTTATTTTTTGACAGAATGTTTAAAAAAGGTATAATCTTCGTAAATGATATCATCGGTAGGACTGGTGGAGTTATGTCGCACATGCAGCTAACAAAAACATATGGAAATGTCTGCTCTACCCAAAATTACAACCAAATAATTGCAGCCTTACCGCAAAAGTGGAAGAGGAAAGTTGAAGGGGGAGAAAGTAAGGAACTTGTCTGTCGGCCTTGCATTAAAGAACATAATTGGTTAAGGAAAACTGTGATAAATAAAAAAGTATATCAGTTTCACTTAAGGACCAAAGGATTGACAGCCGTCCCATATAGATTGCAAAATAGTTGGGAAGAGATCTTTGACGTACCGATCCCATGGCATAGTGTTTATGAACTGACACGCAAAACGACACCGGATTCAAAAATTAGAATCTTTCAATTTAAATTATTATATAAAATTCTTGCTACCAATAGAATGTTATTTATATGGGGGATAACATCTTCCCAGCTCTGCAGAGACAGAATCATTAGATCATTTGTTTTGGTTCTGTCCATTTGTAGCTTGTTTTTGGACACAGGTCCAGGAATGGCTAAAGGATTGCAATATTTACCTGGAACTAACCTTGCAGATAGCATTACTGGGTGATCTGAAAAGTCATAGTCAATCAATCAATAATATAATAATACTTTTAGCAAAAATGTTTATTTTTAATTCACAATCTGTAGAAGCAATGAGAATAGAAAGGTTCAGAACTTTTGTAAAACATCACAGTACGGTTGAAATATATATGGCAAATAGAAATCCAATATGGATGGTTTTAAGAGATAGATGGGAGGTATTGAATGGAGTTGAAGGATGGGACTAATAACAAATAACAACAAATAATAACAAAGATAGCTAATAATGTAAGCATACAGTGTCCATAATAAGTATATAGGTTGTATGTTGGGAGCTTTTGGGAAAGAGCACAGTTAGAAAGATATGGCATATAGAAGCAAACCGGATGGACATCATGAAAATGATCGGAGAGGTTGAGAGTAGAAGAAGTTCAGGAGCAAAAAAATAAATAAATATATATATATATATATATATATATATATAGATATAGAATTATTGTAAAATTAACTCTGTCCATAAGGTGTAGATAGTAAGTATAGACCGGAAGTAGAGGCCTGGGCGTTGTTGTTCACTAATTTACTCCAAGTAGGGAAAGGATGGTGGGGTTGAAAAGTAATAAAGGGGAATATATATATTTAAAAAAATTCTAAACATGGGGGATTGGAAGTGATGCAGACAATTACATTGATAGAAGATACAATCTATCTGCAATATTAAGCTGATCCATCCCCCCCCCCAAAAAAAAAAAAAAAAAAAAAAAAAGTCTCTAAAGAGCAAACTCCAAGCTAAATCAAGCGCACCTCAAATACTTTTGAGTATCTGAATAGTAGTTAACCCATTTACTGTATGACATGTAAGTCTAGACAGTAGTTAACCCAGACAACAGCAGTACCTATTTGGAATTCTGAATGTTGCTGTCATGTAGTAGTTGTGCTTTGCAGTTGGGTCTTGGGATATGTCAAATGGTTCTGTTTACACTCTCACTGGCAGTACGGAATATGTCAAATGGTTCTGTTTACACACTCACAGGCAGTACGGAATATGTCAAATGGTTCTGTTTACACTCACACAGGCAGTACGGAATATGTCAAATGGTTCTGTTTACACTCTCATTGGCAGTACGGAATATGTCAAATGGTTCTGTTTACACTCACACAGGCAGTACGGAATATGTCAAATGGTTCTGTTTACACTCTCATTGGCAGTACGGAATATGTCAAATGGTTCTGTTTACACTCACACAGGCAGTACGGAATATGTCAAATGGTTCTGTTTACACACTCACAGGCAGTACGGAATATGTCAAATGGTTCTGTTTACACTCACACAGGCAGTACGGAATATGTCAAATGGTTCTGTTTACACTCACACAGGCAGTACGGAATATGTCAAATGGTTCTGTTTACACTCTCATTGGCAGTACGGAATATGTCAAATGGTTCTGTTTACACTCTCATTGGCAGTACGGAATATGTCAAATGGTTCTGTTTACACTCTCATTGGCAGTACGGAATATGTAAAATGGTTCTGTTTACACTCACACAGGCAGTACGGAATATGTCAAATGGTTCTGTTTACACACTCACAGGCAGTACGGAATATGTCAAATGGTTCTGTTTACACTCACACAGGCAGTACGGAATATGTCAAATGGTTCTGTTTACACTCACACAGGCAGTACGGAATATGTCAAATGGTTCTGTTTACACTCACACAGGCAGTACGGAATATGTCAAATGGTTCTGTTTACACACTCACAGGCAGTACGGAATATGTCAAATGGTTCTGTTTACACTCTCATTGGCAGTACGGAATTGTAGTAAAGAAATACCTATTTTATTTGTTTATCTCCACTTCTCTAAATTAGAGGAGAAAAGCCTGACTGTCATCACAAACCTGACTGTCAGCACAAACCTGACTGTCATCACAAACCTGACTGTCAGCACAAACCTGACTGTCATCACAAACCTGACTGTTATCAGAAACCTGACTGTTATCAGAAAATGTGTGGAACCCTATTGTTATAGTGGGTATTAGTTATGTTGGTTAGATTATTACTATTGTTATAGTGGGTATTAGTTATGTTGGTTAGGTTATTACTATTGTTATAGTGGGTATTACTTATGTTGGTTATTAAAGAAGTGGGGAGGTTATTAAAGGGGAGAGGTTATTAAAGAAAAGGAGAGGTTATTAAAGGGGAGGAGGTTATTAAAGAAGAGGGGAGGTTATTAAAGGGGGGGTTAATACAGGGGAGGGGAGGTTAATACAGGGGAGGGGAGGTTAATACAGGGGAGGGGAGGTTAATACAGGGGAGGGGAGGTTAATACAGGGGAGGGGAGGTTAATACAGGGGAGGGGAGGTTAATACAGGGGAGGGGAGGTTAATATAGGGGAGGGGAGGTTAATACAGGGGAGGGGAGGTTAATACAGGGGAGGGGAGGTTAATACAGGGGAGGGGAGGTTAATACAGGGGAGGGGAGGTTAATACAGGGGAGGGGAGGTTAATACAGGGGAGGGGAGGTTAATATAGGGGAGGGGAGGTTAATACAGGGGAGGGGAGGTTAATACAGGGGAGGGGAGGTTAATACAGGGGAGGTGAGGTTAATACAGGGGAGGTGAGGTTAATACAGGGGAGGTGAGGTTAATACAGGGGAGGGGAGGTTAATACAGGGGAGGGGAGGTTAATACAGGGGAGGGGAGGTTAATATAGGGGAGGGGAGGTTAATACAGGGGAGGGGAGGTTAATACAGGGGAGGGGAGGTTAATACAGGGGAGGGGAGGTTAATACAGGGGAGGGGAGGTTAATACAGGGGAGGGGAGGTTAATACAGGGGAGGGGAGGTTATTACAGGGGAGGGGAGGTTAATACAGGGGAGGGGAGGTTAATACAGGGGAGGGGAGGTTAATACAGGGTCCATACATAGCAGCTCAACATCTCAACTCCCCGTGATTTAGAAAACATTTTCAGTCGCAATTTGCTTTTACCACATGCAGCTTTAATCATTTCCATGATCTTGATAAGAAGTAAGCATGGTTTGTTGTAATGTGGTCCTCTGTAGCTCAGCTGGTAGAGCACGGCGCTTGTAACGCCAGGGTAGTGGGTTCGATCCCCGGGACCACCCATACACACAAAAAAAATAAAATTATGCACGCATGACTGTAAGTCGCTTTGGACAAAAGCGTCTGCTAAATGGCATAATATTATTATGTTGTAAGGTAGGCCTACTGTGCTTTATATTTGTGTGAGAGGGTTAATAGTTAATCTAACGTTACTTGAAGACTAGTTTGTTAGCTTTAGCTAGCAGTAACTAGTTAAAGTAGTGGAGCAATGACCTGACTGGTGGGTTCTTGTCCTTAGAAAGGACTCTTTCATTTGTTCTTCAGGATTTCCTCATAAGTAGTATTTTGAAACAGAGCTCATTTCCCCCAAAAAAATGGCACTTTCCGGGGGCGAAAATGTTTGTAAAAAAAATACATTAAAACTCTATAAGATGAGTTCAGAAGCTCATGAGCTTTTTTGATCGAAGTTGGATGTGTTCACACCATCACGCGCGTTCTCTTTCAAACTGCCCAACAGTTATTTTGGCTGAAGAAATAAAGCCAACTAGGGGTTTGTAGTTTAAGTTAGAAACGTATGCATATTAACCAATCGTGTACTAGCTAAATATAAGGGCCTTTAAATATTTACCTGTCAAAACCAGGTCTCCATCCAACCTTTTTACGCGAGTAAAGTACACGTCATGACAGGCCTGATGGAAAAGGAAACATGTTCTGTAATCTTTCCAAATGTCAACAAAACAAAGTACTCTAGACAAGGTAGGATCTTTTTGTGTTGGTAAAATGAATCATGCGAGAAATGTTGGTGGAAATGCTTTTATGTGCAAATATTGATAAAATAACCATCAGATCGAAGTAAACTTGGAGTCAAGCGATAACATGTTGTGTGGTCCTCCCACTACGACTCATCCGGAAACCATGCAGTTTATTAGGCTACAGATGAAATAAATGATGATGAACTTCACAGGGTGGTGAAAGTACAAGGTGATGAGCTTGATGCTCCTTTCCAATAAATATCGAGGGTCTTATTCTGGTAACATTATAATCGATGATTGGCTGCCTGTTCGACAAATAAAAAATAATCTCACTATTTTGCCCATAAATAATAATCTCATCATATATGTGCACTCTAGCCAACCACGCGCCAATACCAGAGCACACTCAGCTATTGTCACGTTCGTTGTATAAAGTATCGGACCAAGGTGCAGCGTGGTTTGCGTACATGTTTAATTTATTAAAAAACACTTGACAAAATAACAAAAGCAACTGAACGTGAAGTTCTAAAGGCTAACACCAACAAGCCTAAACAGAAACACAGCTATATCACTTTTTATCGTGTGAGAAAACCATCAGTAGAGTTGAAAATGCAATGGAAACCCATTTAAATTGTATTTTTTTTATTCTGTACATGGACATTTAACCACAAAAGGTATTTTTTATGTGCATTACTTCATCACGCACAGCGGACAGTAATGTACTAATGAATAGAACGTAATGTAACGCCTGGCAGAGTGGTGCCAGGAAAATAACCTCTCCCTCAACGTCAACAAAACGAAGGAGCTGATCGTGGACTTCAGGAAACAGGAGAGGGAGCATGCCCCTATCCACATCAACGGGACAGCAGTGGAGAAGGTGGAAAGCTTCAAGTTCCTCAGCGTACACATCACCTGACAATCTGAAATGGTCCACCCACACAGACAGTGTGGTGAAGAAGGCGCAACAGTGCCTCTTCATCCTCAGGAGGCTGAAGAAATGTGGCTTGGCCACTAAGACCCTCACAAACTTTTACAGATGTACAATTGAGAGCATCCTGTCGGGCTGTATCACCGCCTGGTACGGCAACTGCACCGCCTGCAACCGCAGGGCTCTCCAGAGGGTGGTGCGGTCTGCCGAACGCATCACTGGGGGCACACTGCCTGCCCTCCAGGACACCTACAGCACCCGAGGTCACAGGAAGGCCAAAAAGATCATCAAGGACATCAACCACCCGAGCCACGGCCTGTTCATCCCGCTACCATCCAGAAGGCGCGGTCAGTACAGGTGCATCAAAGCTGGGACCGAGAGACTGAAGGCCAACAGCTTCTATCTCAAGGCCATCAGACTGTTAAATAGCCATCACTAGCCGGCTACCACCCAGTTACTCAACCCTGCACCTTAAGAGGCTGCTGCCCCATATACATAGACATGGAATCACTGGTCACTTTAATAATGGAATCACTGGTCACTTTAATAATGTTTACATACTGCTTTACTCATCTCATATGTTTATACTGAATTCTAGTCTACTGTATATTAGTCAATGCCACTCTGACATTGCTCGTCCTAATATTTATATTTTATTCATTTATTCCATTCTTTTACATTTAGATGTGTGTGTATTGTTGTGAATTGTTAGATACTACTGCACTGTTGGAGCTAGGAACACAAGCATCTGCTAAATATGTGTATGTGACCAATTAAATGTTATTTCTATTTCATTTTATCCGCAAACAAGTCAATTTGATGGAAACACATCTCTGGTGTGAAAATGTGCATATTGTTTTAAACAGATTTTTTGAATATTCACATGAAAATCTGTCGGCAATTGGATGGAAACCTAAAGTTAAAGTCAAGAAAAAAAAGATGAAATGGCAGTGTGCATTCCCCCAGACTAAATCCCAAAGCATTTCTGTGACAGTAGACAAGAACAGCTCAAGGACATAACTACATAAATTTCAATGGGAGAGAATACATGCATTAAAGCTCTGTGAAGCTTTGTGATTGACAAGGACAAGTTTGATGTTGGACAACAATAGAATGTTCATGATTTAATGTGTGCCAAAGATGGTAAGATGAAAGTTTATACTGAGAGGGACTTTTAAACATACTGCCGTACCCAAGACTTGGTCGGTTGGCAGAAATGAAAGTGCAGGCTTTGTTGCCAGAAATACATTTCATATACAGTGGGGGAAAAAAGTATTTAGTCAGCCACCAATTGTGCAAGTTCTCCAACTTAAAAAGATGAGAGAGGCCTGTAATTTTCATCATAGGTACACGTCAACTATGACAGACAAAATGAGATTTTTTTTTCCAGAAAATCACATTGTAGGATTTTTTATGAATTTATTTGCAAATTATGGATGAAAAATAAGTATTTGGTCAATAACAAAAGTTTCTCAATACTTTGTTATATACCCTTTGTTGGCAATGACACAGGTCAAACGTTTTCTCTAAGTCTTCACAAGGTTTTCACACACTGTTGCTGGTATTTTGGCCCATTCCTCCATGCAGATCTCCTCTAGAGCAGTGATGTTTTGGGGCTGTCGCTGGGCAACACGGACTTTCAATTCCCTCCAAAGATTTTCTATGGGTTTGAGATCTGGAGACTGGCTAGGCCACTCCAGGACCTTGAAATGCTTCTTACGAAGCCACTCCTTCGTTGCCCGGGCGGTGTGTTTGGGATCATTGTCATGCTGAAAGACCCAGCCACATTTCATCTTCAATGCCCTTGCTGATGGAAGGAGGTTTTCACTCAAAATCTCATGATACATGGCCCCATTCATTCTTTCCTTTACACGGATCAGTCGTCCTGGTCCCTTTGCCGAAAAACAGCCCCAAAGCATGATGTTTCCACTCCCATGCTTCATGTATGGTGTTCTTTGGATGCAACTCAGCATTCTTTGTCCTCCAAACACGACGAGTTGAGTTTTTACCAAAAAGTTCTATTTTGGTTTCATCTGACCATATGACATTCTCCCAATCCTCTTCTGGATCATCCAAATGCACTCTAGCAAACTTCAGACGGGCCTGGACATGTACTGGCTTAAGCAGGGGGACACGTCTGGCACTGCAGGATTTGAGTCCCTGGCGGCGTAGTGTGTTACTGATGGTAGGCTTTGTTACTTTGGTCCCAGCTCTCTGCAGGTCATTCACTAGGTCCCCCCGTGTGGTTCTGGGATTTTTGCTCACCGTTCTTGTGATCATTTTGACCCCACGGGGTGAGATCTTGCGTGGAGCCCCAGATCGAGGGAGATTATCAGTGGTCTTGTATGTCTTCCATTTCCTAATAATTGCTCCCACAGTTGATTTCTTCAAACCAAGCTGCTTACCTATTGCAGATTCAGTCTTCCCAGCCTGGTGCAGGTCTACAATTTTGTTTCTGGTGTCCTTTGACAGCTCTTTGGTCTTGGCCATAGTGGAGTTTGGAGTGTGACTGTTTGAGGTTGTGGACAGGTGTCTTTTATACTGATAATAAGTTCAAACAGGTGCCATTAATACAGGTAACGGGTGGAGGACAGAGGAGCCTATTAAAGAAGAAGTTACAGGTCTGTGAGAGCCAGAAATCTTGCTTGTTTGTAGGTGACCAAATACTTATTTTCCACCATAATTTGCAAATAAATTCTGCTACACCCTCGAACCCCGAGACCATCCTTCCTACCTCGTGTCTGGCGGCTACACTCATCTGGGGAATAGAGAACCAGGTCCGTGAGGCTGGAATGGGTTTATTCCTCCAGGCTTGCCTGCCACCCTGGCTCCCATCGGACCCTGGCCTTTGTGCGACAACGCTTTTGGTGGCCCACTATGGTCCCTGACGTCTACGCGTTCATTGGTGCATGCACTGTCTGTGCTCAGAATAAGACTCCTCGGCAAGCTCCGACTGGCCTCCTTCAACCTCTTCCTGTCCCTCACCGTCCCTGGTCACATACATCCCTGGACTTCGTCACTGGTCTCCCTCCGTCTGATGGCAACACCACTATCCTCACGGTGGTGGACAGGTTTTCCAAAGCCGCCCATTTCATTCCCCTCCCTAAGTTACCTTCAGCCAAGGAGACGGCCCAGCTCATGGTGCAGCACGTCTTCCGGATCCATGGACTTCCGGTGGACATGGTCTCCGACCGTGGTCCTCAGTTCTCGTCCCGGTTCTGGAAGGCGTTCTGCACACTCATTGGGTCGTCAGCCAGCCTGTCCTCCGGGTTTCACCCCCAGTCTAATGGCCAGTCGGAGTGAGCCAATCAGGACCTGGAACTGACTCTTTGCTGCCTCGTCTCTGCCAACCCCACCACCTGGAGCCAGCAACTCGTGTGGGTAGAATACGCACGCAACATCCTCCCCTGCTCAGCCACTGGTCTCTCGCCGTTCGATGGGTTATCGCCCCCGCTCTTCCCTGAGCAAGAGGAAGAGGTCAACATATCCTCTGTCCAGATGTTTGTCCGCCGCTGTCGCCGTACCTGGAAAAGAGCCCGGTCTGCTCTTCTCAAGACCACCTCCAGGTATCGACGACAGGCGGACTGCCACCGGACCCTGTCTCCCCGTTATCGTCTCGGGCAGAGGGTATGGCTGTCCACTCGGGATCTGCCCCTCCGGGTGGAGTCCCACAAACTTTCCCCCTGTTTTATCTGCCCTTTCCCCATCTCTAAGATCCTTCGCCCCTCGGTTGTTCGTCTTCTGTTGCCACGCACCCTCCGTTTACATCCCACTACAAGGATTAAACCTCTGTCTCCCAGCCCTCTGTCTCACAGCCCTCTGTCTCCCAGCCCTCTGTCTCCCAGCCCTCTGTCTCCCAGCCCTCTGTCTCCCAGCCCTCTGTCTCACAGCCCTCTGTCTCACAGCCCTCTGTCTCACAGCCCTCTGTCTCACAGCCCTCTGTCTCACAGCCCTCTGTCTCCCAGCCCTCTGTCTCACAGCCCTCTGTCTCACAGCCCTCTGTCTCACAGCCCTCTGTCTCCCAGCCCTCTGTCTCCCAGCCCTCTGTCTCACAGCCCTCTGTCTCACAGCCCTCTGTCTCCCAGCCCTCTTTCTCACAGCCCTCTGTCTCACAGCCCTCTGTCTCCCAGCCCTCTGTCTCCCAGCCCTCTGTCTCACAGCCCTCTGTCTCACAGCCCTCTGTCTCCCAGCCCTATGTCTCCCGGCCCTCTGTCTCCCGGCCCTCTGTCTCACAGCCCTCTGTCTCCCAGCCCTCTGTCTCCCAGCCCTCTGTCTCCCAGCCCTCTGTCTCACAGCCCTCTGTCTCCCAGCCCTCTGTCTCACAGCCCTCTGTCTCTCAGCCCTCTGTCTCACAGCCCTCTGTCTCCCAGCCCTCTGTCTCCCATCTTAATCATATATTTTTATTGGCCAGTCTGAGATGTGGCTTTTTCTTTGCAACTCTGCCTAGAAGGTTAGCATCCCGGAGTCGCCTCTTCACTGTTGACGTTGAGACTGGTGTTTTGCGGGTACTATTTAATGAAGCTGCCAGTTGAGGACCTGTGAGGCGTCTGTTTCTCAAACTAGACACTCTAATGTAATTGTCTTCTTGCTCAGTTGTGTACCGGGGCCTCCCACTCCTCTTTTTATTCTGGTTAGAGCCAGTTTGCGCTGTTCTGTGAAGGGAGTAGTACACAGCGTAGTACGAGATCTTCAGTTTCTTGTCAATTTCTCGCATGGAATAGCCTTCATTTCTCAGAACAAGAATGGACTGACGAGTTTCAGAAGAAAGTTATTTGTTTCTGGCCATTTTGAGCCTGTAATCGAACCCACAATTGCTGATGCTCCAGATACTCAACTAGTCTCAAGAAGGCCAGTTGTATTGCTTCTTTAATCAGCACAACTGTTTTCAGCTGTGCTAATATAATTGCAAAATGGTTTTCTAATGATCAATTAGCCTTTTAAAATTATAAACTTGGATTAGCAAACACAACGTGCCATTGGAACACAGGACTGATGGTTGCTGATAATGGGCCTCTGTACGCCTATGTAGATATTCCATTACAAATCAGCCGTTTCCAGCTAAAATAGCCATTTACAACATTAACAATGTCTACACTGTATTTCTGATCAATTTGATGTTATTTTAATGGACAATTTTTTTTTTTTCTAAGTGACCCCAAACTTTTGAACGGTAGTGTACATGCCCTGGTAGGACGCCAGGTGGCGCCCCCCAGATGGGAGGGGGGATACTGTCACACCCTGATCTGTTTCACCTGTCTTGTGCTTGTCTCCACCCCCCTCCAGGTGTCTCCCATTTTCCCTCATTATTCCCCTGTGTATTTATACCTGTGTTCGTCTGTTGCCAGTTCGTCTTGTCTCGTCAAGCCTACCAGCGTGTTTTTCCCAGTACTCCTGTTTCTCCATAGCCCCTGTTTTTCCAGTTTTGAACACTCTGCCTGCCCTGACCCTGTGCCTGCATGCCGTTCTGTACCTTACTGACTCTGCCCTGGAATACCGACCTCTGCCTGCCCTTGACCTGACCTCTGCCTGCCCTTGACCTGACCTCTGCCTGCCCTTGACCTGTCGTCTGCCTGCCCCCTGTTTTGTTAATAAACATCTGTGATTCGCACTGTCTGCATCTGGGTCTTATCCTGAGTTCTGATAGTAACAGATAGCTCAGCAACATTGTAACAGATAGCTTTGCAACAATGTTTCACATAGCTCAGCAACATTGTAATAGATAGCTTTGCAACAATGTTTCAGATAGCTCAGCAACATTGTAATAGATAGCTCAGCAACATTGTAGGCTACTCTGGAAATTACACAAATACGTTGACTATGACTCTCCAAAGGAAATACTGAAATACAATACCATATAGATTCAACTTCAAAGACTATTCATCACATAAAACTCTGTACATGGTTTTGAGTTTACCTCTGGCACACTAAAAAGTTGGATACTGTTTAGGTACAGCGCCTACAGCAGACCATACCAACCATGACAAGTAATTCAGTGAATAAAACGTCTACCAAAGAAATTACAATTACACCAAGTGATGTAAAGTGACATATTTTATACTTTTCAAATTAGATTTAGAGTTGAAAATTCTACTATGAGCGTCCTTTTCTCTCTCAAAGATCTGCTGCCCCGTTCCTTTTCTCTCTCAAAGATCTGCTGCCCCGTTCCTTTTCTCTCTCAAAGATCTGCTGCCCCGTTCCTTTTCTCTCTCAAAGATCTGCTGCCCCGTTCCTTTTCTCCCCCCCGTCTGCATCTGGCCATTTGGTATGGCCCGGACAAGTCGCTCTGTACAGTCTCCCCACCTGAAGCAGAGGCGCAGCTGCGCTGTCTGAATGCGATACGGAACGAGAGAGGAGGAACGCTCTTATGGACTTTTAACGACGACTTTGGGGAGTTTTTAATATCCGCGTGTTTTCATTTACACGTCATCATTAATTTACATGATTTTGTCGTGGCATGTCGGTTCCCGTTGTTACGAGCTCTATGGGACTATATACTGCATGAGTTGAGAAGGAAGGATTGGGTCGGTTGATGCATGCCTGGGTTGACATCGATCACTGCTCTGCCCGGCAGCCTTCTCTTTCCAGAGGAGTGGTTACGCTGTATATTCTACAGGGGAGTTTGGATAAAGTATCAAGGTAAGCAGTATGTTATTCTTACAGTCTATGGCAGTAACGTACCTACAGTACCGTATTCTTCAATGTCATTTATAGTAGAAGTTTGTTGTGGAACATCACATTGTTGAATGTCACCAACAGCAATTCATGTCACATTTGGAAACCAAATCAGACGTTTTTTAGTTATTTTCCAAACACAGCAGAAAGGGCACGTCTTCTCAGCAGAAAATGCATATCTTCTCAGCATAAAAGGCACCTCTTCTCAGCAGAAAACGCATGTCTTCTCAGCAGAAAACGCATGTCTTCTCAGCATAAAAGGCACGTCTTCTCAGCAGAAAGGGCACGTCTTCTATTTTAGTTGTTGGTCAAAAAACACTGTAAATCACCAAGAATTCTGTAAAAAAATACATTTTTTTATTCAGTAAATCTGTTCCCAAATATTCCTACAAATAAAAAGAGACGTACACTGAGTGTACAAAACATTAGGAACACATTCCTAATATTGCGTTACACCCACTTTTGCCCTTAGAACAGCATAATCCAGAGAAGGGGGTTACAGAGGGAGGAGCCTTTTCTGTCAGGTTGGCTGGATGTCCTTTGGGTGGTGGACCAGTCTTGATACACAGGGGAAACGGTTGCGCTTGCAGTTCTTGACACACTCAAACAGGTGCGCCTGGCACCTACTACCATACCCCGTTCAAAGGCACTTAAATCTGAATGGCACACATACACAATCCATGTCTCAATTGTCTCAAGGCTTAAAAATCCTTCTTTAACCTGTCTCCCCCCCTTCATCTACACCGATTGAAGTGGATTTAACAAATGGCATCAATAAGGGATCATAGCTTTCACCTGGTCAGTCAATGTCATGGAAAGAGCCGTTGTTCCTAATGTTTTGTACACTCAGTATATGTGATCGAATCTCAATGCAAGCAAGGTATGAAATTATTTCCAAATACAATTTATTTTGGGGCTTACTTGTGGTTAATTTGCTGGGTACATAGTTTTTTTTTATTATGGTCCGGTCCCCCGAGCAGCCGCTCGAACAAAAATGTGCCCGCGACTGAATCCAGTTTCCTACCCCTGGCCTATTCTCCCATGTAGTAGGACTATTAGTAGAGCAGTGTTGTAGCAGTAGTGTAGTAGGGTCTCCAGAAGCATGTCTACTGTGTATACATTGGGTTAATTCAGATCTGCAGGGGCACAGTTAGCTGTACGCCAACAACAACGGTGAGTGAGATCACCTCCGACAGACAGACAGACAGAGTGAGATCACCTCCGACAGACAGACAGACAGAGTGAGATCACCTCCGACAGACAGACAGACAGAGTGAGATCACCTCCGACAGACAGACAGACAGAGTGAGATCACCTCCGACAGACAGAGTGAGATCACCTCCGACAGACAGAGTGAGATCACCTCCGACAGACAGACAGAGTGAGATCACCTCCGACAGACAGAGTGAGATCACCTCCGACAGACAGACAGAGTGAGATCACCTCCGACAGACAGAGTGAGATCACCT
>NC_140009.1:2110110-2147610 GCF_964263955.1 Coregonus lavaretus | reverse complement strand
TAATCCTTCTACCCCCCCCCCCCCCCCCCCCAAAAAAAAACATTTTGTAAAGTGATTATCCCACTGGCTATAGGGTGAACGCACCAATTGGTGAGCGTCTGCTAAATGACGTAAATGTGCCCTTGAGCAAGGCACTTAACCCTAATTGCTCCTGTAAGTCGCTCTGGATAAGAGCGTCTGCTAAATGACTAAAATGTAAATGTAAATGTATATTGTGAACAGACTCTAGTCTTTGTTGTGAACAGACTCTAGTCTATATTGTGAACAGACTCTAGTCTATGTTGTGAACAGACTCTAGTCTATATTGTGAACAGACTCTAGTCTATATTGTGAACAGACTCTAGTCTATATTGTGAACAGACTCTAGTCTATATTGTGAACAGACTCGAGTCTATATTGTGAACAGACTCTAGTCTATATTGTGAACAGACTCTAGTCTATGTTGTGAACAGACTCTAGTCTATGTTGTGAACAAACTCTAGTATATATTGTAAACAGACTCTAGTCTATATTGTGAACAGACTCTAGTCTATATTGTGAACAGACTCTAGTCTATATTGTGAACAGACTCCAGTCTATATTTTGAACAGACTCCAGTCTATATTGTGAACAGACTCTAGTCTATATTGTGAACAGACCCTAGTCTATATTGTGAACAGACTCTAGTCTATATTGTGAACAGACTCTAGTCTATATTGTGAACAGACTCTAGTCTATATTGTGAACAGACTCTAGTCTATATTGTGAACAGACTCTAGTCTATATTGTGAACAGACTCTAGTCTATATTGTGAACAGACTCTAGTCTATATTGTGAACAGACTCTAGTCTTTGTTGTGAACAGACTCTAGTCTATATTGTGAACAGACTCTAGTCTATATTGTGAACAGACTCTAGTCTATATTGTGAACAGACTCTAGTCTATGTTGTGAACAGACTCTAGTCTATATTGTGAACAGACTCTAGTCTATATTGTGAACAGACTTTAGTCTATATTGTGAACAGACTCTAGTCTATATTGTGAACAGACTCTAGTCTATATTGTGAACAGACTCTAGTCTATATTGTGAACAGACTCGAGTCTATATTGTGAACAGACTCTAGTCTATATTGTGAACAGACTCTAGTCTATGTTGTGAACAGACTCTAGTCTATGTTGTGAACAAACTCTAGTCTATTTTGTGAACAGACTCTAGTCTATATTGTGAACAGACTCTAGTCTTTGTTGTGAACAGACTCTAGTCTATATTGTGAACAGACTCTAGTCTATATTGTAAACAGACTCTAGTCTATATTGTGAACAGACTCTAGTCTATGTTGTGAACAGACTCTAGTCTATATTGTGAACAGACTCTAGTCTATATTGTGAACAGACTCTAGTCTATATTGTGAACAGACTCTAGTCTATATTGTGAACAGACTCGAGTCTATATTGTGAACAGACTCTAGTCTATATTGTGAACAGACTCTAGTCTATGTTGTGAACAGACTCTAGTCTATGTTGTGAACAAACTCTAGTCTATATTGTAAACAGACTCTAGTCTATATTGTGAACAGACTCTAGTCTATATTGTGAACAGACTCTAGTCTATATTGTGAACAGACTCTAGTCTATATTTTGAACAGACTCCAGTCTATATTGTGAACAGACTCTAGTCTATATTGTGAACAGACCCTAGTCTATATTGTGAACAGACTCTAGTCTATATTGTGAACAGACTCTAGTCTATATTGTGAACAGACTCTAGTCTATATTGTGAACAGACTCTAGTCTATATTGTGAACAGACTCTAGTCTATATTGTGAACAGACTCTAGTCTATATTATGAACAGACTCTAGTCTATATTGTGAACAGACTCTAGTCTTTGTTGTGAACAGACTCTAGTCTATGTTGTGAACAGACTCTAGTCTATATTGTGAACAGACTATCTGTTGTGAACAGACTATCTGTTGTGAACAGACTCTAGTTTCTGTTGTTAAACAGACTCTAGTTTCTGTTGTTAAACAGACTCTAGTATCTGTTGTTAAACAAACTCTAGTCTAGTCTCTGTTGATTCTAGTCTCTATTATTTGTTTGAATAAAACTTATTTGTTAAAATAACTTAGTGTTTTTACAGTCTTTAATATCCAACAATAAAATAAAAAAACTTGAGGGGCCAAATAAAATCACAGCCAGTTGGGGAACCATGGTCTATATCAATAAGAGCACCCCTGTAGAGTCTACACCAATCAGAGCATCCCTCTAGACTCTACACCAATCAGAGCATCCCTCTATAGTCTATACCAATCAGAGCATCCCTCTATAGTCTATACCAATCAGAGCATCCCTCTATAGTCTATACCAATCAGAGCATCCCTCTATAGCATTGGTCCAAACCTTTTTCAGTTATTGTACCATTACATTTACATTTTAGTCATTTAGTAGACGCTCTTATCCAGAGCGACTTACAGTTAGCGAGTGCATTTTTTTTTTTTCATACTGGCCCCCCGTGGGAATCGAACCCACAACCCTGGCGTTGCAAACGCCATGCTCTACCAACTGAGCTACATCCCACCAACTGAATGTTGCTCTGCCCGGAGTAGCTCTGACGTAGACCCTCATGGGAATTTTACCAGTAACCCTGTGGACTCGTGAGTCTTTTCAAGTACCCTCCCATGGGTCCTAGTATCCCTGGTTTGGAACCACTGCTCTAGAGTCTACACCAATCAGAGGATCCCTCTAGAGTCTACACCAATCAGAGCATCCCTCTAGAGTCTACACCAATCAGAGGATCCCTCTGTAGCAGTGGTATTCGAAGATTTTTCAAAGGTTTGCGACCCCTAGTGGGGTTACGGGATAATTATTTTATGGGAGAAACAGAATTGGAAAAATACAATTTTATTGAGTAAATGTATGTATTATTTATCTTGAATTGAAGGTTATTTGTTGATGTGAAAAATGTAAGGTTGTGTCATTAGATTTGGGGTGCAGTGGTGTCGGGTGAATGTTCTGGGGGGGGAAATGGTGGCCCCAGAATGTTTTGGTGAAAAAGTTTGGATACCACTGCTCTAGAGTCTACACCAATCAGAGCATCCCTCTAGAGTCTACACCAATCAGAGCATCCCTCTAGAGTCTACACCAATCAGAGCATCCCTCTGGTCGATCTTCAAGGTATTCCTAGTCGATCACCAAACATTTCTGTTGAAAAGCCAACAATAAAAAGACATAAAGGCTTGCGCTCCTTTTATTTTGTGTTGTGCTGTTGGTGGTAGGTTCACTTGATTCAGAAGCCCTGTTGGCGGTAGGTTCACTTGATTCAGAAGCCCTGTTGGCGGTAGGTTCACTTGATTCAGAAGCCCTGTTGGCGGTAGGTTCACTTGATTCAGAAGCCCTGTTGGCGGTAGGTGCATTTGATTCAGAAGCCCTGTGTACCGGATACGCAAAGTATTCCCATTTTGAACCATTTTATTTGTCTGAAAAGACAAACTCCGCCTACGCCGCGGACCAGGAGATCTGTGGCTAAATCGAGTGCGCCTACTGCGCTGGCCAATCGGATAGCTCAAATCACCGTACCTACCTAAAGCTTCCACGACCCCGGCCACAGCAAAGTTTGATACTAGCCTACGTGAGATTTCATAACTTTGAAAACCATGACCAGAGAGAAACTGTCAAAGAATACAGCATAGAGCTGCTGTTTTTATGAGTTCACGTCTAAGTTTTATTCAGCGCTGTCAACACTGCTTTTATTCAACACTATTACAAAACATAAAACGCGCTTCTCTCTACTTCCACTCGCGCTCGTATCGATAGCCCTGCGTTTTTATTATTATTAGCAGCTCGTCGTGTCTTTTAATAGCGAGGAGTATTTCACTTTCTCTGGTCATAGATGCGATGCGGTGCGACTCGAGTTTGGCCATCAGGTGGAAGACGGTGTCCCCTCTCTCTGGTCAGTCTCACCTGAGGAAAGGAAGGAGAGAGCAGGGACCGTGAAGAGGCTGCTCTCTCCCTCCATCCTCTGAGACTGTGTTCAAAACAACTGGGAACTGGGAACTCTGGGGGAAAAAAAGAGATCCGACTGGGGAAAATCGTTTTGAACGGTCATCCAACTCGGAAACTCTGGCATCTTTCTAGAGCTCCGACTTTGCGACCTGAAGTTCACGGACGTCATGATTTGACCAAATTCCGAGTTCCCAGTTGTCTTAAAAGGACCATGACCACCAAAGCCTTGGCCAGGTCGATGAAGACGGCTGCACAGTACTGTCTTTTATTGATCGCGGTTATAATATCGTTTAGGACCTTGAGTGTGGCTGAGGTGCACCCATGACCAGCTCGGAAACCAGATTGCATAGCGGAGAAGGTATGGTGGGATTCGAAATGGTCGGTGATCTGTTTGTTAACTTGGCTGGAAATGTCAGAGTTTTTGGTAGCCTTCCTAATCCAGGATTCAGACACTGCTAGAACAACAGGGTTGGTGGAGTGTGCTAACGCAGTGAATAACTCAAACTTAGGGAGGAGGCTTCTGATGTTAACATGCAAGAAACCAATACTTTTACGGTTACAGAAGTCAACAAATGATAGCGCCTGGGGAGTAGGAGTGATACTGGGGGCTGCAGGGCCTGGGTTAACCTCTACATCACCAGAGGAACAGAGGAGGACTAGAATAAGGATACGGCTAAAGGCTTTAAGAACTGGTCTTCTAGTGCGTTGGGTACAGAGAATAAAGGGGGCAGATTTCCGGGCGTTGTAGAATAGATTCAGGGCATTATGTACAGACAAGGATATGGAAGGATATGAGTACAGTGGAGGTAAACCTAAGCGTTGGGTAACAATGAAAGAGATAGTATCACTGGAGGCACCGATTTGAGCCGGTCTCCACGTGTGTGTGGGGTGGTACAAAGGAGCTATCTGAGGCAGGTTGAGCGGGACTGGGGGCTCTACAGTGAAATTGTATAATAAGAACTAACCGAAACAGCAATAGGCTAGGCATATTGACATGGGAGAGAGAGGGATAAAGCACTCACAGGTGTTGTTCGAGAGGGCTAAGACAACAACTGGTAATGGCGACGAAAGTTTGGGCTGAGGCTAAACAGATAAACAGGACAGATAAACAGGATGGGGTACCGTGTAAAGGAACAGTCCAGCAGGCATCAGCTGTGTAGCTGAGTGATCATAAGGTCCAGTGAACAGCAATAGGTAAGTCCGGTAGCAAGTTTGATGGCTGCTACGGCTCAGGAGAGCAGGAGGCACGGCTGTTGATTGCGTGTGCTAGCGGGCCGGGGCTAGCAGATGGATCTTCGTGGTCGTCGCAACGGGAAGCCTGTTGAAACCACATCAGGCGATTACGTCGGCAGACCAGTCGTGATGGATCGGCGGGGCTCCGTGTCGACACTAGGAGGTCCCGTCCGGTTGACAGAGAGGTAGATAGCCGGTAGATGGGCCTGGCTCGAGGCTAGCTCAAGGCTAAATGGTGCTAGCTTCGGAACAGTGGTGATTAGCCAACAACAACATCCATTTGGTTGCAGCTAGCTAGTTGCGATGATCTGGTGTTAAAGGTCCAGTGATTCAGTGATTCAGGCAGAAAATCTGATATGTTCTGGGTCGATAGCACGCTGTGCAGACTGGCCGATAATTGTCCAGGCTAGAGCTGGCTGGTAGGTAGTGCAGGCCACGGACAATGGTGAATACCGCTAACGTGGCTAATAGCAAGTAGCTAGCAAGTAGCTAGTTAGCTGGCTAGCTGGCTAGTTTCAGCCGGTTCTAGATAAAAAGGTATAAGAAATAATAGAATCCGTTCCACATTGGGTGAGGCGGGTTGCAGGAAAGTATATTTAGTTGAAGGATGAAAAGTGAGATTGAGAAATATATACGAAAAAGACATAAAACAAACAAAAAAAAACAGCCTATTTACACGAGCACATTACATAATACATGACCGCACTGCTACGCCATCTTGGAACAAGGGGGCTCCTGGATACCTGGAAGAGGTAAAGAGGTTCAACTTCTCCAGTTGCCATGACTTCATTTGTTGTTTTTTCCTCTCTCTTTCTTACATGGAGTGTTTACGGACATATTCAATCTCTCCCTATCCCAGTCTGCTGTCCCCACTTGCTTCAAGATGTCCACCATTGTTCCTGTACCCAAGAAAGCAAAGGTAACTGAACTAAATGACTATCGCCACGTAGCACTCACTTCTGTCATCATGAAGTGCTTTGAGAGACTAGTTAAGGATCATATCACCAATACCTTACCTGACACCCTAGACTTCAATTTGCTTACCGCCCCAATAGATCCACAGACGATGCAATCGCCATCACACTGCCCACTGCCCTATCCCATCTGGACAAGAGGAATACCTACGTAAGAATGCTGTTCATTGACTATAGCTCAGCCTTCAACACCATAGTACCCTCCAAGCTCATCATTAAGCTCGGGGCCCTGTGTCTGAACCCCGCCCTGTGCAACTGGGTCCTGGACTTCCTGACGGGCCGCCCCCAGGTGGTAAAGGTAGGAAATAACACCTCCACTATGCTGATCCTCAACACTGGGGCCCCACAAGGGTGTGTGCTCAGCCCACTCCTGTACTCCCTGTTCACCCATGACTGGGTGGCCACGCACACCTCCAACTCAATCATCAAGTTTGCATACGACACAACAGTAGTAGGCCTGATTACCAACAATGATGAGTCAGCCTACAGGGAGGAGGTGAGGGCCCTGGCAGAGTGGTGCCAGTAAAATAACCTCTCCCTCAACGTCCACAAAACGAAGGAGCTGATCGTGGACTTCAGGAAACAGCAGAGGGAGCACGCCCCTATCCACATCGACGGGACAGCAGTGGAGAAGGTGGAATGCAATCAGGTTCCTCAGCGTACACATCACTAACAATCTGAAATGGCCCACCCACACAGACAGTGTGGTGAAGAAGGCGCAACAGCGCCTCTTTAACCTCAGGAGGCTGAAGAAATTCGGCTTGGCCCCTAAGACCCTCACACACTTTTACAGATTCACAATTGAGAGCATCCTGTCGGGCTGTATCACCACCTGGTACGGCAACTGCACCGCCCACAACCGCAGGGCTCTCCAGAGGGTGGTGCGGTCTGCCCAACGCATCACCAGGGGCACACTGCCTTCCCTCCAGGACACCTACAGCACAAGGTGTCACAGGAAGGCCAAAAATATCATCAAGGACATCAACCACCCGAACCACGGCCTGTTCACCCCGCTATCATCCAGAAGGCGAGGTCAGTACAGGTGCATCAAAGCTGGGACCGAGAGAATGAAAAACAGCTTCTATCTCAAGGCCATCAGACTGTTAAATAGCCATCACTAGCCAGCTACCACCAGGTTACTCAACCCTGCACCTTAGAGGTTGCTGCCCCATATACAGTGGGGGAAAAAAGTATTTAGTCAGCCACCAATTGTGCAAGTTCTCCCACTTAAAAAGATGAGAGGCCTGTAATTTTCATCATAGGTACACGTCAACTATGACAGACAAAATGAGGAAAAAAAATCCAGAAAATCACATTGTAGGATTTTTAATGAATTTATATGCAAATTATGGTGAAAAATAAGTATTTGGTCAATAACAAAAGTTTCTCAATACTTTGTTATATACCCTTTGTTGGCAATGACACAGGTCAAACGTTTTCTGTAAGTCTTCACAAGGTTTTCACACACTGTTGCTGGTATTTTGGCCCATTCCTCCATGCAGATCTCCTCTAGAGCAGTGATGTTTTGGGGCTGTCGCTGGGCAACACGGACTTTCAACTCCCTCCAAAGATTTTCTATGGGGTTGAGATCTGGAGACTGGCTAGGCCACTCCAGGACCTTGAAATGCTTCTTACGAAGCCACTCCTTCGTTGCCCGGGCGGTGTGTTTGGGATCATTGTCATGCTGAAAGACCCAGCCACATTTCATCTTCAATGCCCTTGCTGATGGAAGGAGGTTTTCACTCAAAATCTCACGATACATGGCCCCATTCATTCTTTCCTTTACACGGATCAGTCGTCCTGGTCCCTTTGCAGAAAAACAGCCCCAAAGCATGATGTTTCCACCCCCATGCTTCACAGTAGGTATGGTGTTCTTTGGATGCAACCCAGCATTCTTTGTCCTCCAAACACGACGAGTTGAGTTTTTACCAAAAAGTTATATTTTGGTTTCATCTGACCATATGACATTCTCCCAATCCTCTTCTGGATCATCCAAATGCACTCTAGCAAACTTCAGACGGGCCTGGACATGTACTGGCTTAAGCAGGGGGACACGTCTGGCACTGCAGGATTTGAGTCCCTGGCGGCGTAGTGTGTTACTGATGGTAGGCTTTGTTACTTTGGTCCCAGCTCTCTGCAGGTCATTCACTAGGTCCCCCCGAGTGGTTCTGGGATTTTTGCTCACCGTTCTTGTGATCATTTTGACCCCACGGGGTGAGATCTTGCGTGGAGCCCCAGATCGAGGGAGATTATCAGTGGTCTTGTATGTCTTCCATTTCCTAATAATTGCTCCCACAGTTGATTTCTTCAAACCAAGCTGCTTACCTATTGCATATTCAGTCTTCCCAGCCTGGTGCAGGTCTACAATTTTGTTTCTGGTGTCCTTTGACAGCTCTTTGGTCTTGGCCATAGTGGAGTTTGGAGTGTGACTGTTTGAGGTTGTGGACAGGTGTCTTTTATACTGATAACAAGTTCAAACAGGTGCCATTAATACAGGTAACGAGTGGAGGACAGAGGAGCCTCTTAAAGAAGAAGTTACAGGTCTGTGAGAGCCAGAAATCTTGCCTGTTTCTTATTGACCAAATACTTATTTTCCACCATAATTTGCAAATAAATTCATAAAAAATCCTACAATGTGATTTTCTGAAATTTTTTCTCTCAATTTGTCTGTCATAGGTGACGTGTACCTATGATGAAAATTACAGGCCTCTCTCATCTTTTTAAGTGGGAGAACTTGCACAATTGGTGGCTGACTAAATACTTTTTTCCCCCACTGTACATAGACTTGGAATCACTGGCCACTTTAATAATGGAACACTGGTCACTTTAATAATGTTTACATACTGCTTTACTCATCTCATATGTATATACTGTATTCTATTCTACTGTATTTTAGTCAATGCCACTCCGACATTGCTCGTCCTAATAGTTATATATTTATTTATTCCATTATTTTACTTTTAGATGTGTGTGTATTGTTGTGTATTGTTAGATACTACTGCACTGTTGGAGCTAGGAACACAAGCATTTCGCTACACCCGCAATAACATCTGCTAAATATATGTATGTGACCTATAAAATTTGATTTGATTTTACACTTACTACTAAAGTTTTATTTTTTTAAGCATTGGATTGGTATAAAGATAATCAAGATAGTTTCCTTCCACCAAGTCACATTAGGATTGAGTTATAATTTAAACCTAACCAAACCTACAGTATGTCCAGTATGCCATGGAGTTGTATAGAGTCCTCTAGTGGCCAAAAGCCTGTGTTCGCATGGGCAGCACCATTGAGGGCTTTCGCCATTTTGATTTACTCAACTGGGCGGGACTTCCAACTTAATTGGCTGATCCCTCCTGATGACCCGGTTGAGTAGAAGAAGAAAGTTGAATGAAGATGAAGAAGATGAAGTTGGCCTCTCTGGATCTCACAGACACCATTATGACTCAGATACAGAGATGTTGTCTACCCAAGTCTATGGTCCTGGCCCATCACCTTATGTATTACTGCCCCCCAGTGGCAGGAAGTGACATCCCCCAAAAACAACTATAGACCTACAACACATTCAGTCGTGGTCAAAAGTTTTGAAAAATGACACCAAATACTAATTTTCACAAAGTCTGCTGCCTCAGTTTTGATGATGGCAATTTGCATATACTCCAGAATGTCATGGAGAGTGATCAGATGAATTGCAATTAATTGCAAAGTCCCTCTTTGCCATGAAAATGAACTTAATCACACAAAAAAAACATTTCCACTGCATTTCAGCCCTGCCACAAAAGGACCAGCTGCCATCATGTCAGTGATTCTCTCGTTAACACAGGTGAGAGTGTTGATGAAGACAAGGCTGGAGATCACTCTGTCATGCTGATTGAGTTAGAATAACAGACTGGAAGCTTTAAAAGGAGGGTGGTGCTTGAAATCATTGTTCTTCCTCTGTTAACCATGGTTACCTGCAAGGAAACACGTGCCGTCATCATTGCTTTGCACAAAAAGGGCTTCACAGGCAAGGATATTGCTGCTAGTAAGATTGCACCTAAATCAACCATTTTTCGGATCATCAAGAACTTCAAGGAGAAAGGTTCAATTATTGTGAAGAAGGCATCAGGGCGCCCAAGAAAGTCCAGCAAGCGCCAGGACCGTCTCCTAAAGTTGATTCAGCTGCGGGATCGGGGCACCACCAGTGCAGAGCTTGCTCAGGAATGGCAGCAGGCGGGTGTGAGTGCATCTGCACGCACAGTGAGGCAAAGACTTTTGGAGGATGGCCTGGTGTCAAGAAGGGCAGCAAGGAAGCCACTTCTCTCCAGGAAAAACATCAGGGACAGACTGATATTCCGCAAAAGGTACAGGGATTGGACTGCTGAGGACTGGGGTAAAGTCATTTTCTCTGATGAATCCCCTTTCGGATTGTTTGGGGCATCCGGGAAACACCTTGTCCGGCGAAGACCAGGTGAGCACTACCATCAGTCTTGAGTCATGCCAACAGTAAAGCATCCTGAGACCATTCATGTGTGGGGTTGCTTCTCAGCCAAGGGAGTGGGCTCACTCACAATTTTGCCTAAGAACACAGCCATGAATAAAGAATGGTACCAACACATACTTCGAGAGCAACTTCTCCCAACCATCCAAAAACAGTTTGGTGACGACCAATGCCTTTTCCAGCATGATGGAGCACCTTGCCATAAGGCACAAGTGATAACTAAGTGGCTTGGGGAACAAAGCATCGACATTTTGGGTCCATGGCCAGGAAACTCCCCAGACCTTAATCCCATTGAGAACTTGTGGTCGATCCTCAAGAGGCGGGTGGACAAACAAAAACCCACAAATTCTGACAAACTCCAAGCATTGATTATGCAAGAATGGGCTGCCATCAGTCAGGATGTGGCTCAGAAGTTAATTAACAGCATGCCAGGGCGGATTGCAGAGGTCTTGAAAAAGAAGGGTCAACACTGCAAATATTGACTCTTTGCATAAACTTAATGTAATTGTCAATAAAAGCCTGACACTTATGGAATGCTTGTAATTATACTTCAGTATACCATAGTAACATCTGACAAAAATATCTCATAACACTGAAACAGCGAACTTTGTGAAGACCAATACTTGTGTCATTCTCAAAACTTTTGACCACGACTGTACATGTCTCCTAGCCTCTAAAACTAAAACAGAAACGAAATACTATAAAATAATATAAAATAGAAATAGAAAGGTTTTCATCAAACTGAAATGAAATAATAACGAGTTTAAAAATGAGTCAATCAAAACAAAAAAACGAAACAAAAAAATATATATATATAAGAATGTACAGAAAATAGCAAAACTAATATTCAATAATAACCTTTATTTAGCCACACACACACCACACATACACCACACACACACCACACATACACCACACACACACCACACACCACACACCACACACCACACACCACACACCACACACCACACACACACACACACAAATTGTGCCCTCCACTCCAGGTATCAGCTAGCTGCTGTATATAGTGAGATCTGGGACGATGACACCTGTTGTTTTGTTTTGGCTCTGTACTCCAGCACTTTGGATTTGAAATGACTCCATGACTATGAGATTAAAGTGCAGACTGTCAGCTTTAATTTGAGAGTATTTTCAAAAATGCTATCCTCCCCTGTTATTGTAATATTGAGAGGTTAGCATGTGTTGGGGGTATGATATAAAATGCTAACCTCCCTTGTTATTGTAATAGTGAGAGGTTAGCATGTGTTGGGGGTATGATATTTGTGCGTCTGTAACTTCCTCACTCATCAATATTTATGATTCATTCAGGAATATCCGTAACCATGGTAACATCCACATTAATATGGAAGTGTTTAGAAACATGTTCTTATTTACAAAAAAAGTGACTCCAAAATGACACAATACTTTATTTACCATTCATTTCTATTGGGCACAAAATAATCTGAAACAAGACCAAAACAAACAGAATCTGAAAGTTCTGTTTGGTGAGGTAAAGACCAGTAACAAGCTTCCATCATACCTCTAGTGACCTGGTAAAGGTCTGGTTGTTGATGTAAAGACCAGGAACAACTCATCGAGTTGAGAGGAGAGCTGTCAGTGACATAATGAGGTGAGAGGAGAGCTGTCAGTGACATAATGAGGTGAGAGGAGAGCTGTCAGTGACATTATGAGTTGAGAGGAGAGCTGTCAGTGGCATTATGAGTTGAGAGGAGAGCTGTCAGTGACATTATGAGTTGAGAGGAGAGTTGTCAGTGACATTATGAGGTGAGAGGAGAGCTGTCAGTGGCATTATGAGTTGAGAGGAGAGTTGTCAGTGACATTATGAGGTGAGAGGAGAGCTGTCAGTGACATTATGAGTTGAGAGGAGAGTTGTCAGTGACATTATGAGGTGAGAGGAGAGCTGTCAGTGACATTATGAGGTGAGAGGAGAGCTGTCAGTGACATAATGAGTTAAAAGGAGAGTTGTCAATGACACAATGAGTTAAGAGGAGAGTTGTCAATGACAATGTGTTGAGAGGAGAGTTGTCAGTGACACGGTGAGTTGAGAGGAGAGCTGTTAGTGACATAATGAGTTGAGAGGAGAGTTGTCAGTGACAATGAGTTGAGAGGAGAGTTGTCAGTGACATAATGAGAGGAGAGCTGTCAGTGACAATGAGTTGAGAGGAGAGTTGTCAGTGACATAATGAGAGGAGAGCTGGTAGTGACATAATGAGTTGAGAAAAGAGCTGTCAGTGACACGATGAATTGAGAGGAGAGTTGTCAGTGACATTAATGAGTTGAAAGGAGAGTTGTCAATGACATAATGAGTTGAGAGGAGAGCTGTCAGTGACACAATGAGTTGAGAGGGGAGTTGTCAATGACAATGAGTTGAGAGGAGGGCTGTCAGTGACACAATAAGTTGAGAGGAGAGTTGTCAGTGACACGATGAGTTGAGAGGAGAGCTGTCATTGACATAATGAGTTGAGAGGAGAGTTTCTAGTGACATAATGAGTTGAGAGGAGAGTTGTCAGTGACAATGAGTTGAGATGAGAGTTGTCAGTGAAATAATGAGTTGAGAGGAGACCTGTCAGTGACACGATGAGTTGAGAGGGGAGTTGTCAATGACATAATGAGTTGAGAGGTGAGCTGTCAATGACATTATGAGTTGAGAGGAGAGTTGTCAGTGACATTATGAGGTGAGAGGAGAGCTGTCAGTGACATTATGAGTTGAGAGGAGAGTTGTCAGTGACATAATGAGAGGAGAGCTGTCAGTGACAATGAGTTGAGAGGAGAGTTGTCAGTGACATAATGAGAGGAGAGCTAGTAGTGACATAATGAGTTGAGAAAAGAGCTGTCAGTGACATTATGAATTGAGAGGAGAGTTGTCAGTGACATTAATGAGTTGAGAGGAGAGTTGTCAATGACATAATGAGTTGAGAGGAGAGCTGTCAGTGACATTATGAGGTGAGAGGAGCGCTGTCAGTGACATAATGAGTTGAGAGGAGAGCTGTCAGTGACATTATGAGGTGAGAGGAGAGCTGTCAGTGACATGAGTTGAGAGGAGAGCTGTCAGTGACATTATGAGTTGAGAGGAGAGTTGTCAGTGACATTATGAGGTGAGAGGAGAGCTGTCAGTGACATTATGAGGTGAGAGGAGAGCTGTCAGTGACATAATTAGTTAAAAGGAGAGTTGTCAATGACACAATGAGTTAAGAGGAGAGTTGTCAATGACAATGTGTTGAGAGGAGAGTTGTCAGTGACATGGTGAGTTGAGAGGAGAGTTGTCAATGACATAATGAGTTGAGAGGAGAGCTGTCAGTGACACAATGAGTTGAGAGGAGAGTTGTCAGTGACACGATGAATTGAGAGGAGAGTTGTCAATGACATTAATGAGTTGAGAGGAGAGTTGTCAATGACATAATGAGTTGAGAGGAGAGCTGTCAGTGACACAATGAGTTGAGAGGGGAGTTGTCAATGACAATGAGTTGAGAGGAGAGCTGTCAATGACATAATGAGTTGAGAGGAGAGTTTTTAGTGACATAATGAGTTGATAGGAGAGTTGTCAGTGACAATGAGTTGAGAGGAGAGTTGTCAGTGAAATAATGAGTTGAGAGGAGACCTGTCAGTGACACGATGAGTTGAGAGGGGAGTTGTCAATGACATAATGAGTTGAGAGGTGAGCTGTCAATGACATTATGAGTTGAGAGGAGAGTTGTCAGTGACATTATGAGGTGAGAGGAGAGCTGTCAGTGACATTATGAGGTGAGAGGAGAGCTGTCAGTGACATAATGAGTTAAAAGGAGAGTTGTCAATGACACAATGAGTTAAGAGGAGAATTGTCAATGACAATGTGTTGAGAGGAGAGTTGTCAGTGACACGGTGAGTTGAGAGGAGAGCTGTTAGTACAATAATGAGTTGAGAGGAGAGTTGTCAGTGACAATGAGTTGAGAGGAGAGTTGTCAGTGACATAATGAGAGGAGAGCTGTCAGTGACAATGAGTTGAGAGGAGAGTTGTCAGTGACATAATGAGAGGAGAGCTGGTAGTGACATAATGAGTTGAGAAAAGAGCTGTCAGTGACACGATGAATTGAGAGGAGAGTTGTCAGTGACATAATGAGTTGAGAGGAGAGCTGTCAATGACATAATGAGTTGAGAGGAGAGCTGTCAGTGACACAATGAGTTGAGAGGGGAGTTGTCAATGACAATGAGTTGAGAGGAGGGCTGTCAGTGACACGATGAGTTGAGAGGAGAGTTGTCAGTGACACGATGAGTTGAGAGGAGAGCTGTCATTGACATAATGAGTTGAGAGGAGAGTTTTTAGTGACATAATGAGTTGATAGGAGAGTTGTCAGTGAAATAATGAGTTGAGAGGAGACCTGTCAGTGACACGATGAGTTGAGAGGGGAGTTGTCAATGACATAATGAGTTGAGAGGTGAGCTGTCAATGACATAATGAGCTGAGAGGAGAGTTATCAGTGACACGATGAGTTGAGAGGAGACCTGTCAGTGACATAATGAGTTGAGAATTGAATGGTCAGTGACATAATGAGTTGAGAGGAGTGTTATCAGTGACATAATGAGACAAGAGATGTCAGTGACATAATGAGTTGAGAAAAGAGCTGTCAGTGACACGGTGAGTTGAGAGGAGAGTTGTCAGTGACACGATGAGTTGAGAGGAGAGCTGTCAGTGACACAATGAGTTGAGAGGAGAGCTGTCAGTGACACGATGAGTTGAGAAGAGAGTTGTCAGCAACATTATGAGTTGAGAGGAGAGTTGTTAGTGACATAATGAGAGGAGAGGAGAGTTGTTAGTGACATAATGAGTTGAGAGGAGAGTTGTCAGTGACATAATGAGTTGAGAGGAGAGCTGTCGGTGAAACGGTGAGTTGAGAGGAGAGTTGTCAGTGTCACGATGACTTGAGAGGAGAGTTGTCAATTACAATGAGTTGAGAGGAGAGTTGTCAATGTCAATGAGTTGAGAAGAGAGCTGTCAGTGACACGATGAGTTGAGAGGAGAGTTGTCAATTACAATGAGTTGAGAGGAGAGTTGTCAGTGACACGGTGAGTTGAGAGGAGAGTTGTCAGTGCCATAATGAGTTGAGAGGAGAGCTGTCAGTGACAATGAGTTGATAGGAGAGTTGTCAGTGACAATGAGATGAGAGGAGAGCTGTCACTGACATAGTGAGTTGAGAGGAGAGTTGTCAGTGACACAATGATTTGAGAGGAGAGTTGTCAGTGAATAATGAGTTGAGAGGAGGGCTGTCGGTGACATAATGAGTTGAGAGGAGAGCTGTCAGTGACATATTGAGTGGAATTGAGATTATTCAGTGACACGATGAGTTGAGAGGAGAGCTGTCAATGACACAATGAGTTGAGAGGAGAGTTGTCAATGACAATGAGTTGAGAGGAGGGCTGTCAGTGACACAATAAGTTGAGAGGAGAGTTGTCAGTGACACGATGAGTTGAGAGGAGAGCTGTCATTGACATAATGAGTTGAGAGGAGAGTTTCTAGTGACATAATGAGTTGAGAGGAGAGTTGTCAGTGACAATGAGTTGAGATGAGAGTTGTCAGTGAAATAATGAGTTGAGAGGAGACCTGTCAGTGACACGATGAGTTGAGAGGGGAGTTGTCAATGACATAATGAGTTGAGAGGTGAGCTGTCAATGACATTATGAGTTGAGAGGAGAGTTGTCAGTGACATTATGAGGTGAGAGGAGAGCTGTCAGTGACATTATGAGTTGAGAGGAGAGTTGTCAGTGTCACGATGACTTGAGAGGAGAGTTGTCAATTACAATGAGTTGAGAGGAGAGTTGTCAATGTCAATGAGTTGAGAAGAGAGCTGTCAGTGACACGATGAGTTGAGAGGAGAGTTGTCAATTACAATGAGTTGAGAGGAGAGTTGTCAGTGACACGGTGAGTTGAGAGGAGAGTTGTCAGTGCCATAATGAGTTGAGAGGAGAGCTGTCAGTGACAATGAGTTGATAGGAGAGTTGTCAGTGACATTATGAGTTGAGAGGAGAGTTGTCAGTGACATTATGAGGTGAGAGGAGAGTTGTCAGTGACATTATGAGGTGAGAGGAGAGCTGTCAGTGACATTATGAGTTGAGAGGAGAGTTGTCAGTGACATAATGAGAGGAGAGCTGTCAGTGACAATGAGTTGAGAGGAGAGTTGTCAGTGACATAATGAGAGGAGAGCTAGTAGTGACATAATGAGTTGAGAAAAGAGCTGTCAGTGACATTATGAATTGAGAGGAGAGTTGTCAGTGACATTAATGAGTTGAGAGGAGAGTTGTCAATGACATAATGAGTTGAGAGGAGAGCTGTCAGTGACATTATGAGGTGAGAGGAGCGCTGTCAGTGACATAATGAGTTGAGAGGAGAGCTGTCAGTGACATTATGAGGTGAGAGGAGAGCTGTCAGTGACATGAGTTGAGAGGAGAGCTGTCAGTGACATTATGAGTTGAGAGGAGAGTTGTCAGTGACATTATGAGGTGAGAGGAGAGCTGTCAGTGACATTATGAGGTGAGAGGAGAGCTGTCAGTGACATAATTAGTTAAAAGGAGAGTTGTCAATGACACAATGAGTTAAGAGGAGAGTTGTCAATGACAATGTGTTGAGAGGAGAGTTGTCAGTGACATGGTGAGTTGAGAGGAGAGCTGTTAGTGACATAATGAGTTGAGAGGAGAGTTGTCAATGACATAATGAGTTGAGAGGAGAGCTGTCAGTGACACAATGAGTTGAGAGGAGAGTTGTCAGTGACACGATGAATTGAGAGGAGAGTTGTCAGTGACATTAATGAGTTGAGAGGAGAGTTGTCAATGACATAATGAGTTGAGAGGAGAGCTGTCAGTGACACAATGAGTTGAGAGGGGAGTTGTCAATGACAATGAGTTGAGAGGAGAGCTGTCAATGACATAATGAGTTGAGAGGAGAGTTTTTAGTGACATAATGAGTTGATAGGAGAGTTGTCAGTGACACGATGAGTTGAGAGGGGAGTTGTCAATGACATAATGAGTTGAGAGGTGAGCTGTCAATGACATTATGAGTTGAGAGGAGAGTTGTCAGTGACATTATGAGGTGAGAGGAGAGCTGTCAGTGACATTATGAGGTGAGAGGAGAGCTGTCAGTGACATAATGAGTTAAAAGGAGAGTTGTCAATGACACAATGAGTTAAGAGGAGAATTGTCAATGACAATGTGTTGAGAGGAGAGTTGTCAGTGACACGGTGAGTTGAGAGGAGAGCTGTTAGTACAATAATGAGTTGAGAGGAGAGTTGTCAGTGACAATGAGTTGAGAGGAGAGTTGTCAGTGACATAATGAGAGGAGAGCTGTCAGTGACAATGAGTTGAGAGGAGAGTTGTCAGTGACATAATGAGAGGAGAGCTGGTAGTGACATAATGAGTTGAGAAAAGAGCTGTCAGTGACACGATGAATTGAGAGGAGAGTTGTCAGTGACATAATGAGTTGAGAGGAGAGCTGTCAATGACATAATGAGTTGAGAGGAGAGCTGTCAGTGACACAATGAGTTGAGAGGGGAGTTGTCAATGACAATGAGTTGAGAGGAGGGCTGTCAGTGACACGATGAGTTGAGAGGAGAGTTGTCAGTGACACGATGAGTTGAGAGGAGAGCTGTCATTGACATAATGAGTTGAGAGGAGAGTTTTTAGTGACATAATGAGTTGATAGGAGAGTTGTCAGTGAAATAATGAGTTGAGAGGAGACCTGTCAGTGACACGATGAGTTGAGAGGGGAGTTGTCAATGACATAATGAGTTGAGAGGTGAGCTGTCAATGACATAATGAGCTGAGAGGAGAGTTATCAGTGACACGATGAGTTGAGAGGGGAGTTGTCAGTGAAATAATGAGTTGAGAGGAGACCTGTCAGTGACATAATGAGTTGAGAATTGAATGGTCAGTGACATAATGAGTTGAGAGGAGTGTTATCAGTGACATAATGAGACAAGAGATGTCAGTGACATAATGAGTTGAGAAAAGAGCTGTCAGTGACACGGTGAGTTGAGAGGAGAGTTGTCAGTGACACGATGAGTTGAGAGGAGAGCTGTCAGTGACACAATGAGTTGAGAGGAGAGCTGTCAGTGACACGATGAGTTGAGAAGAGAGTTGTCAGCAACATTATGAGTTGAGAGGAGAGTTGTTAGTGACATAATGAGAGGAGAGGAGAGTTGTTAGTGACATAATGAGTTGAGAGGAGAGTTGTCAGTGACATAATGAGTTGAGAGGAGAGCTGTCGGTGAAACGGTGAGTTGAGAGGAGAGTTGTCAGTGTCACGATGACTTGAGAGGAGAGTTGTCAATTACAATGAGTTGAGAGGAGAGTTGTCAATGTCAATGAGTTGAGAAGAGAGCTGTCAGTGACACGATGAGTTGAGAGGAGAGTTGTCAATTACAATGAGTTGAGAGGAGAGTTGTCAGTGCCATAATGAGTTGAGAGGAGAGCTGTCAGTGACAATGAGTTGATAGGAGAGTTGTCAGTGACAATGAGATGAGAGGAGAGCTGTCACTGACATAGTGAGTTGAGAGGAGAGTTGTCAGTGACACAATGATTTGAGAGGAGAGTTGTCAGTGAATAATGAGTTGAGAGGAGGGCTGTCGGTGACATAATGAGTTGAGAGGAGAGCTGTCAGTGACATATTGAGTGGAATTGAGATTATTCAGTGACACGATGAGTTGAGAGGAGAGCTGTCAATGACACAATGAGTTGAGAGGAGAGTTGTCAATGACAATGAGTTGAGAGGAGGGCTGTCAGTGACACAATAAGTTGAGAGGAGAGTTGTCAGTGACACGATGAGTTGAGAGGAGAGCTGTCATTGACATAATGAGTTGAGAGGAGAGTTTCTAGTGACATAATGAGTTGAGAGGAGAGTTGTCAGTGACAATGAGTTGAGATGAGAGTTGTCAGTGAAATAATGAGTTGAGAGGAGACCTGTCAGTGACACGATGAGTTGAGAGGGGAGTTGTCAATGACATAATGAGTTGAGAGGTGAGCTGTCAATGACATTATGAGTTGAGAGGAGAGTTGTCAGTGACATTATGAGGTGAGAGGAGAGCTGTCAGTGACATTATGAGTTGAGAGGAGAGTTGTCAGTGTCACGATGACTTGAGAGGAGAGTTGTCAATTACAATGAGTTGAGAGGAGAGTTGTCAATGTCAATGAGTTGAGAAGAGAGCTGTCAGTGACACGATGAGTTGAGAGGAGAGTTGTCAATTACAATGAGTTGAGAGGAGAGTTGTCAGTGACACGGTGAGTTGAGAGGAGAGTTGTCAGTGCCATAATGAGTTGAGAGGAGAGCTGTCAGTGACAATGAGTTGATAGGAGAGTTGTCAGTGACAATGAGATGAGAGGAGAGCTGTCACTGACATAGTGAGTTGAGAGGAGAGTTGTCAGTGACACAATGATTTGAGAGGAGAGTTGTCAGTGAATAATGAGTTGAGAGGAGGGCTGTCGGTGACATAATGAGTTGAGAGGAGAGCTGTCAGTGACATATTGAGTGGAATTGAGATTATTCAGTGACACGATGAGTTGAGAGGAGAGCTGTCAATGACACAATGAGTTGAGAGGAGAGTTGTCAATGACAATGAGTTGAGAGGAGGGCTGTCAGTGACACAATAAGTTGAGAGGAGAGTTGTCAGTGACACGATGAGTTGAGAGGAGAGCTGTCATTGACATAATGAGTTGAGAGGAGAGTTTCTAGTGACATAATGAGTTGAGAGGAGAGTTGTCAGTGACAATGAGTTGAGATGAGAGTTGTCAGTGAAATAATGAGTTGAGAGGAGACCTGTCAGTGACACGATGAGTTGAGAGGGGAGTTGTCAATGACATAATGAGTTGAGAGGTGAGCTGTCAATGACATTATGAGTTGAGAGGAGAGTTGTCAGTGACATTATGAGGTGAGAGGAGAGCTGTCAGTGACATTATGAGTTGAGAGGAGAGTTGTCAGTGTCACGATGACTTGAGAGGAGAGTTGTCAATTACAATGAGTTGAGAGGAGAGTTGTCAATGTCAATGAGTTGAGAAGAGAGCTGTCAGTGACACGATGAGTTGAGAGGAGAGTTGTCAATTACAATGAGTTGAGAGGAGAGTTGTCAGTGACACGGTGAGTTGAGAGGAGAGTTGTCAGTGCCATAATGAGTTGAGAGGAGAGCTGTCAGTGACAATGAGTTGATAGGAGAGTTGTCAGTGACAATGAGATGAGAGGAGAGCTGTCACTGACATAGTGAGTTGAGAGGAGAGTTGTCAGTGACACAATGATTTGAGAGGAGAGTTGTCAGTGAATAATGAGTTGAGAGGAGGGCTGTCGGTGACATAATGAGTTGAGAGGAGAGCTGTCAGTGACATATTGAGTGGAATTGAGATTATTCAGTGACACGATGAGTTGAGAGGAGAGCTGTCAATGACACAATGAGTTGAGAGGAGAGTTGTCAATGACAATGAGTTGAGAGGAGGGCTGTCAGTGACACAATAAGTTGAGAGGAGAGTTGTCAGTGACACGATGAGTTGAGAGGAGAGCTGTCATTGACATAATGAGTTGAGAGGAGAGTTTCTAGTGACATAATGAGTTGAGAGGAGAGTTGTCAGTGACAATGAGTTGAGATGAGAGTTGTCAGTGAAATAATGAGTTGAGAGGAGATCTGTCAGTGACACGATGAGTTGAGAGGAGAGTTGTCAATTACAATGAGTTGAGAGGAGAGTTGTCAATGTCAATGAGTTGAGAAGAGAGCTGTCAGTGACACGATGAGTTGAGAGGAGAGTTGTCAATTACAATGAGTTGAGAGGAGAGTTGTCAGTGACACGGAGAGTTGAGAGGAGAGTTGTCAGTGCCATAATGAGTTGAGAGGAGAGCTGTCAGTGACAATGAGTTGATAGGAGAGTTGTCAGTGACAATGAGATGAGAGGAGAGCTGTCACTGACATAGTGAGTTGAGAGGAGAGTTGTCAGTGACACAATGATTTGAGAGGAGAGTTGTCAGTGAATAATGAGTTGAGAGGAGGGCTGTCGGTGACATAATGAGTTGAGAGGAGAGCTGTCAGTGACATATTGAGTGGAATTGAGATTATTCAGTGACACGATGAGTTGAGAGGAGAGCTGTCAATGACACAATGAGTTGAGAGGAGAGATGTCAGTGACACAATGATTTGAGAGGAGAGTTGTCAGTGAATAATGAGTTGAGAGGAGAGCTGTCAGTGACATAATGAGTTGATAGGAGAGCTGTCAGTGACATAATGAGTTGAGAGGAGAGTTGTCAATGACAATGAGTTGAGAGGAGAGTTGTCAGTGACACGATGAGTTGAGAGGAGAGTTGTCAATGACACGATGAGTTGAGAGGAGATTTGTCAGAAACATATTGAGTTGAGAGGAGAGTTGTCAGCAACAATGAGTTTAGAGGAGAGTTGTCAGTGACACGATGAGTTGAGAGGAGAGTTGTCATTGACATAATGAGTTGAGAGGAGAGTTGTTAGTGACATAATGAGTTGATAGGAGAGTTGTCAGTGACATAATGAGTTGAGAGGAGAGCTGTCAATGACACGATGAGTTGAGATGAGAGTTGTCAGTGACACGATGAGTTGAGAGGAGAGCTGTCATTGACATAATGAGATGAGAGGAGAGATATCAGAGACACGATGAGTTGAGAAGGGAGTTGTCAGTGACATAATGAACTGTGAGGAGAGTTATCAGTGACACGATGAGTTGAGAGGGGAGTTGTCAGCGACAATGAGTTGAGAGGAGAGTTGTCAGTGACACGATGAGTTGAGAGGAGAGCTGTCATTGACATAATGAGTTGAAAGGAGAGTTGTTAGTGACATAATGAGTTGATAGGAGAGTTGTCAGTGACATAATGAGTTGAGAGGAGAGCTGTCAGTGACATAATGAGTTGAGAGGAGAGTTGTCAGTGACACAATGAGTTGAGAGGAGAGCTGTCAATGACATAATGAGATGAGAGGAGAGATATCAGAGACACGATGAGTTGAGAAGGGAGTTGCCAATGACATAATGAGTTGAGAGGAGACCTGTCAGTGACATCATGAGTTGAGAGGAGAGTTGTCAGTGACATAATGAGATGAGAGGAGACCTGTCAGTGACACGATGAGTTGAGAAGTGAGTTGCCAATGACATAATGAGTTGAGAGGGGAGTTGTCAATGACAATGAGTTGAGAGGAGGGCTGTCAGTGACACGATGAGTTGAGAGGGGAGTTGTCAGTGACATAATGAACTGAGAGGAGAGTTATCAGTGACACGATGAGTTGAGAGGGGAGTTGTCAGTGACATAATGATTTGAGAGGAGAGTTGTCAGCGACAATGAGTTGAGAGGAGAGTTGTCAGTGACACGATGAGTTGAGAGGAGAGCTGTCATTGACATAATGAGTTGAAAGGAGAGTTGTTAGTGACATAATGAGTTGATAGGAGAGTTGTCAGTGACATAATGAGTTGAGAGGAGAGCTGTCAGTGACACAATGAGTTGAGAGGAGAGCTGTCAGTAAAATAATGAGATGAGAGGAGAGTTGTCAGTGACATAATGAGATGAGAGGAGTGCTGTCAGTGACATAATGGGTTGATAGGAGAGTTATCAGTGACATAATGAGTTGAGAGGAGAGCTGTCAGTGACATAATGAGATGAGAGGAGAGTTGTCAGTGACATAATGAGATGAGAGGAGACCTGTCAGTGACACGATAAGTTGAGAAGGGAGTTGCCAATGACATAATGAATTGAGAGGAGAGGTTTCAGTGACATAATGAGTTGAAAGGAGAGTTATCAGTGACACGATTTGTTGAGAGGAGATCTGTCAGTGACACGATGAGTTGAGAGGAGATCTGTCAGTGACACGATGAGTTGAGAAGAGAGTTGTCTGTGAAATAATTAGTTGAGAGGGGAATTGTCAAAAACGTAATGAGTTGAGAGGAGAGTTGTCAGTGACACGATGAGTTGAGAGGAGAGTTGTCAGTGACACGATGAGTTGAGAGGAGAGTTGTCAGTGACATAATGAGTTGAGAGGAGGGCTGTCAGTGACACGATGAGTTGAGAGGAGGGCTGTCAGTGACACGATGAGTTGAGAGGGGAGTTGTCAGCTACATTATTTTTTGGGAGGAGAGCTGTTAGCGACACGATGAGTTGAGAGGAGAGTTGTCAGCGACAATGAGTTGAGAGGAGAGTTGTCAGTGACACTATGAGTTGAGAGCAGAGTTGTCAGTGACACGATGAGTTGAGAGGAGAGTTGTCAGTGACATAATGAGTTGAGAGGAGACCTGTCAGTGACACTATGAGTTGAGAGCAGAGTTGTCAGTGACACGATGATTCGTCTAGAGGAGAGCTGTCAGTGTCATAATGAGTTGAGAGGAGAGCTGTCAGTGTCATAATGAGTTGAGAGGAGAGCTGTCAGTGACATAATGAAATACCACTGGGTGTTTTAGCTTTCTGTAATGCTTCTATTGCCATGGTAATGTATTTATTGCCATGGTAATGTCTTCTATTGCCATGGTAATGTCTTCTATTGCCATGGTAATGTCTTCTATTGCCATGGTAATGTCTTCTATTGCCATGGTAATGTCTTCTATTGCCATTGTTATGTGTTCTAATGCTTAACCCCAAGAAGCTGTTTGACAATTGTAGCAGTTAATATAATACCAGTTTAAATGTAGCGTGAGATCTGCCTTTTTCAATCAGTTGAAATGGCTATTGATCCCCTGTTTTGACCGCTTAGCTAAATCAATATCACTGTTAGGTCGTAAACAACAAGGGAATTCCATCAGTATTAATTTTTTCCCCAGTGAGTGAATCCATGGTGTAAGTCTGTAGGTGTGTATCTGTTATCTCAACGACCCCCAGAGTGTAGGTGTGTATCTGTTAGCTCCACGACCCCCAGAGTGTAGGTGTGTGTCTGTTAGCTCCACGACCCCCAGAGTGTAGGTGTGTATCTGTTAGCTCAACGACCCCCAGAGTGTAGGTGTGTATCTGTTAGCTCCACGACCCCCAGAGTGTAGGTGTGTATCTGTGGCCGTCAGCCCTCAGTGGATGACTGACCGGTGCCAGATGGATTCTGGGAACTGGTTTTTGGAACTAGTCATATGCCTTCCAATGACAGCAGCCATTTGGCACTGTGGTATCATTGTGGTGGAAGAGGCTCAGTACCTGAACTCAAAAATGTGAAACCATGATTCTCTCCATCCATCCCATGTGTGTTATTACTGTATGCTCACTATGACCTGCAACAGGAGAGACCTGTGAGAACAGAGGAGAGGGTAGCCAACTGCATCCACATGCCCTTCCCTGCAAACAATAATGAGTCGTTAGGATGTCCCCGGGACGTCACAAAATGGTCGCCTGAAGTCATCAGGACGTTGTGTCATGGTTCCCTAGAGGTTTTGTCTAGTTCCCAGTTGGTCCCCGGGGACGTCCCCGAGGATGTTTTTAGAACTTTCTTGGGATGTTGGTTCATGGTCCCCTGTGAAGGCCCCCTGAACGTTCTTGGGACGTTGTGTCATGGTCCCCTGAAGGCCCCCTGAACGTTCTTGGGACGTTGTGTCATGGTCCCCTGGTGGTTTTTGTTTAGTTCCTGGTTCATCCCAAGAACGTAAAATAAATGTTCTCCCCCCAAAAAATAAAAGTTATAACCGGGGCACCCTAGTTTCATTACATATCACCCCTTGTTACTGTTGCCAAGCCCATTAAGGCCTTGATTGGTGAACCACTGATCCAGTCACAGCTCTTTGTCTTTTGGCAATGCTAGGGACACCCACAGTGCTTTTAACGTACATATTTGACACATTTTGGGTATTTCTCAAAATGCATACTACCGTGCTCCGAGCACGGGAGGGTCGGAGTATGAGTCCAAATCAAAGTATGCGAAACAGAAGACGGAGGGCACTTCTCGGATGCGTACTCCGTTTGTACATATTTTGAAGCATGCCTCGATGCAAGCTTCAACGGAAAGTATTCTAAGAATTATGACGCAACCACGTCAAAATTAGCCAATTTATTGAAATCAATGGCGGCCATTATTTGAGCTGAAGCGAGAGAAAATATTCTCCAAATTCGGAATGAAATGTTGCCCATTCACATCTCATATGTTGCCTGACTACAATATTTTATCTTGATACGTTAATAAATACATACTGTGTTAATTTTTGCCACGTTAACCTGCCTACATATAGTAGATAACAAGGGCTAACTGGTCAATAGAGCTAACTGGCTAGCTACTACTGTTAGCTAGTTAGCCAGATATCCACAAAGAACTTTGCATAATATTAGTTTTAGGTCATTATTGCCTGTTAAACTATCTGGTTAGCTAGGTTATTATGATTCACATATAAGCTAGCTGATAGTTATGAAGTAAAAAAGTTTGCTTTCTGTATATCTTGTTTCGTCTCTGTTGCCATTGTCCTGGCTGGAAGACGGTTCAGTGAACGGGTAGCTAAGTCCACAGTACGTCAATAGGGCTAACTGGCTAGCTAGCTAGCTAGAAGAATTGCTACCCACGAAAAATGTACATCTACCTTGCATAATATTAGTTTTAGGTCTTTTTTGACAGTTTAACTAGCTGGCTAGCTAGATTATTACGATTCACATATCTAGCTGATAATTATCAAGTAAAATGTTTGCTTTGTGTATATCTTGTTTCGTCTATTGTTGCTGGAAGACGGTTCAGTGAATGGGGAGGTGCAGTGTGAGGTAATACAGGAGGGGGAGTGCTTCTCAAAATGTAATGTTTTCTCCACGCTCTCATCCTCACAACAACATACTCAAGAGAATGCACTCAGAGCACGTATTGAGAAACACCCCTTTGACATACACGATTACTTTCTGTAAGTTTTTTCATACGGAAATTATTATTTAACATTGTCCTCGCCTGGGATTTGAACCCACAACCTCTTTGTACACGGCATGCCAATCTTCCTGCTACGCCGCCATTTTCCGTATCAGTGACTGATTTCATTTCCTGTACACCTGTTCCTACACTTTACACTGCAAAGTCCATCTCAGCTCTGTTAAAAAAATACCCTGAAGAAAAACTATTATATTTACCATAGTGATTCAGGAGTAACATTAAAACAGAATAATATGCCCCCACCAACATTAGACAACTATACTGAATGAAAATGAAATCGATGACAGAATAGTGAGATTAACTGATAACTAAAATAGCAGTGCGGAGATGTATTATAGGTAATGAATGTGTACGGGACTTAAAATAATAATAATAATATGCCATTTAGCAGACGCTTTTATCCAAAGCGACTTACAGTCATGCGTGCATACATTTTTGTGTATGGGTGGTCCCGGGGATCGAACCCACTACCCTGGCGTTACAAGCGCCGTGCTCTACCAGCTGAGCTACAGAGGACTTCAGAAATTCTATAGACTGCTGTAATGTTTTACAGTAAGGAAATTAGTACTGTGAATTATATTACAGCATCTCTGCTGTGAAGCAAAATTACAGTATTAAGCTGGCAACTCTGGTGCCAGGATAGTGGTGGACATTTACAGTGAAATTCTCCGTACGTTTATTCACATTGGTAACAACAACATAATTGACAATAGAAGGAGCAACAGTTAACAGATATTTCACCAAATAAGAGCATCATTACAACAGTAATCTAAAAACTATATTGTGTGCCTGTGAGAGGGTGTTAAGAAACACTTTTTTAACGTGATTTATTTAACTTGGGTATTTATTTGTATATTTTGTGTATATATATATTTTCTAATTATTAATAATACCGAAGTTTCAACATCTTTTGAATGTTTAATATTTATTTTATTGATGGTATTTTCAGAATACAGTAGGGAGAAATCAGTCATCAACATTTACATTTTAGTCATTTAACGGACGCTCTTATCTAGAGCGACTTACAGGAGCAATTAGGGTTAAGTGCCTTGCTCAAGGGCACATCGACAGATTTTTCACCTAGTTGGCTCGGGGATTAGAACCAGCGACCTTTCGGTTACTGGCACAACGCTCTTAACCACTAAGCTACCTGCCGCCCTGTTAACAGATATTTAACCAAATAAGAGCATCATTACAACAGTAATCTAAAAACGATATTGTGTGCCTGTGTGGGGGGTGGGGGGGAGAGGGTGTTAAAATTGGGATTGGGTACAATCCTAGATCTATGATCAGGTGGGTTCAGAGGAGGTGAAACAGACAACGGGACAGTTTGGGCCGGAGAGCATCCAGGAGAGAGAGGTCAGCAGAGCGTCAGGTGTTCATCATGGGGATCCGTAAACAATCCTCCTCAGTTCTGATTGGTCAGCTCTTCTCACCCATTTACATTTACGTCATTTAGCAGACGCTCTTATCCAGAGCGACTTACAAATTGGTGCATTCACCTTATAGCCAGTGGGATAACCACTTTACAAGTTTTTTTTTTTTTTTGGGGGGGGGGGGGGGGGGGGTAGAAGGATTACTTTATCACCCCTAGGACAAGCATAGCGAAAGAATAGAATGAGACAGAGACCACCAGGGCTGTTACTAAAAAAGACAGGGGACAAGGGACATATTAAGCTGGTGTCGTGTGTGTAATTACCTCACTAGAGGTCTGCATTCAAAACTCAGTGAGCTCTTCAAAGAATGGGAAATGTAGGGGTTGAGAACAGCTGGCTTCCTCTGGGCCACCTTGTCATGGGCTTCAGGGTTCATCATCTTTGGTTGATTTGAACCAGGAATCTGTACATCTGTACAGCCATATATCCAATATAGTTGGATAACTAATACCACACAGCTAGATACATCTACTGTATTCAACCCCTAGATAACTAATACCACACAGCTAGATACATCTACTGTACTTCAACCCCTAGATAACTAACAGTGGTGTGAAAAACTACCCAATTGTCATATTTGAGTAAAAGTATATAGACATTAGTAGAAAGTTACTCAAGAAAAAGTGAAAGTCACCCAGTAAAAAAGTACTTGAGTAAAAGTCTAAAAGTATTTGGTTTTAAATATACTTAAGTATCAAAAGTAAATGTAATTGCTAAAATATACTTATGTATCAAAAGTAGAAGTATAAAAGTATAAATAATTTCAAATTTCTTATATTAAGCAAAGCAGACGGCTCCATTTTCTTGTTTTTAAAATGTACGGATAGCCAGGGGCACACTCCAACACTCAGATATAATTTACAAAAGATTCATTTCTGTTTAGTGAGTCGGCCAGACCATAGGCAGTAGGGATGACCACGTGTTTTCTTGATAAGTGCGTGAATTTCACAATTTTCCTGTCCTGCTAAGCATTCAAAATCTAACAGGTACTTTTGGTTGTCAGGGACAATGTATGGAGTAAAAAGTACAGTATTTTCTTTAGGAATGTAGTGAAGTAAAAGTAAAAGTTGTTAAAAATATAAATAGTAAAGTAAAGTACAGATACCCCAAAAAACTACTTAAGTAGTACTTTAAAGTATTTTTACTTAAGTACTTTACACCACTGATAACTAATACAACATGGCTACAGCCCTACACGATCCCACAGATTATTGTACCAGACTCACAACTTTTTCCTTTCTTTCTTTCTGAGCCACAAAACATGTTTGCATACTACTGTTACAGTGAACAGGTTTAGCTAATAACACTGTGACATTATGGAACAATGTTGTTTAAATTAAACAAATGGTTTAGCGGGGAGAGGCTGTACGGGACACTGACGTATTTCGTGCAGCTGAGAACCGAGTGAACTGAATCACACAGGGGAGGACGCTGTGTTCCTACTCTCCCCATTTAGTAGACTGTATCATGGTGACATCTAGATGCAGGTCCGCAGGGAAACGTGTGGCGAGGCGCCATTTGCCACAGCACTTTTCAGCGCCACACCACTTTTGATTTAGTTTAATTTAAAAAAATATAAGAGGGGCAAAGTGCTGTTTTTAGACCGATTTGCCTCATGATTTGTCAACTCGCACAGAAAGTGCTGCTGCAGGCTCTTGGCGTGTTTTCACCACCCACTGTGAACAAACTGGTTGAAATCAATTAGAATTATGTCATCGTGGTAACACATGTTCTACATAGACAAACCTTGTATAAAATATGTTGGATTTGTACCTTTTGAAAAAACGTCAGATCTTCAACGTTATATCTACTATCAGAAAAAAAAAAAAAAGATATAGGCTCGGTAGCACCTCCTACTGGAGAGTTGATCTATCTACAGCTGTCCATTTGGTCGCCCAGCTATGATATTTGTCACTGACTACTACCAATGTGCTATCGTGAGAATTATTGATTGTAGCTAAATAGATTCACTGTTGCTAGCGCCGTCATTCAAAATGATGTTAGGTTTAACAGAGCAAATTAAATGTAACCATACTTTATCAGTCATATATCATCAATGATACCATTTAGGCCTGCATAGCATTATGGGAAGTCAACAGCAGCTACTGTTTCAATTCAACCCAGGGCTAAACTAAAAATAGACAGGTTTTCAAGCTTTGGTTGATGTCAAATGTAATCTTCAAGAAAAAAATTTAAATTAAATCTAAGTTAAAGAATTTTGACTAAATCAAATCAAACTTTATTTAAAGTCAGTTTTAAGTTTGATTTGATTTAGTCCTATTCTTTAACTTTGATTTTTGGTTGAGATGGAGACGTGAATCCAAAATGTCAATTATTAATTTGTAGACAAACTGGAATTAATTAAGTCAGTTGCACAAAATATACATCTCCTTCAAATGTTGATATTTGGTTGCATTTACAACCAAACACAATTCAATATCACTTTTGCAATATAAGTAAATTGCCTAATAACATGTCGACAAGTTAACAAATGATATGTTGGATTCACGTCTTCAACTATACCTAAAATAAAAGTCAAAGAATTGGATTAAACCAGTGGCTCAGATGAAACTCTCCAAGAATTAGATACATCTCCTTTAAATGTTGATATTTGGTTGCATTGTCAACCTAACACAATTTGATATGACTTTGTGATACAGTAAATAGCCCAACGTTAAGCTTATCTTACAAACTAATGTCACAGTATTTTATTCAATCTTAGAATGAGTAACACATCCAGTTACTTTAACTATAAAAGGTCTTCTTATGTAATCAAAGAAAGCGTGAATGTTCAAGGTCGTATGCAAAGGTTGCAGTTCTGTGGAGCTCTTCACAATATAAATATCTGTTCATAATCTCCAACAGCATTGATCACTGGCACTGGAATCTCTACTGCAGTCCATCTCATTAGGTTGTGCTATTAGATGAATCACAGTGGTAACACGTTAATCTATTGTAATGAATACTAAATATCTGACATTGTATTCCCATTTCAACTTTGTTGTCCTTTTAAATGGTTGAAAGTGCAGTGATAATACATTTAAATGACAACTAAACCTAAAATCAGACATTGTTTTATCATTGACATTTTGTTGTGCTTTTAGATGGTTGAAAGTGCAGTGACAACCGGGGTTGGAACCAGTGGTGTAGTGGTCCCTGGAGAAGTGGGTATACTCTCAGTATTCACCTTTTTTTTTTTTAAGTAGTCCAGAAAAAAGCCCTGTTTTAGAAACAGTGACATGTAAGACTATGATTTAGTTTACCCAAAAATATGTAATTTCTACTTGCACACTATTATAAAATGATCATGACTTGATTAGGAGCAGTTTGTAGTTACTACTGGTCACAAGAGCAGCCTGGATGAATGTAAAATGTATTTATCATGAGGCAAACAGGAAATGGTGTTTCGATTATTTTTTGCACATTTATTTAAATAAAATACTTCAAATCTGAAGGTGACAATGCATCCTTGTTCATATTGCTATATGCTTTGTTTTGAACATGTTCATTTACCGGTAAATCATTCAACAAAATATGTTACAACAATATTTAGTTAACAATTAACAAAAATATATGCATTAACAACACATCAACAGTGATATACTCTCTCAACCCAGCACTGGGTTTCTGACCTTTGCTCATACTACAGTATATTCCAGACAAATTTGCTTTCTGCAGGAGCTTTCACACTGCACTGTCTAGAACGCACCGAAGAGGCAGCACGATGGCTCTTCAACCAGGTCCTTGTATATTTTCTAGGATCAAACTTGGAAGTTGGTGGGCCGTTGATATTAATCATCATCAAGTTTGATATGTTTGAGATCAGAAGGACAGCCCTCTTGTCTGAGCTTATATTGTTCATAAGGCTAAAATTCCTCTCACACTCTGCTGTACCGACAGGGAATGTTTTCATACAGTTCATAAGTGGTTTTAGGTCCTTGGGCTCACTACTGGGCTCTTCCAGTAGGTCCCGCATCCCATTCAGTGCTTGGTCTGTGCACAAGTTAAATCGCTTGCACAGTCGCTTAACTTGTTCTTCACCATGGCGGATGCTGGGCTTTGATGGCCACTTACTCTGATCAAGGATGCTGAGGTCCATGATGGTCTCATCTTCAAAAGACAAGCGTTTCTCCAGATTGTTCACAAGGCTTTGTAAGAACTGGCCTGGATTGATAGACTTCAGCTTTGCATTTGTTTTCAGGGCTATAGACCGATACTCCCCAGTCTGTTTTGCTTCTAAAGCCTCACTATATTTCTCACCTGGACTCTCTTTGAATGACTGGATCACTCTGATTGAGCGTTTCAGCAGATGCTCTGCTCTGAGGAGCGTTATAGAACGAGACTGAAGCTCCTGTGACAGGAGACTTAGTTCATGGAGAGTGTCGTACATGAGGCCAAGGTCACAAATGAATTCTGGACTTTGAACACGGTCTAACAAACCTCTGTACATCTGCCTCTCTTTGGTGGACCTCATCTCATCACTGCAAGCATTTTTAAAGTGCTGCACAAGAGCTCCCAGGGATGTCCAAACAGCACGAACAGTCCGAAAGCTACTGGCCACCCAGCGTACATCCAAGATTCTGCCAATGCGAAGAAGTTGTGAGCCTACTTCAGCTGCTGCATTAACAAGTTCACGTTCATTTTTGTTTGACACACTATACAGAGAGTATAGCTTCTGGATAAAAGTTTTAAAGTGATTGACAGAGTTTACCTCATCAACTGCATCTGACACAGCAAGTTCAAGTCTATGGTTCATGCAGTGCCATACAAAAAGCTTTGGGAATCTCAAAGTCAGTCTGGTTGCTACTCCTGACTTCTTTCCTAGCATGACACTGGCTCCATCAGATACAAATGTTACCCAGTTTTCATGAAGCCACTCTTCTGTAAAGCCAGCATTAGTTAAACAGGTGAGTAACGCCTGTAATATGCCATCTGCTCTCTGATTTTCCAGTTCAACAAGTTCCAGGAATATGAACTCAGGGCTTTCTTCTTGAATTGATGCTTTAATAGAAACTGTCATGACAGCTTTGTGACTTAAAGAAGATGCCTCGTCAATTAGGACAGCTAACTTACTGGATGATGCTATAATGCTACTGATGATTTTGCTCTGCATCTCACTAGCAACATGTTGTATTATTTGTGTTGCACTGTAACGTGAATGAAGTATTGAGCCCATTTTTACACCATTCAGTTCCTGCAGCTCAATGAGGCTCTCATGGTCAGAAAAGGGTCGGTTCTTTTTGGCCAGATGGTAGGCTGTTCGAAACACAGCTTCAGTTTCCTTCATGTAGGACTCAGTCATAGTCTCCACTGCATTCTCAATGGCAGCTTCTTTCTGTTGCTCTGCCACCTTCACAGCCTGAGTGTGGGCCTTGGACAACGCATGTTTCCTCACCTTATTTCTCAAGATTGACAAACTTGTTGTTCTACTTCCCTGGCCAGACACTTGAATTTCAAAGTTCATCCATTCTCTTGAGAGCGATACACCTTGTCCTTGCTCCTTGTCGATCCCAATGGAGTTCACACTGCTACAGACCAGACATCCTGCGAAGCATAAACAAACAATGTAACTACTCCTGTATCCACAGCTGTACGTGTGCATGGTCCTTTACACACACACACACACACACACAAAGTTATCTGTGCCCACTGTTTCAGAAGTTACCCAAACTAGCAATCTACCTAAACTTACCCAATTTTTTGTTTTTGGATCCCAACCAGGGGTTCTTGGATTTGAAGTCTTCTGTTTGTTTAGCACTCCACAGGTCTGGCCAGTCATTATTGATGTCTACAGACAACAACAAAACTAATTATGCATCTCCCTGTCTCTCTCTCTCTCACACACTTACACACACACACACACACACACACACACACTACTGTGATCACAATAGTCATCAGCAAGACATGGGTCCCCCTCTTTACATTAACAATCTGCATAACCAAGTGGAAATATTTTCAGCAAGTGAAGCTGAAGCATACAGGAGATTAGTGAGTGAAATACTTGGGAGAGTTTATTTAACAAAAAAACAACAAATTTAACACAAAATGTACAAAATGTTATATAACAGTAGCATTGTAAAAAACAAACATGGATACAGACAAAATAAATAGAAGGGCAATAAAATAAATAACATCACACAGAAATTCAAAATGAGGCTTAATCTGTCAAAATCACCTTTTGTTACAGTGTGAGGCTTCACTTTTCAATAAACTGGAGATGCAATTTACTGCCTGTGTGTTCTGACCTGGTGGTGGTAGACTGGATCCTTCTCTATGCTCACACTGACTTGCCTGGCTAGCTCCCGGTTGAGAGCTGCCAGGGCTGCTGGTTTTAGGGGTGGGGTCTGCCTGGGCCTGATCTGGGCCTGATTTGTGCCTCTTTACAAAAAAGTCTGCAATATCTCCCTTCCTTTTCATGGTTACCTGTCCCTATACAAAATAAGACAGCCTGATTAGACCTCAATATTGTTTTAGGCTGAATCTTAAACTATTTGTCCCCATTCTTGTGTTTTAACTTACTTAAAAATCAACTACCAGCTTAGCTACTATGCAATTAAACTAGATCATATAGGTTAGTTAGGGCTAAGTAACTTGGCTAATGTTATAATTTAGGGCTTAGTAACTTGGCTAACGTTATAATTTAGACCTTTACAATAATAAACAAGCTTCATAAACATTGAGATAATCAGTTTCATCAGTCTGGTATGAAATTCTTATGAACTGGGTTGATTAAACACTTACTGAAAACCAACAATGCCCCGGTTTCCCCACATTATCCCAATCTACGTAGCTAGCTTCATAACGTTAGCCGACTCGCACTAACTATTGGCGGCAACATCTCTTCTCCTCTAAATGTGCAGTCACTGGCAATTTGCCAGTAGTTTAAAATAATGATTCATTTGGAAACCACCTTAAAACTTACCTCAGAATGATGTCTTCCATCAACTGGGGTGGCACACCGCCGCTTGTGTCCTTTCTTCATCCGTTGTTTGGTCTGCTGCCGTTATCGTAGTCAAGTGGCACCGGCACCTGAGTTTTTTTTTTTTTTTTTTTCACTGGCACCTGAGGTATTAGCGATATTTTCCTCGGCATGACCCGCCCTACTCTGCCTCTGATTGGCTCATCAGTCCTCATGCCTAAAGTTAACCAATCTAATCAGTGAAAGCAGCGAGTACCAGCCAATTAGAGGCAGAGGAGGGTGGGTCATGGCTTCACTATCCCCGAGGAAGAAAATAGGCAATCTGACTCACAGATATTACTGAATGATGCGCATCAGGGGGGATTTAGAAGTGGGTATACGCAATGCTGACTGAAAAATAAGTAGGTATACGCCGTATACCAGCGTATACCCTGGACTACACCTCTGGTTGGAACCAATCATTTAGTTCTGAACAGAACCATTCTTTTTTATTTTTCGTTCTGTTCCACTGTTCCGACCAGCAAAATAAAGTTCCGAACCCGTTCGAACCCCTAAAAAAAGTAACTGCTTACAGTATATCGTTCCTTTCTGTTCCTTTTTAAACCTTTTGAAATGACTTCACCAGTCAGTGTGGATAGAGCTGCTTGCTACGGAGTGGGCAAGCTATAATAGTTGTTTGCATGCATTGGACAGACAAGTGTAGGGTGGGAGATACGACTGGGGAGAGAACGAGACAGGGTTGAGGAGGAGGCTTGGCTTGAAACGCTGGGCATCTTGTTATGACGTGCATTATCTGAATTATACCTACAGAGGAGCGACTTCTATGGAGGAACTTTTTAACGTCTTGTGAACAACCCGAGAGTTCAAAAATAAATAATGGTTCTGTTCAAAACAAAACGATTGGAAAATAATTTTGGTTCCAACCCCCCCCCCCCCTGCGACAGACACAAGCAAAAACTCTTCCATAAATGTAGCAAGCAGCCTTTACCCCCTAAACACTAGTGATCTGACATGCTGGATTGCATGGAAACTAGACCACTTTCCAGTCTGATCCAGTCTGATCCAGTCTGATCCAGTCTGATCGACTGCAGCTCTAGCCCTACTACACGCCCTGTCCCTCTGGCCAGGATCAATAAAGCGGTAACGTTGTGCCCATTTGTTTGTGAGAAAATGTGAATGGAATCATATTTGGTTTATATTCAACCTTGCGCTGACTAGGCTACCTAGACTTTTTCAATCCATAAAGATTAACTGGAATTAATCAACAAACACAATAGCGGACATAGACTGTGAGTTCATTTGTTTATTAGGACTGCAGTTGCATAGGGCAAGACTACACGATGCAAAACCTGCATAAAGCAAAGCTCAGCCCTGTGAGTTTTATTGTCCAATCATGTTGCTTTCTCTGTGCCTGTGTATAGGAAACCCCCCTGGTCCTTCTTTAAAAAATATATTTCACGTGAACAAGTACAAGGTTGCTGCAGTTTGACAGAGTTTTCATGTGACCTGATTAGAAAAACTCTGGTCCCATCTTAGCCCATATTAAACCTTTTTACAAAAGATTAATCACGTCATACCATATAAGGTCCGGAGTTTTACCTGGTTAGGTTACCAGATCAGGAAAAACTACTGGCCCCAGATTATTACTTTTTTTCACCACACTACTCTGGGACCTGTGGTGCCACCTCTGTCCACCTCTGTCCACCTCTGTCTAGATGGCTACCTTAAGCTGCTATCCTGCCACCTTTCTAGCTACCCCCGGTGACAGCTGTGATCTCCCGAGTGGCGCAGTGGTCTAAGGCACTGCATCGCGGTGCTAGCTGTGCCACTAGAGATCCTGGTTCGAATCCAGGCTCTGTCGTAGCCGGCCGTGACCGGGAGACCCCATGGGGCGGCGCACAATTGGCCCAGCGTCGTCCAGGGTAAGGGGAGGGAATGGCCGGCAGGGATGTAGCTCAGTTGGTAGAGCATGGCGTTTGCAACACCAGGGTTGTGGGTTCGATTCCCACAGGGGGGCCGGTATGAAAAAAATAAAATAAAAATGATGTATGCACTCACTAACTGTAAGTCGCTCTGGATAAGAGCGTCTGCTAAATGACTAAAAATGTTTTAAAAATGTGATACAGCTGCCTGGTGAAAGCACCTCCATAGAACACCAGTGCACTGGTCATTCGCATCAGCTTAAGCGGCTGTGACTTGCTAGTAGTTTAACTCCCCACGATGCGGTTTGTGTAAAATGCGTCCCGTCAATCCGAAAAAAATTAACTGTTGCGCCGGTAATATAGGTTGCATCTTTTGAATTGCTAGATACAAGCCATGTTCTGAGCCAATCTGAGCCAATCTGAGCTCTGTTTATTCTCGATGTCACTCAGAGGCTGCGGTACAGGCAGTGAAGCATCACAACAATTATTATCTGGGTGACCTTTTTGTGTGTGTGTGTGTGTGTGTGTGTGTGTGTGTGTGTGTGTGTGTGTGGTGAGAGTTACTGCAAAAAGGGTCAATGCAGGTAGTCTGGGTAGCCATTAGGTTAGCTATTTAGCAGTCTTGTTTAGAAGTCTTATGGCTTGGGGGGTAGAAGCTGTTCAGGGTCCTGTTGGTTCCAGACTTGTACCGCTGGTACCGCTTGCCGTGCGGTCG
>NC_140009.1:2047497-2107410 GCF_964263955.1 Coregonus lavaretus | reverse complement strand
ATGAAATAACACATATGGAATCATGTAGTAACCAAAAAAGTGTTAAACAAATCAAAATATATTTTATATTTGATATTCTTCAAATAGCCACCCTTTGCCTTGATGACAGCTTTGCACACTCTTGGCATTCTCTCAACCAGCTTAATCTGGAATGCTTTTCCAACAGTCTTGAAGGAGTTCCCACATATGCTGAGCACTTGTTGGCTGCTTTTCCTTCACTCTGCGGTCCGACTCATCCCAAACCGTCTCAATTTGGTTGAGGTCGGGGGATTGTGGAGGCCAGGTCATCTGATGCAGCACTCCATCACTCTCCTTTTTGGTCAAATAGCCCTTACACAGCCTGGAGGTGTGTTGGGTCATTGTCCTGTTGAAAAACAAATGATAGTCCCACTAAGCCCAAACCAGATGGGATGGCGTATCGCTGCAGAATGCTGTGGTAGCCATGCTGATTAAGTGTGCCTTGAATTCTAAATAAATCACAGACAGTGTCACCAGCAAAGCACCCCCACACCATAACACCACCTCCTCCATGCTTTACTGTGGGAAATACACATGCGGAGATCATCCGTTGGAACCAAAAATCATCACGGCGGTTGGAACCAAAAATCTCCAGACCAAATGACACATTTCCACTGGTCTAATGTCCATTACTCGTGTTTCTTGGCCCAAGCAAGTCTCTTCTTCTTATTGGTGTCCTTTAGTGGTGGTTTCTTTGCAGCAATTCGACCATGAAGGCCTGATTCACATAGTCTCTTCTGAACAGTTGATGTTGAGATGTGTCTGTTACTTGAACTCTGTGAAGCATTTATTTGGGCTGCAATTTCTGAGGCTGGTAACTCTAATGAACTTATCCTCTACAGCAGAGGTAACTCTGGGTCTTCCATTCCTGTGGCGGTCCTCATGAGAGCCAGTTTCATCATAGCGCTTGATGTTTTTTGCGACTGCACTTGAAGAAACTTTAAAAGTTCTTGACATTTTCCGTATTGACTGACCTTCATGTCTTAAAGTAATAATGGACTGTTGTTTCTCTTTGCTTATTTGAGCTGTTCTTGCCATAATATGGACTTGGTATTTTACCAAATAGGGCTATCTTCTGTATACCCCCCCCCCACACACATTTTCACAACACAACTGATTGGCTCAAATGCATTAATTCCACAAATTAACTTTTAAGAAGGCACACCTGTTAATTGAAATGCATTCCAGGTGACTATCTCATGAAGCTGGTTGAGAGAATGCCAAGAGTGTGCAAAGCTGTCATCAAGGCAAAGGGTGGCTATTTGAAGAATCTCAAATATAAAATATATTTTGATTTGTTTAACACTTTTTTTGGTTACTACATGATTCCATATGTCTTATTTCATAGTGTTAATGTCTTCGCTATTATTCTACAATGTAGAAAATTGTACAAATAAAGAAAAACCATTGAATGTCCCCTGTAGCGCAGTTGGTAGAGCATGGTGCTTGCAACGCCAGGGTTGTGGGTTCGTTTCCCACGGTGGGCCAGTATGAAAATGTATGCACTCACTAACTGTAAGTCGCTCTGGATAAGAGTGTCTGCTAAATGACTAAAATGTAAAAAAATGAATGAATGAGTGGGTGTTCTAAAACTTTTGACCGGTAGTGTAAGTATTCAGATCCTTTGCTATGAGACTCGAATTGAGATGTTTCTACAACTTGGAGTCCACCTGTGATAAATTAAATTGATTGGACATGATTTGGAAAGGCGCACACCTGTCTATAAAAGGTCCCACAGTTGACAGTGCATGTCAGAGCAAAAACCAAGCCATGAGGTCGAAGGAATTGTCCGTAGAACTCAGAGACAGGATTGTGTCGAGGCACAGATCTGGGGAAGGGTCCCAAAACATTTCTGCAGCATTGAAGGTCCCCAAGGACACAGTGGCCTCCATCATTCTTAAATGGAAGAAGTTTGTAACCACCAAGATTCTTCCTAGAGCTGGCTTCCCGGCCAAACTGAGCAATCGGGGGAGAAGGGCCTTGGTCAGGGAGGTGACCAAGAACCCGATGGTCATTCTGAAAGAACTCTGGAGTTCCTCTGTGGAGATGGGAGAACCTTCCAGAAGGACAACCATCTCTGCAGCACTCCACCAATCAGGCTTTTATGGCCAATGGAAGCCACTCTTCAGTAAAAGGCACATGACAGCCCACTTGGAGTTTGCCAAAAGGCTCTGACCATGGGAAACAAGATTCTCTGGTCTGATGAAACCAAGAATGAACTCTTTGGCCTGAATGCCAAGCGTCATGTCTGGAGGAAACCTGGCACCATCCCTATGGTGAATCATGGTGGTGGCAGCATCATGCTTTGGGGATGTTTTTCAGCGACAGGGACAGGGAGACTAGTCAGGATTGAGGGAAAGATGAACTGAGCAAAGTACAGAGAGATCCTTGATGGAAAACCTGCTCCAGAGCGCTCAGGACCTCAGACTGGAGCGAAGGTTCACCTTCCAACAGGACAACAACCTTAAGCACACAGCCAAGACAACGCAGGAGTGGCTTCGGGACAAGTCTTTGAATGTCCTTGAGTGGCCCAGCCAGAGCCCCATCACTTGAACCCCATCGAACATCTCTGGAGAGACCTGAAAATAGCTGTGCAGCAACACTCTCCATCCAACCTGACAGAGCATGAGAGGATCTGCAGAGAAGAATGGGAGAAACTCCCCAACTACAGGTGTGCCAAGCTTGTAGCGTCATACCCAAGAAGACTTGGAGGCTGTAATCGCTGCCAAAGGCGCTTCAACCAAGCAAACATTTCTAAAAACCTGTTTTTGCTTTGTCATTATGGGGTATTGTGTGTAGATTGATGAGGGAAAAAACCACTCTATATCATAATCCTGACAGTCTACCTCTCTCTCTCAACGCTATATCATAATCCTGACAGTCTACCTCTCTCTCTCTACCCTATATCATAACCCTGACAGTCTACCTCTCTCAACTCTATATCATAATCCTGACAGTCTACCTCTCTCTCTACCCTATATCATAATCCTGACAGTCTACCTCTCTCTCTACCCTATATCATAATCCTGACAGTCTACCTCTCTCTCTCTACCCTATATCATAACCCTGACAGTCTACCTCTCTCAACTCTATATCATAATCCTGACAGTCTACCTCTCTCTACCCTATATCATAACCCTGACAGTCTACCTCTCTCAACTCTATATCATAATCCTGACAGTCTACCTCTCTCTACCCTATATCATAATCCTGACAGTCTACCTCTCTCTCTACCCTATATCATAATCCTGACAGTCTACCTCTCTCTCTACCCTATATCATAATCCTGACAGTCTACCTCTCTCTCTCTACCCTATATCATAACCCTGACAGTCTACCTCTCTCAACTCTATATCATAATCCTGACAGTCTACCTCTCTCTACCCTATATCATAATCCTGACAGTCTACCTCTCTCTCTCTACCCTATATCATAATCCTGACAGTCTACCTCTCTCTCTCTACCCTATATCATAACCCTGACAGTCTACCTCTCTCTCTCTACCCTATATCATAATCCTAACAGTCTACCTCTCTCTCTCTACCCTATATCATAATCCTGACAGTCTACCTCTCTCTCTCTACCCTATATCATAATCCTGACAGTCTACCTCTCTCTCTCAACGCTATATCATAATCCTAACAGTCTACCTCTCTCTCTCTACCCTATATCATAATCCTGACAGTCTACCTCTCTCTCTCAACCCTATATCATAATCCTGACAGTTTACCTCTCTCTCTCAACACTATATCATAATCCTGACAGTCTACCTCTCTCTCTCTACCCTATATCATAATCCTGACAGTCTACCTCTCTCTCTCTACCCTATATCATAATCCTGACAGTCTACCTCTCTCTCTACCCTATATCATAACCCTGACAGTCTACCTCTCTCTACCCTATATCATAATCCTGACAGTCTACCTCTCTCTACCCTATATCATAATCCTGACAGTCTACCTCTCTCTCTCAACCCTATATCATAATCCTGACAGTCTACCTCTCTCTCTCTACCCTATATCATAATCCTGACAGTCTACCTCTCTCTCTCTACCCTATATCATAATCCTGACAGTCTACCTCTCTCTACCCTATATCATAACCCTGACAGTCTACCTCTCTCAACCCTATATCATAATCCTGACAGTCTACCTCTCTCTCTACCCTATATCATAATCCTGACAGTCTACCTCTCTCTCTCAACCCTATATCATAATCCTGACAGTTTACCTCTCTCTCTCAACACTATATCATAATCCTGACAGTCTACCTCTCTCTCTCTACCCTATATCATAATCCTGACAGTCTACCTCTCTCTCTCTACCCTATATCATAATCCTGACAGTTTACCTCTCTCTCTCAACACTATATCATAATCCTGACAGTCTACCTCTCTCTCTCTACCCTATATCATAATCCTGACAGTCTACCTCTCTCTCTCTACCCTATATCATAATCCTGACAGTCTACCTCTCTCTACCCTATATCATAATCCTGACAGTCTACCTCTCTCTACCCTATATCATAATCCTGACAGTTTACCTCTCTCTCTCTACCCTATATCATAATCCTGACAGTCTACCTCTCTCTCTCTACCCTATATCATAACCCTGACAGTCTACCTCTCTCTACCCTATATCATAATCCTGACAGTTTACCTCTCTCAACCCTATATCATAATCCTGACAGTCTGACACCAGTCCTTATTCTCCAACAACATCTTCACTGGGTATTCTGGTTCTAAAACTCCTCTCTGTAACTATTCAGTTCAGTGTTGTTGTATTTGCTGTTGTGTTTTGCTGTTGTGCTAAAAACCTTTGAATCATTTCTCACTCTGCTGCTATCATTCTGATTCAGTACAGTCCTTTAACCTTTATTTATTCAGGTTTGTCTCATTGAGAACAAAAAAAAAACTATTTCGCAAGACCGACCTCAGCTTCTACATTACTGCAGCAGGCAGCGAGCTGGTTTCTCATGTAGTGTTGTTGTTGTTGTTGTTGTTGTTGTTGTTGTTGTTGTTACAGAGCACTACCTGTGAATACTGTTGAGTGGCTCCCCCGTCAGGCCTGTATCAGTACTGTTGAGTGGCTCCACCGTCAGGCCTGTATCAGTACTGTTGAGTGGCTCCACCGTCAGGCCTGTATCAGTACTGTTGAGTGGCTCCACCGTCAGGCCTGTATCAGTACTGTTGAGTGGCGCCCCCGTCAGGCCTGTATCAGTACTGTTGAGTGGCGCCCCCGTCAGGCCTGTATCAGCACTGTTGAGTGGCTCCACCGTCAGGCCTGTATCAGTACTGTTGAGTGGCGCCCCCGTCAGGCCTGTATCAGTACTGTTGTGTGGCGCCCCCGTCAGGCCTGTATCAGTACTGTTGAGTGGCTCCACCGTCAGGCCTGTATCAGTACTGTTGAGTGGCTCCACCGTCAGGCCTGTATCAGTACTGTTGAGTGGCGCCCCCGTCAGGCCTGTATCAGTACTGTTGAGTGGCGCCCCCGTCAGGCCTGTATCAGTACTGTTGAGTGGCGCCCCCGTCAGGCCTGTATCAGTACTGTTGAGTGGCTCCACCGTCAGGCCTGTATCAGTACTGTTGAGTGGCTCCACCGTCAGGCCTGTATCAGTACTGTTGAGTGGCTCCACCGTCAAGCCTGTATCAGTACTGTTGAGTGGCGCCCCCGTCAGGCCTGTATCAGTACTGTTGAGTGGCGCCCCCGTCAGGCCTGTATCAGTACTGTTGAGTGGCTCCACCGTCAGGCCTGTATCAGTACTGTTGAATGGCTCCACCGTCAGGCCTGTATCAGCACTGTTGAGTGGCGCCCCCGTCAGGCCTGTATCAGTACTGTTGAGTGGCGCCCTCGTCAGGCCTGTACCAGTACTGTTGAGTGGCTCCACCGTCAGGCCTGTATCAGTACTGTTGAGTGGCTCCACCGTCAGGCCTGTATCAGTACTGTTGAGTGGCTCCACCGTCAGGCCTGTATCAGTACTGTTGAGTGGCTCCACCGTCAGGCCTGTATCAGTACTGTTGAGTGGCTCCACCGTCAGGCCTGTATCAGTACTGTTGAGTGGCTCCACCGTCAGGCCTGTATCAGTACTGTTGAGTGGCGCCCCCGTCAGGCCTGTATCAGTACTGTTGAGTGGCGCCCCCGTCAGGCCTGTATCAGCACTGTTGAGTGGCTCCACCGTCAGGCCTGTATCAGTACTGTTGAGTGGCGCCCCCGTCAGGCCTGTATCAGTACTGTTGAGTGGCTCCACCGTCAGGCCTGTATCAGCACTGTTGAGTGGCTCCACCGTCAGGCCTGTATCAGTACTGTTGAGTGGCGCCCCCGTCAGGCCTGTATCAGTACTGTTGAGTGGCGCCCCCGTCAGGCCTGTATCAGTACTGTTGAGTGGCGCCCCCGTCAGGCCTGTATCAGTACTGCAGCATTGTGCTGAATACAGCCCAGTCAGCAGTTAGTGTAGTGTTGCCTGGCAACAAGCCCAAACCACTGCAGCAGTACAACAAGCCCAAAATCACTGTTGCCTGGCAACAAACCCAAACCACTGTTGCCTGGCAACAAGCCCAAACCACTGCATCAGCACACAGGACTACAGCTACAACTGGGAGGTACAAAGACCGTGGTCCTTTTCACCTCAGCTACTGGATGCTGTAATCACACTCCATCACAGGGTCAGGGTCCTCAGGGATTCTGTATTCTACCTGGTATTGAATTCACACACCTGGTTTCACACGTCTAAACCAGACGCTGGTTTGAAAAAAAGAACGAACACCAGCAGACACACAGCTGCCCTGGTCCATCACTCTAACAGCTGCCCCTGGTCCATCACTCTAACAGCTGCCCTGGTCCATCACTCTAACAGCTGCCCCTGGTCCATCACTCTAACAGCTGCCCTGGTCCATCACTCTACCAGCTGCCCTGGTCCATCACTCTAACAGCTGCCCTGGTCCCCTGGTCCATCACTCTAACAGCTGCTCTGGTCCATCACTCTACCAGCTGCCCTGGTCCATCACTCTAACAGCTGCCCTAGTCCATCACTCTAACAGCTGCCCTGGTCCCCTGGTCCATCACTCTAACAGCTGCTCTGGTCCATCACTCTAACAGCTGCCCTGGTCCCCTGGTCCATCACTCTAACAGCTGCCCTGGTCCATCACTCGCCCTGGTCCATCACTCTAACAGCTGCCCTAGTCCATCACTCTAACATGTTGTGTTATCATTTTTTTACATTTTTAGTCATTTAGCAGACGCTCTTATCCAGAGCGACTTACATGAGCAATTAGGGTTAAGTGCCTTGCTTAAGGGCACATCGGCAGATTTTTCACCTAGTCGGCTCGGGGATTAGAACCAGCGACCTTTTGGTTACTGGCACAACGCTCTTACCCACTAAACTACCTGCCGCCTTATCCTCCCTCTCCCTCTCTAGGTGAGTGATCTGTTGGGATACACTGAGAGCAGTGGGGTCGCATGGGACACACCTGACATGGAGGTTAAAGGTCATCTCATCTCAGTGCCTGGTGAGGAAATAAAACATGATTCTTTATACCTCATTTAGTCATGTTTGATCGACACTTAACATGTCATTTTCTTCTTGATGTGTTGTGGAGACCTGCTGGGTGGCGGTCAGGAGGGAGGTGAGCAGCGTGTTGACAGGATGACACAACTACGAGAGAGGAGAAGCAGTCTACAAACTCTACTGAATACCAGACTGGCTGAGCTACGGAGGGTCTGTCTACAGGAGGCGGTCAGTACACACAAACACACACAAACACACACACATTAATCAATTGGTGGTTGCCAGGAAAAGCAGGGTACGGATTGGTGGTTGCCAGGAGAAGCAGGGTACAGATTGGTGGTTGCCAGGAGAAGCAGGGTACGGATTGGTGGTTGCCAGGACAAGCAGGGTAAGGATTGGTGGTTGCCAGGAGATGCAGGGTAAGGATTGGTGGTTGCCAGGAGAAGCAGGGTAAGGATTGGTGGTTGCCAGTAGAAGCAGGGTAAGGATTGGTGGTTGCCAGGAGAAGCAGGGTAAGGATTGGTGGTTGCCAGGAGAAGCAGGGTACGGATTGGTGGTTGCCAGGACAAGCAGGGTAAGGATTGGTGGTTGCCAGGAGATGCAGGGTAAGGATTGGTGGTTGCCAGGAGAAGCAGGGTAAGGATTGGTGGTTGCCAGTAGAAGCAGGGTAAGGATTGGTGGTTGCCAGGAGAAGCAGGGTAAGGATTGGTGGTTGCCAGGAGAAGCAGGGTAAGGATTGGTGGTTGCCAGGAGAAGCAGGGTACGGATTGGTGGTTGCCAGGAGAAGCAGGGTACGGATTGGTGGTTGCCAGGAGAAGCAGGGTAAGGATTGGTAGTTGCCAGGAGAAGCAGGGTAAGGATCGGTGGTTGCCAGGAGAAGCAGGGTACGGATTGGTGGTTGCCAGGAGAAGCAGGGTACGGATCGGTGGTTGCCAGGAGAAGCAGGGTACGGATTGGTGGTTGCCAGGAGAAGCAGGGTAAGGATTGGTGGTTGCTAGGAGAAGCAGTGTAAGGATTGGTGGTTGCTAGGAGAAGCAGGGTAAGGAGGAGTGTCCAATGTGTTCTGTGTAGCAAACTATACTCCTGTAGCTTCTAATATGTCCCTTATAGCACCTCTATTGACACAGCTCAGTTCACAGCCTGAAGGTACTTTTCACATGTCATATAAACTAATAATGCAACAGCATTTGTTAAATTTAACTGTTGACTAAAGGATCAGGATGTTTCTTTTGTATTTTTGTCCTCTCCAGTAGCTGACAGGATGTGGTGTATGTCTGTAACGGGGGAGGTTCCTGGTGATTCATCCTGTTAATGTGGTGTATGTCTGTAACAGGGGAGGTTCCTGGTGATTCATCCTGTTAATGTGGTGTATGTCTGTAACAGGAGAGGTTCCTGGTGATTCATCCTGTTAATGTGGTGTATGTCTCTAACAGGAGAGGTTCCTGGTGATTCATCCTGTTAATGTGGTGTATGTCTCTAACAGGAGAGGTTCCTGGTGATTCATCCTGTTAATGTGGTGTATGTCTCTAACAGGAGAGGTTCCTGGTGATTCATCCTGTTAATGTGGTGTATGTCTGTAACAGGAGAGGTTCCTGGTGATTCATCCTGTTAATGTGGTGTATGTCTGTAACAGGAGAGGTTCCTGGTGATTCATCCTGTTAACGTGGTGTATGTCTGTAACAGGAGAGGTTCCTGGTGATTCATCCTGTTAATGTGGTGTATGTCTGTAACAGGAGAGGTTCCTGGTGATTCATCCTGTTAATGTGGTGTATGTCTCTAACAGGAGAGGTTCCTGGTGATTCATCCTGTTAATGTGGTGTATGTCTCTAACAGGAGAGGTTCCTGGTGATTCATCCTGTTAATGTGGTGTATGTCTGTAACAGGAGAGGTTCCTGGTGATTCATCCTGTTAATGTGGTGTATGTCTCTAACAGGAGAGGTTCCTGGTGATTCATCCTGTTAATGTGGTGTATGTCTCTAACAGGAGAGGTTCCTGGTGATTCATCCTGTTAATGTGGTGTATGTCTGTAACAGGAGAGGTTCCTGGTGATTCATCCTGTTAATGTGGTGTATGTCTGTAACAGGAGAGGTTCCTGGTGATTCATCCTGTTAATGTGGTGTATGTCTCTAACAGGAGAGGTTCCTGGTGATTCATCCTGTTAATGTGGTGTATGTCTGTAACAGGAGAGGTTCCTGGTGATTCATCCTGTTAATGTGGTGTATGTCTCTAACAGGAGAGGTTCCTGGTGATTCATCCTGTTAATGTGGTGTATGTCTGTAACAGGAGAGGTTCCTGGTGATTCATCCTGTTAATGTGGTGTATGTCTCTTAACAGGAGAGGTTCCTGGTGATTCATCCTGTTAATGTGGTGTATGTCTGTAACAGGAGAGGTTCCTGGTGATTCATCCTGTTAATGTGGTGTATGTCTCTAACAGGAGAGGTTCCTGGTGATTCATCCTGTTAATGTGGTGTATGTCTCTAACAGGAGAGGTTCCTGGTGATTCATCCTGTTAACGTGGTGTATGTCTCTAACAGGAGAGGTTCCTGGTGATTCATCCTGTTAATGTGGTGTATGTCTCTAACAGGAGCTGACAGGAGAGGTTCCCAGTGATTTCCCCCTGGAGACCGGGGAGAGACGCCCCTACGTATGCCGAAGGGTCAGATCCCACCACCACGGACCCAAGACTATCATAAAAACAGAGGTGAAGGACTTTAATACGTCACTGTAATTTCAATAAAGAAGAAGAGTGAGATGGGACAGATTTGTGTCGTTACCAATAAAGAATGCATATGCAATTTAGTCGACGCTTTTATGAAAAGTATGGGTTCCCCCCAGCGGGAATCAAATCCACAATGCTGGTGTAGATCGGTGGGGTGAGTGTTTACAGAAACCTCTGCTTAGGGTGCCAAATAAATATTTTTAACCCAGTCAATAAATAGCTCTCCAAAATGTATAAAGGTATTAAAGGTATTAAGGTATTAAATGTATAAAAGTATTACAAAGTATTAAAGTATTAAGGTATTACATACAAAGTATTAATGTATAAAGTTTCCCCGCAAGCGTCTTGGGACTCATCTGAAGTTGGTACAGCCAATCTGCCAACTTCTGTCTGTAGCGTTTTGCGGAAAGGTGAGACTCACACGAACACGTACGTGTCGGTTGTTTTGCTCTAGGACGCCCACATGCCTCATCTGAAGGTCCCCCGGTAACAGTTGAAAAGATTTATGGAAGTATATATGGAGACTATTTAGTGTAAAAAATAAAAACAAATGTTTCCTGATCTTTCTTATATCTCTGTAGATATACAAACTTCCTTTAGATTGTTTGGGGGGGACTATCTGTTGTTCCATGTAGTGAATCTGTTATTCAATGTGTTTGTATGGGCTAATAGCAGTAAGGACTATCTGTTGTTCCATGTAGTGAATCTGTTATTCAATGTGTTTGTATGGGATAATAGCAGTAAGGACTATCTGTTGTTCCATGTAGTGAATCTGTTATTCAATGTGTTTGTATGGGATAATAGCAGTAAGGACTATCTGTTGTTCCATGTAGTGAATCTGTTATTCAATGTGTTTGTATGGGCTAATAGCAGTAAGGACTATCTGTTGTTCCATGTAGTGAATCTGTTATTCAATGTGTTTGTATGGGCTAATAGCAGTAAGGACTATCTGTTGTTCCATGTAGTGAATCTGTTATTCAACGTGTTTGTATGGGCTAATAGCAGTAAGGACTATCTGTTGTTCCATGTAGTGAATCTGTTATTCAATGTGTTTGTATGGGCTAATAGCACTAAGGCCTATCTGTTATTCAATGTGTTTGTATGGGCTAATAGCAGTAAGGACTATCTGTTGTTCCATGTAGTGAATCTGTTATTCAATGTGTTTGTACGGGCTAATAGCAGTAAGGACTATCTGTTGTTCCATGTAGTGAATCTGTTATTCAATGTGTTTGTATGGGCTAATAGCAGTAAGGACTATCTGTTGTTCCATGTAGTGAATCTGTTATTCAATGTGTTTGTATGGGCTAATAGCAGTAAAGACTATCTGTTGTTCCATGTAGTGAATCTGTTATTCAATGTGTTTGTACGGGCTAATAGCAGTAAGGACTATCTGTTGTTCCATGTAGTGAATCTGTTATTCAATGTGTTTGTATGGGCTAATAGCAGTAAGGACTATCTGTTGTTCCATGTAGTGAATCTGTTATTCAATGTGTTTGTACGGGCTAATAGCAGTAAGGACTATCTGTTGTTCCATGTAGTGAATCTGTTATTCAATGTGTTTGTACGGGCTAATAGAAGTAAGGACTATCTGTTGTTCCATGTAGTGAATCTGTTATTCAATGTGTTTGTATGGGCTAATAGCAGTAAGGACTATCTGTTGTTCCATGTAGTGAATCTGTTATTCAATGTGTTTGTATGGGCTAATAGCAGTAAGGACTATCTGTTGTTCCATGTAGTGAATCTGTTATTCAATGTGTTTGTATGGGCTAATAGCAGTAAAGACTATCTGTTGTTCCATGTAGTGAATCTGTTATTCAATGTGTTTGTATGGGCTAATAGAAGTAAGGACTATCTGTTGTTCCATGTAGTGAATCTGTTATTCAATGTGTTTGTATGGGCTAATAGAAGTAAGGACTATCTGTTGTTCCATGTAGTGAATCTGTTATTCAATGTGTTTGTATGGGCTAATAGCAGTAAGGACTATCTGTTGTTCCATGTAGTGAATCTGTTATTCAATGTGTTTGTATGGGCTAATAGCAGTAAGGACTATCTGTTGTTCCATGTAGTGAATCTGTTGTTCCATGTGTTTGTATGGGCTAATAGCAGTAAGGACTATCTGTTGTTCCATGTAGTGAATCTGTTATTCAATGTGTTTATATGGGATAATAGCAGTAAGGCCAAAAATAATAGTTCATCAAATAAATGTTTTATGAAAAAGATTTATACTTCAATTGGTCTTAACATTCCAAATCAAAATTTTAAATGATTCTTGGTATGACCTTCTTAAAACAATTCTATATAGCTTAGTAGAACAAAACATACATTACAGACAAAATACTTTACATACATTTAAAAACATTAACATGTAGTGTGTGTGCATCTATCAGTTCCACATACATGTCAGTACATACACACAACAAGTAGGTCACATGGGGGAGAGGCGTGGTGCCGTGAGGTGTTGCTTTATCTGTTTTTTTGAAACCAGGTTTGCTGTTCACTTGGTCTATATAAGATGGAAGGGAGTTCCATGCACTCATGGCTCTGTATAATACTGTACGTTTCCTTGAATTTGTTCTGGACCTGGGGACTGTGAAAAGACCCCTGGTGGCATGTCTGGTGGGGTAAGTGTGTGTGTCAGTGCTGTGAAAAGACCCCTGGTGGCATGTCTGGTGGGGTAAGTGTGTGTGTCTGTGCTGTGAAAAGACCCCTGGTGGCATGTCTGGTGGGGTAAGTGTGTGTGTCTGTGCTGTGTGTAAGTTGACTACGCAAACACATTTGGAATTTCCAACACATTATTGGGATCCCCTTTAGCTGTTGTGATAGCAGCAGCTGCTCTTCCTGGGGTTTATTAGGGATCCCCATTAGTTCCTGCCAAGGCAGCAGCTACTCTTCCTGGGGTTTATTAGGGATCCCCATTAGCTGTTGTGATAGCAGCAGCTACTCTTCCTGGGGTTTATTAGGGATCCCCATTAGCTGTTGTGAAAGCAGCAGCTACTCTTCCTGGGGTTTATTAGGGATCCCCATTAGCTGGTGCCAAGGCAGCCTCTACTCTTCCTGGGGTTTATTAGGGATCCCCATTAGCTGGTGCCAAGGCAGCCTCTACTCTTCCTGGGGTTTATTATGGATCCCCATTAGCTGTTGTGAAAGCAGCAGCTACTCTTCCTGGGGTTTATTAGGGATCCCCATTAGCTGTTGTGATAGCAGCAGCTACTCTTCCTGGGGTTTATTAGGGATCCCCATTAGCTGTTGTGATAGCAGCAGCTACTCTTCCTGGGGTTTATTAGGGATCCCCATTAGCTGTTGTGATAGCAGCAGCTACTCTTCCTGGGGTTTATTAAAGATCCCCATTAGCTGTTGTGATAGCAGCAGCTACTCTTCCTGGGGTTTATTAGGGATCCCCATTAGCTGTTGTGATAGCAGCAGCTACTCTTCCTGGGGTTTATTAGGGATCCCCATTAGCTGTTGTGATAGCAGCAGCTACTCTTCCTGGGGTTTATTAGGGATCCCCATTAGTTCCTGCCAAGGCAGCAGCTACTCTTCCTGGGGTTTATTATGGATCCCCATTAGTTCCTGCCAAGGCAGCAGCTACTCTTCCTGGGGTTTATTATGGATCCCCATTAGTTCCTGCCAAGGCAGCAGCTACTCTTCCTGGGGTTTATTATGGATCCCCATTAGTTCCTGCCAAGGCAGCAGCTACTCTTCCTGGGGTTTATTAAGGATCCCTATTAGTTCCTGCCAAGGCAGCAGCTACTCTTCCTGGGGTTTATTAGGGATCCCCATTAGCTGTTGTGAAAGCAGCAGCTACTCTTCCTGGGGTTTATTAGGGATCCCCATTAGCTGTTGTGAAAGCAGCAGCTACTCTTCCTGGGGTTTATTAGGGATCCCCATTAGCTGTTGTGATAGCAGCAGCTACTCTTCCTGGGGTCCACACAAAACATGAAACATGACATAATACAGAACATTAATAGACAAGAACAGCTCAAGGACAGAACTAAAAAAAATGTTTTATGTAAAGGCACACGTAGCGTTCATATCAATACATACACAAACTATCTAGGTCAAATGTTTCTTATAAAAACAAGAAGTGATGCAGTCAGTCTCTCCTCAACTCTTACCCAAGAGAGACTGGCATGCATAGTGAATATATTAGCCTTCTGATTACAATTACAGCGGCTTGCGAAAGTATTCACCCCCCTTGGCATGTTTCCTATTTTGTTGCCTTACAACCTGGAATTAAAATGGATTTTTTGGGGGGTTTGTATCATTTGATTTACACAACATGCCTACCACTTTGAAGATGCAAAATAAACATTTTTTGAAACAAACAAGAAATAAGACAAAAAAAAACAGAACTTGAGCGTGCATAACTATTCACCTTGCTTGCTTAGTGGTGTTGCAGACTCTGGGGCCTTTCAGAACAGGTGTATATATACTGAGATCATGTGACACTTAGATTGCACACAGGTGGACTTTATTTAACTAATTATGTGACTTCTGAAGGTAATTGTTTGCACCAGATCTTTTTTAGGGGCTTCATAGCAAAGGGGGTGAATACATATGCACGCACCATTTTTCCGTGATTAATTTTTTAGAATTTTCTTTAAAAATTTGGACTATTTTGTGTATGTCCATTACAAGAAATCCAAATAAAAATCAATTTAAATTACAGGTTTGTAATACAACAAAATAGGAAAAAAACGGCAAGGGGGATGAATACTTTTGCAAGGCGCTGTAAGACGTGGCGCTCACACGACTGGACAATAATCAAGATAAGATAAAACTAGAGCCTGCAGAACTTGCTTTGTGGAGTGTGGTGTCAAAAAAGCAGAGCATCTCTTTATTACGGACAGACCTCTCCCCATCTTTACAACCATTGAATCTATATGTTTTGACCATGACAGTTTACAATCTAAGGAAACAGCAAGTAATTTAGTCTCAACAACTTGTTCAACAGCCACAGATTCAGCTGAGGTCTAGAACTTAGAGGCTTTCCACCTTCTCCACTGTACACCGAGGAACCTGAAGCATTTTACCTTCTCCACTGCAGTCCCGTCGATGTGGATAGGGGCATGCTCCCTCTGCTGTTTTCTGAAGTCCACGATCAGCTCCCTTGTTTTGTTGACGTTGAGGGAGAGGTTATTTTCCTGGCTCCACTCTCCCAGGGCCCTCACCTCCTCCCTGTAGGCTGTCTCGTCATTGTTGGTAATCAAGCCTACTACTGTTGTGTCGTCTGCAAACTTGATGATTGAGTTGGAGGCGTACGTGGCCACGCAGTCATGGGTGAACAGGGAGTACAGGAGGGGGCTGAGCACGCACCCTTGTGAGACCCCTGTGTTGAGGATCAGCGAAGTGGAGGTGTTGTTTCCTACCTTCACCACCTGGGGGGCCGCCAGTCAGGAAGTCCAGGACCCAGTTGAACAGGGCGGGGTTCAGACACAGGGCCCCGAGCTTAATGATGAGCTTGGAGGGTACTATGGTGTTGAATGCTGAGCTATAGTCAATGAACAGCATTCTGACGTAGGTATTCCTCTTGTCCAGGTGGGATAGGGCAGTGTGCAGTGTGATGGCAATTGCATCGTCTGTTGATCTATTGGTGCGGTATGCAAATTGAAGTGCGTCTAGGGTGTCAGGTAAGGTATTGGTGATATGATCCTTAACTATCCTCTCAAAGCACTTCATGATGTCAGAAGTGAGTGATACGGGGCAATAGTCATTTAGTTCAGCTACCTTTGCTTTCTTGGGTACAGGAACAATGGTGGACATCTTGAAGCAAATGGGGACAGCAGACTGGGATAGGGAGAGATTGAATATGTCCGTAAACACTCCAGCCAGCTGGTCTGTGCATGCTCTGAGGACGCGGCTAGGGATGCCGTCTGGGCCGGCAGCCTTGCAAGGGTTAACATGCTTAAATGTCTTAATCACGTCGGCCATGGAGAAGGAGAGGCCACAGTCCTTGGTAGTGGGCCACGTCGGTGGCACTGTGTTATCCTCAAAGCAGGCGAAGAAGGTGTTTTGCTTGTTCGGAAGCAAGACGTTGGTGTCCCCGACGTGGCTGGTTTTCCCTTTGTAGTCCGTGATTGTCTGTAGACCCTGCCACATACGTCTCGTGTCTGAGTCGTTGAATTGCGACTCCACTTTGTCTCTGTACTGACGTTTTGCCTGTTTGATTGCCTTACGGCGGGAATAACTACACTGTTTGTATTCGGCCATATTCCCGGTGACCTTGCCATGGTTAAATGCGGTGGTTCTGGCTTTCAGTTTTTCGTGAATGCTGCCGTCTATCCACGGTTTCTGGTTTGGGTATTCATTGATGTTATTCTCAGAGGCTACCCGGAACATATCCCAGTCCGCGTGATCAAAACAATCTTGAAGCATGGATTCCGATTGGTCAGACCAGCGTTGAATAGACCTTAGCACAGGTTTCTGCCTATAGGAAGGGAGGAGCAAAATGGAGTTGTGATCAGATTTGCCGAAGGGAGGGCGGGGGAGGGCCTTGTAGGCATTTCGAAAAGTTGAGTAGCAGTGGTCCAATGTTTTCCCAGAGCGAGTACTACAGTCAATGTGTTGGTAGAACTTCAGTAGCGTTTTCCTCAAATTTGCTTTGTTTAAATCCCCAGCTACAATAAATGTGACCTCAGGATTTGTGGTTTCCAGTTTGCATAAAGTCCAGTGTAGTTCTTTGAGGCGTTTGATTGTGAGGTATTCTAGGTCGGGTGAACAAAAGGTCTTGAGTTTCTGTACGTCACAATCACACCGTGAGTAGTTAATCATGAAACAAACACCCCGCCTTTCTTCTTCTGCAATTCTGTCCACAACCATGTTGTTCCGCCTTTATTGTCCCTCAAGATAATCTGATTTCTCTGTCATTTTTATCATGGATTTACATCCAGAACTGGATGTTGTCATCTTGCCGTTCTCCTCAAGCTGACCCTGGGAGAACTGCAAACTGTTCTTCAGGTCCTAGACCTCTCTGGTCAGGTCGTCCATTATTTTATTAGTTGACTCCACCAGTATTCAATGTGTTTGTATGGGCTAATAGCATCAAAAAGTTTTGATATATATATTTTTGAAATATACTTTAAGTGGTCTCGACCGATAAGAGTCTAAGCCCTGTCTAAGCGAGGGGGGGGGACAACACTGAATAACATAACGGCTGTACTGACTTCAGACGAGTCCCAAGACGCTTGTGGGGGTCATAGAGCAAAACGGAGAACACCATGGTGTTCATGAGTCTCATCTTTCCGTAGAAGGGTCATAATAGTTTCTAGGCCAAACCGTTCGAACGCCACAGACGATTTTTGGTCTGACAAACACCGCTCTAGCTCTGTCGCCTTTCACCGCAGATGAGGAAGTATTACAAAGACGGATGAGGTGGATTGAGACGCATCCGATGGAAAAATATCTCTATCTTAAAATCTTAAACCTTAGGGGGGTAACATTTAACATCAGATAGCAAAATGGTATGACCTTCTTAAAACAATTCCCCCAGCTTAGAATTGGCTTAGAATCTTATGGGTTAAAGGTATTAAAGGTATTAATGGTATTAAAGGTATTTATGGTATTAAAGGTATTTGGATGTACTCAATCCTATCGAGAGATAGGAGATGCATTCTAATTGGTCAGACATATTGTAGCATGAGGGACTTACTGAGTTTATATCCCTGTTGTGTTGTAGGAGCAGGATATGTGTCAGAGGAAGCCTAAGAAGAATCTGTTCAGCAGTGCCCTGAGACGACATGTAGACTCTGATCAGCACCAGACACACATCAAGAGGACTGTACACAGAGGATGCCACACAGGTAACAACACACACCTTAGACATGGGCGGTCCATTAGAAAAGGTTAAGTTGAAACTTTTTTTTTTTTTTGTCTCAAAATGCGCATCAGCCAGTTAAAATCGTCTACGTTGTTGCACGTGATAAAACGCTATGTTAGCTGTTCCCATCAGAATAACCTGGGACATTTAGCCCTATGCTAGCTAGACCGGGTGGCAGTGATTATTTCCTGTAACAAATTCTGCATCAGCCTATATCAAAGATCTTAGACTTTATATTAGGGATGAGCATTTCGGTCAATTTGGCTGCCGACTAACAGACATTCATTAACCGGTCAACATGAAGTGTTATCATCTTACAGTCAAACGGCTATAGCCTATTATTGAACATGCAACTCCTGTAATGAAGCAGCTAATGAGACATCATTTTCAAACATGACAAAATGCGATTTGCTGGAAAACACTGTTCTAAACAGCGCCCCTAATGCGAGCTACTCCATATGTGACAGAGATGAACATCTCAGTTAGAAACTTAGAAGGAGGAGTAGTCTAATAGCAACAACTAGGATGGGTTGCTAATGTGACTAGGATTGTGCCTTTGGCTTCAGGACAACGAAAGAAAGTTGACATGAAAACCAATAGAACAGAAGAGAAATGTTGGTTGATGACATGAAGTATTTCTAAAATAATTGCCTCCATGTTTCTATGGATGGATTTTGGCAACTTTGAAGCAAGACAAGACCGGCCTTATTATTTGAAGTAAAGTCAAACGTTTTTCTGCCTCAAGCTCACATTGCAAAGTGGTGGTTGACTCACTGAAAGCCTGCCTACCGTTTACTATGACCTCGAATGGTGAACGGGAGGCATGCATTCAACCCCCTGCATTGAGAGCCACACACCCAACATCCCCTCCACTAACACATAAACACATTCTGGACGCCTGCCCCGTGGGGAGCATCACTCCAGACACCACCCACAACAGCAGCACACAGGCAGAGCAGCACACGGAGGACCACGTTGTCATCCTGTGTGACTCCAACAGAAAATACCTTGATGGAACACGGCTGTTCCCATGGAGAAGAAGAGTGAGGAAGATCTGGTGCCCAACTACGCAGTCTGCCCTTGGATTCCTGACAGAGCAGAGACTGAGAGCACCGACCCACATAATCCTCCACGCAGGGAGGAATGACTTCAGCACAGGCAGGGTGGATGTAGCCAAGGCTCTGACCCAGGTGGCCGTAACAGCCACACAGATCTACCCCACAGCCAAGATCATTGTGTCCTCAGCCACACAGACCTACCCCACAGCCAAGATCATTGTGTGCTCAGCCACACAGACCTACCCAACCAGCTTAGATCATTGTGTGCTCAGCCACACAGACCTACCCAACCAGCCAAGATCATCATCTCCACTCTTCTGCCCAAAACAGATATACATCAGAGAGTCATCCATGGGATAAATGCTGAACGTTCTCAAAAAACTGTGCTCTGATTCAGAATGTGTACAAAGCACATCACAAGGACATTCATCATGACTAACTCTATGACCACGTCCACATCAACAGAGAAAGGATGAGAGATTTTGCTAAAGTTCTGAAGAACACAGCTTTGGATAGAAGGTCACACAACCACACTGACATCAGAAGACCAACCAACCACCACCAACCTCAAAGGGACTCTAAGCCAAGGCAACACAACCTCCATACCCCTCGACAACAGAAGCAGCCTGAGAAAAGGATGAACAAACCCCAGCCATCTACCCAGAGAGACAGTTATTCTACAGTGACATCCAGGGTAAACCCCAGCCCTCTACCCAGAGAGACAGTTATGCTACAGTGACATCCAGGAGAGCACCCACAGGTCCCATCCAACAGAACTACAACAGACCTCCAGAACAGTGAGCTGAGAGAATCCCAGGAGCTCAGCCAGAGAGCAATGCAGAGACATCACGGAGGCCTGCAAACCCTGCAGCATCTGAACTTAATCGGATAAGACACCTCCTGAACGTCGTCGGCAGTCGAGTGATGCATTAGTTTAGTTGTATTCATTTTATTGTTATTATTGAATCATGTCTAGTGCACATAGAATAGCAGAGGACTGAAGGCGTATCCATGGAAACATTCACGCCCTGCTACCCAAAACAGACATGCTCAGAGCATGGGGAGAAACTCATAAACTCACGTATTAACAATTTCAGAGACATGGTTGAATAGCAACATTTCAGACACCGAGTTAAAAATCCACGGTTAAATATGACATGGAATTGATAGGTGCACTCGAGGTGGGGGGAGTAGCAATCAAAAGCCTCGATAAATTACAGTCCCCCGTGAAGATTTCCCCTGAGATTGTCCCTTTTAGATTTATATGACAGGTTTATTTGTTAAAATAACTCTACATGAGAACAAGTCATCGATGACTGGTAGCATTTACAGACCACACAACGCCCCAGTAGACTCCATAAACAATATTATCACCACTGTTAATTCAATGCATTGGTCAAATTAATGGATTATTTTAGGTGACTTTAATAAGAATTGACTAGATAAGTCCTCTGCTAAGGACAGAAAAAATATTGAAAATATGTGTTTTACTCAATTAATTAAAGAACCAATGAGAGTCAATTCACAAACTCATAATAGGACTTTGCTGGATTGACTCTTGGTGACACGCCCTGGCAGGATTATAAATTCAGGTGTTCTTCCAAACTGTTTCAGTGATCTACTGTTTTTGGAAAATTAAGAGACCTAAAGCACCACCCAAATTGATGAATTCAATACAATGTAAGCATATAAATATTGACTATTTCATTGATGACTTGATATCTATGAACAGGCAACTAATCCCAACAGCCCAAAATGCATGGGATTACTTTCTCACTGAATTGACAAAGGTATGTGATAAACATGCACCTTGGAGAACAGTGAAAGTGAAGGGACTTGGGTTAGAGCTGACTTAATACTGTTCAGAGAGAGGGATACAGCCTGGGCCAAGCACCGTAGAACCACAGATCCAACTGATTTGGGCGTCCTATAGAAAATGAAGAAACGGCAGTAAAACTACAAATGCAAAAGCCTCCTCATATATGGATAGTCTTACAAATCATTTACAGCAGTTCTGGAAATATACATTTTTACATTTTAGTCATTTAGCAGACACTCTTATCCAGAACGACTTACAGTTAGTGAGTGCATACATTTATTTTTATTTTTATACTGCCCCCCCGTGGGAATCGAACCCACAACCCTGGCGTTGCAAACGCCATTCTCTACCAACTGAGCTACACGGGCCCAAATGACCTTTTAAATAGGTCAAATAATCAACCGATTCAGCAAATAATCGTAAATGACCGTGTCATTCAAGAGCCAGCAGATATAGCTGACGTTTTTAATCAGCATCTATTAGCTTATCTGGTACCTCAAATAATAATTTCACCCACAATTCCATCAATGCTAGGTATACAGTATCTTACTGACATAGCTAACATTACAGAGGGTAGTGCGTATGGCCCAGTACATCACTGGGGCCGAGCTCCCTGCCATCCAGGACCTCTATACCAGGCGGTGTCAGAGGAAGGCCCTAAAAATTGTCAAAGACTCCAGCCACCCTAGTCATAGACTGTTCTCTCTGCTACTGCACGGCAAGTTGTACCAATGCAGCAAGTCTGGAACCAACAGGACCCTCTGTATTGTTGGGTAGGGCCCGTAAGTAATAATTTCACTGTTAGTCTACACCTGTTGTTTCTGAAGCATGTGACAAATACAATATTATTTGATTTGATTAGTTAGCCAGCTAGCTCTTAGGCGCCTGAAACTCACGAGATCAGGATGGTTTGTACGAAGCTAGCTAGCTCTACCTTTGACATAAAAAGCTAGCTTAGCCGGTTACATTTTTATTTTGTTATTTTTTTTGTCATTTAGCAGACACTCTTATCCAGAGTGCATACATTATTTTTTTATATTTCATACTGGCCCCCTGTGGGAATCAAACCCACAACCTTGGCGTTGCAAACGCCATGCTCTACCAACTGAGCTACATCCCTGCCGGCCATTCCCTCACCTACCCTGGACGACGCTGGGCCAATTGTGCGCCGCCCCATGGGTCTCCCGGTCGCGGCCGGTTACGACAGAGTCTGGATTCAAACCAGGATCTCTAGTGGCACAGCTAGCACTGCAATGCAGTGCCTTAGACCACTGCGCCACTCGGCCACAACCATTGTTGTAGACAATCAGTTCCAAAATTAAGAGAATGCCATCAGACTGTTATCAGAAATCAGTCCGTAGATCAGCATGTTTCTCCGCAATCGCTAACGTTACTTTGTATCGTTGGGTCAGCTGATCACAGCAGCAGCTACTTCTTGAAAACTCATCATAATGATTCTAGGAGCACTACTACAGAACCTAGCTTCTAGGAGCACTACTACAGAACCTAGCTTCAAGGAGCACTACTACAGAACTTAGCTTTTAGGAGCACTACTACAGAACCTAGCTTCAAGGAGCACTACTACAGAACCTAGCTTTTAGGAGCACTACTACAGAACCTAGCTTTTAGGAGCACTACTACAGAACCTAGCTTCTAGGAGCACTACTACAGAACCTAGCTTTTAGGAGCACTACTACAGAACCTAGCTTTTAGGAGCACTACTACAGTACCTAGCTTCTAGGAGCACTACTACAGAACCTAGCTTTTAGGAGCACTACTACAGAACCTAGCTTTTAGGAGCACTACTACAGAACCTAGCTTCTAGGAGTACTACTACAGAACCTAGCTTTTAGGAGCACTACTACAGTACCTAGCTATTAGGAGCACTACTACAGAACCTAGCTTTTAGGAGCACTACTACAGAACCTAGCTTTTAGGAGCACTACTACAGAACCTAGCTTTTAGGAGCACTACTACAGAACCTAGCTTTTAGGAGCACTACTACAGAACCTAGCTTCCAAGAGCACTACTACAGTCCCTAGCTTCTAGGAGCACTACTACAGAACCTAGCTTCTAGGAGCACTACTACAGTACCTAGCTATTAGGAGCACTACTACAGAACCTAGCTTCTAGGAGCACTACTACAGAACCTAGCTTCTAGGAGCACTACACAGTACCTAGCTTCTAGGAGCACTACTACAGAACCTAGCTTCTAGGAGCACTACTACAGTACCTAGCTATTAGGAGCACTACTACAGAACCTAGCTTTTAGGAGCACTACTACAGAACCTAGCTTCTAGGAGCACTACTACAGAACCTAGCTTTTAGGAGCACTACTACAGAATCTAGCTTTTAGGAGCACTACTACAGTCCCTAGCTTCTAGGAGCACTACTACAGAACCTAGCTTCTAGGAGCACTACTACAGAACCTAGCTTCTAGGAGCACTACTACAGTACCTAGCTATTAGGAGCACTACTACAGAACCTAGCTTTTAGGAGCACTACTACAGAACCTAGCTTCTAGGAGCACTACTACAGAACCTAGCTTTTAGGAGCACTACTACAGAACCTAGCTTTTAGGAGCACTACTACAGTCCCTAGCTCCTAGGAGTACTACTACAGAACCTAGCTTCTAGGAGCACGACTACAGAACCTAGCTTCTAGGAGCACTACTACAGAACCTAGCTTCTAGGAGCACTACTACAGAACCTAGCTTCTAGGAGCACTACTACAGAACCTAGCTTCTAGGAGCACTACTACAGAACCTAGCTTCTAGGAGCACTACTACAGAACCTAGCTTCTAGGAGCACTACTACAGTACCTAGCTATTAGGAGCACTACTACAGAACCTAGCTTTTAGGAGCACTACTACAGAACCTAGCTTTTAGGAGCACTACTACAGAACCTAGCTTTTAGGAGCACTACTACAGAACCTAGCTTCCAAGAGCACTACTACAGTCCCTAGCTTCTAGGAGCACTACTACAGAACCTAGCTTCTAGGAGCACTACTACAGTACCTAGCTATTAGGAGCACTACTACAGAACCTAGCTTCTAGGAGCACTACTACAGTACCTAGCTTCTAGGAGCACTACTACAGAACCTAGCTTCTAGGAGCACTACTACAGTACCTAGCTATTAGGAGCACTACTACAGAACCTAGCTTCTAGGAGCACTACTACAGAACCTAGCTTCTAGGAGCACTACACAGTACCTAGCTTCTAGGAGCACTACTACAGAACCTAGCTTCTAGGAGCACTACTACAGTACCTAGCTATTAGGAGCACTACTACAGAACCTAGCTTTTAGGAGCACTACTACAGAACCTAGCTTCTAGGAGCACTACTACAGAACCTAGCTTTTAGGAGCACTACTACAGAATCTAGCTTTTAGGAGCACTACTACAGTCCCTAGCTTCTAGGAGCACTACTACAGAACCTAGCTTCTAGGAGCACTACTACAGAACCTAGCTTCTAGGAGCACTACTACAGTACCTAGCTATTAGGAGCACTACTACAGAACCTAGCTTTTAGGAGCACTACTACAGAACCTAGCTTCTAGGAGCACTACTACAGAACCTAGCTTTTAGGAGCACTACTACAGAACCTAGCTTTTAGGAGCACTACTACAGTCCCTAGCTCCTAGGAGTACTACTACAGAACCTAGCTTCTAGGAGCACTACTACAGAACCGAGCTTCTAGGAGCACTACTACAGAACCTAGCTTCTAGGAGCACTACTACAGAACCTAGCTTCTAGGAGCACTACTACAGAACCTAGCTTCTAGGAGCACTACTACAGAACCTAGCTTCTAGGAGCACTACTACAGAACCTAGCTTCTAGGAGCACTACTACAGTACCTAGCTATTAGGAGCACTACTACAGAACCTAGCTTTTAGGAGCACTACTACAGAACCTAGCTTTTAGGAGCACTACTACAGAACCTAGCTTTTAGGAGCACTACTACAGAACCTAGCTTCCAAGAGCACTACTACAGTCCCTAGCTTCTAGGAGCACTACTACAGAACCTAGCTTCTAGGAGCACTACTACAGTACCTAGCTATTAGGAGCACTACTACAGAACCTAGCTTCTAGGAGCACTACTACAGTACCTAGCTTCTAGGAGCACTACTACAGAACCTAGCTTCTAGGAGCACTACTACAGTACCTAGCTATTAGGAGCACTACTACAGAACCTAGCTTCTAGGAGCACTACTACAGAACCTAGCTTCTAGGAGCACTACACAGTACCTAGCTTCTAGGAGCACTACTACAGAACCTAGCTTCTAGGAGCACTACTACAGTACCTAGCTATTAGGAGCACTACTACAGAACCTAGCTTTTAGGAGCACTACTACAGAACCTAGCTTCTAGGAGCACTACTACAGAACCTAGCTTTTAGGAGCACTACTACAGAATCTAGCTTTTAGGAGCACTACTACAGTCCCTAGCTTCTAGGAGCACTACTACAGAACCTAGCTTCTAGGAGCACTACTACAGAACCTAGCTTCTAGGAGCACTACTACAGTACCTAGCTATTAGGAGCACTACTACAGAACCTAGCTTTTAGGAGCACTACTACAGAACCTAGCTTCTAGGAGCACTACTACAGAACCTAGCTTTTAGGAGCACTACTACAGAACCTAGCTTTTAGGAGCACTACTACAGTCCCTAGCTCCTAGGAGTACTACTACAGAACCTAGCTTCTAGGAGCACTACTACAGAACCTAGCTTCTAGGAGCACTACTACAGAACCTAGCTTCTAGGAGCACTACTACAGAACCTAGCTTCTAGGAGCACTACTACAGAACCTAGCTTCTAGGAGCACTACTACAGAACCTAGCTTCTAGGAGCACTACTACAGAACCTAGCTTCTAGGAGCACTACTACAGTACCTAGCTATTAGGAGCACTACTACAGAACCTAGCTTTTAGGAGCACTACTACAGAACCTAGCTTTTAGGAGCACTACTACAGAACCTAGCTTTTAGGAGCACTACTACAGAACCTAGCTTCCAAGAGCACTACTACAGTCCCTAGCTTCTAGGAGCACTACTACAGAACCTAGCTTCTAGGAGCACTACTACAGTACCTAGCTATTAGGAGCACTACTACAGAACCTAGCTTCTAGGAGCACTACTACAGTACCTAGCTTCTAGGAGCAGTACTACAGAACCTAGCTTCTAGGAGCACTACTACAGTACCTAGCTATTAGGAGCACTACTACAGAACCTAGCTTTTAGGAGCACTACTACAGAACCTAGCTTCTAGGAGCACTACTACAGAACCTAGCTTTTAGGAGCGCTACTACAGAATCTAGCTTTTAGGAGCACTACTACAGTCCCTAGCTCCTAGGAGCACTACTACAGAACCTAGCTTCTAGGAGCACTACTACAGAACCTAGCTATTAGGAGCACTACTACAGTACCTAGCTTTTAGGAGCACTACTACAGAACCTAGCTTCTAGGAGCACTACTACAGAACCTAGCTTCTAGGAGCACTACTACAGAACCTAGCTTCTAGGAGCACTACTACAGAACCTAGCTTCTAGGAGCACTACTACAGAACCTAGCTTCTAGGAGCACTACTACAGAACCTAGCTTCTATGAGTACTACTACAGAACCTAGCTTCTAGGAGCACTACTACAGAACCTAGCTTCTAGGAGCACTACTACAGAACCTAGCTTCTAGGAGCACTACTACAGAACCTAGCTTCTAGGAGCACTACTACAGAACCTAGCTTCTAGGAGCACTACTACAGAACATAGCTTCTAGGAGCACTACTACAGTACCTAGCTATTAGGAGCACTACTACAGAACCTAGCTTTTCGGAGCACTACTACAGAACCTAGCTTTTAGGAGCACTACTACAGAACCTAGCTTCTAGGAGCACTACTATAGAACCTAGCTTTTAGGAGCACTACTACAGAACCTAGCTTTTAGGAGCACTACTACAGAACCTAGCTTCTAGGAGCACTACTACAGAACCTAGCTTTTAGGAGCACTACTACAGAACCTAGCTTTTAGGAGCACTACTACAGTCCCTAGCTCCTAGGAGCACTACTACAGAACCTAGCTTCTAGGAGCACTACTACAGAACCTAGCTATTAGGAGCACTACTACAGTACCTAGCTTTTAGGAGCACTACTACAGAACCTAGCTTCTAGGAGCACTACTACAGAACCTAGCTTCTAGGAGCACTACTACAGAACCTAGCTTCTATGAGCACTACTACAGAACCTAGCTTCTAGGAGCACTACTACAGAACCTAGCTTCTAGGAGCACTACTACAGAACCTAGCTTCTAGGAGCACTACTACAGAACCTAGCTTCTAGGAGTACTACTACAGAACCTAGCTTCTAGGAGCACTACTACAGAACCTAGCTTCTAGGAGCACTACTACAGAACCTAGCTTCTAGGAGCACTACTACAGAACCTAGCTTCTAGGAGCACTACTACAGAACCTAGCTTTTAGGAGCGCTACTACAGAACCTAGCTTTTAGGAGCGCTACTACAGAACCTAGCTTTTAGGAGCGCTACTACAGAACCTAGCTTTTAGGAGCGCTACTACAGAACCTAGCTTTTAGGAGCGCTACTACAGAACCTAGCTTCTAGGAGCACTACTACAGTACCTAGCTATTAGGAGCACTACTACAGAACCTAGCTTTTAGGAGCACTACTACAGAACCTAGCTTTTAGGAGCACTACTACAGAACCTAGCTTCTAGGAGCACTACTACAGAACCTAGCTTTTAGGAGCACTACTACAGAACCTAGCTTTTAGGAGCACTACTACAGAACCTAGCTTTTAGGAGCACTACTACAGAACCTAGCTTTTAGGAGCACTACTACAGAACCTAGCTTATAGGAGCACTACTACAGAGAGAGGGGGAGGGAGGGAGGGAGGTAGAGGGGGAGGGAGGTAGAGAGGGAGGGAGGGAGGGAGGTGGAGGGAGGGAGAGGAGAGGGAGAGGGGAGGGGGGGAGAATAGAGGGAGGGAGAGGGGGAGGCATGGAGAGGGGGCGGGAGGGAGGGCATTTTTACAGAGGAGAGAAGGAAGTCAGTAACAGTGGGCCCTTTCCTTTCATTATATCTTGGCTGACACACACACACCAGGATTTCCAGGAAAGCACATGAAGACACATGAAGACATGTTGACAGACAGAGCACAATGCTGCCGGTGATGTAACTACCACCTGACTCACTCCACCGTGGGCAACGTCTACTTTAGACCAGGCTGCAGTTCAGTTTAGACCAGGCTGCAGTTCAGTTTAGACCAGGCTGCAGTTCAGTTTAGACCAGGCTGCAGTTCAGTTTAGACCAGGCTGCAGTTCAGTTTAGACCAGGCTGCAGTTCAGTTTAGACCAGGCTGCAGTTCAGTTTAGACCAGGCTGCAGTTCAGTTTAGACCAGGCTGCAGTTCAGTTTAGACCAGGCTGCAGTTCAGTTTAGACCAGGCTGCAGTTCAGTTTAGACCAGGCTGCAGTTCAGTTTAGACCAGGCTGCAGTTCAGTTTAGTAAATTACTAGGGTGCCATTAATTTCAGATCCAGCCCATGTGTGTTTACTTGTGGTTGTGGGAACACGGTGGGGGCTACCGGAGACATGCACCTCCAACTCCGACTCGTGTAAATCACGCATTGATTCTTCTTATTGGATATTTGCATGGAAATTTGACTCAAGTCACAAGACACAGATGTCAGTGTGTGTGTGTGTGTGTGTGTGTGTGTGTGTGTGTGTTGTGTGTGTGTGTGTGTGTGTGTGTGTGTGTGTGTGTGTGTGTGTGTGTGTGTGTGTGTGTGTGTGTGTGTGTGTGTGTGTGTGTGCGTGTGTGTGTGTGTGTGTGTAACTTTCTTTGTGTGTATCCCTCCACAGATGACACCGTGAACTCAGAGAGCAGCCCCATGCCTGATTCTACAGGGGACCATGACAATGGTGAGACTGTAGGAGTAGCAGCTCCGCTCAGACAGCAGGTTGTGTAGGAAGCTGTCCCCCCTCTCTGCCCCCCTGCTAATGGTAATCACTCCTCTCTCTCTCTCTCTCTCTCTAGATGAGCTTTCTCCTGTTGAGATCAATTATGCGATGAGGGCCACAACGCCACACAGCTCGCTGGCCCACTCTGCCAGGTAATGCTGCAGCTATGACCCAGTATCAATCAGTCAATCAATCACATTTATTTTTATAAAGCCCTTTTCTTACATCAGCAGTTGTCACAAAGCGCTTAACAGATACAGATGTAGGATCTTAATTTGATCACCCAGTTGCAGGAGGAAATGTAAAACTTGTAGTGTATTTGAGGTTTAAAAGGGCTTATGAAGTTTCTCATTTCCACTTTGAAATTTCAGACTTGATTTTCCCTTTCAAAAAATGTATCAACCCCTACAAAAATGTCCATTAATTATAATCCACATAATAACTCACATTTCCTGTTGCTGAAGGATTATTTTCCTGCTGTAGCAAACTGGCTCAAATTAAGATCCTACATCTGTACCCAGCCTAAAACCCCAAAGAGCAAGCAAAACAAATGTCATAAAATAGAATTGTACAAACTACATGTATGTACTGTACAAACAAATTATACAAACTACCAACTGATAGCACTGCATCTATTTGCAACTACAGTAGAAACCATCTATTCTATCCACATCTATATTATAATGGCTCTTCTTTCCCAATCAAAAGTTCCTGTAAGCCACTGATACACAGGGAGAGCAATGTTGTCTCCTACACAATCTATGGCCCAGTTTAATACATTCTAACTTTCCTGACCTGACCTATTACTAAGGTTATGTCCTGTCTTGAGAACGTGGTATGTTGTTGCAGTGCTAACGTTGCGTGTGTCCCTGTTGTTGTAGTGCTAACGTTGCGTGTGTCCCTGTTGTTGTAGTGCTAACGTTGCGTGTGTCCCTGTTGTTGTAGTGCTAACGTTGCGTGTGTCCCTGTTGTTGCAGTGCTAATGTTGCGTGTGTCCCTGTTGTTGCAGTGCTAACGTTGCGTGTGTCCCTGTTGTTGTAGTGCTAACGTTGCGTGTGTCCCTGTTGTTGCAGTGCTAACGTTGCGTGTGTCCCTGTTGTTGTAGTGCTAACGTTGCGTGTGTCCCTGTTGTTGCAGTGCTAACGTTGCGTGTGTCCCTGTTGTTGTAGTGCTAACGTTGCGTGTGTCCCTGTTGTTGCAGTGCTAATGTTGCGTGTGTCCCTGTTGTTGCAGTGCTAACGTTGCGTGTGTCCCTGTTGTTGTAGTGCTAACGTTGCGTGTGTCCCTGTTGTTGCAGTGCTAATGTTGCGTGTGTCCGTGTTGTTGCAGTGCTAACGTTGCGTGTGTCCCTGTTGTTGCAGTGCTAACGTTGCGTGTGTCCCTGTTGTTGTAGTGCTAACGTTGCGTGTGTCCCTGTTGTTGTAGTGCTAACGTTGCGTGTGTCCCTGTTGTTGTAGTGCTAACGTTGCGTGTGTCCCTGTTGTTGCAGTGCTAATGTTGCGTGTGTCCCTGTTGTTGCAGTGCTAACGTTGCGTGTGTCCCTGTTGTTGTAGTGCTAACGTTGCGTGTGTCCCTGTTGTTGTAGTGCTAACGTTGCGTGTGTCCCTGTCTAGCCCGAGTCGGACTCTTCCAATAAGTATTTCCAACATGGAGGGAAGGAGTGTGCCTGCCACACCCCTCCTCCCACGGAATGGACCCACTGCTGTCCGCAACCACATCAGGTGAGCTGGTCTTAATCTATACCGATAACTGTAACTGTCAAGGTCTCCAACCACATCAGGTGAGCTGGTCTTAATCTAGACCAATAACTGGAACTGTCAAGGTCTCCAACCACATCAGGGTGAGCTATTTCATAGTGCTGGAGCTAGAAGTCTGAATCTATCTCAGAGAAAACAGGATTCTTCTTAATCTTCATCCTCCTCTTCCTCCTCCTCTTCCTCCTCCTCCTTGAGTGGTTTAATTCATTTTGTATCTATCTCTATTGGTTCCCAGTTCAGACATATCCAGCAGGACTACCAAGCAGCGGTCGGACAATCCAAAGGCAACCCCAGTGGTTCCTTCACAGTCTCTGGACGGCGGCCCCTCCTCTGGCTCCTCCTCTGGCCCCTCCTCTGGCCCCTCCTCTGGCCCCTCCTCTGGCTCCTCCTCTGGTCCCTCCTCTGGTCCCTCCTCTGGCCCCTCCTCTGGCCCCTCCTCTGGCCCCTCCTCTGGCCCCTCCTCTGGCTCCTCCTCTGGCCCCTCCTCTGGCCCCTCCTCTGGCTCCTCCTCTGGCCCCTCCTCTGGCCCCTCCTCTGGCCCCTCCTCTGGCCCCTCCTCTGGCTCCTCCTCTGGCCCCTCCTCTGGCTCCTCCTCTGGCCCCTCCTCTGGCTCCTCCTCTGGTCCCTCATCAGGGTCCTACAAGGGAGGAGGAAGCTGCCCCTTCAGCAACCAGCAACGTAGCAGCAGATCAGAGGCACTACTAGACCGGACTACATCCTGCGACGAGGGCGGTCATGGTCAAGTTCAGGGTCAAAGGTCAGGGGACATGCCCTCCAGAGGGGCACCCCCGTACAAGTGTTCCGAGGCGCTGACGGACAGACGTCTGAGGCAGCTGAACGTCCAGAGGTCCAGCCCAGAGAGACAGCTGGTGAACGGACATGGGGTGGAGCACAACAGGCTGGTTGGTCGAGTGTCTGTAGGGGTGGGAGGTCAGGGAGGAGGAGACAGAGGAGGTTACAGTGATATCCTGATGGACTATGTGTGGGGGAAGCAGCAGAGGCAGGTTGAACAGGTCCACGGCAATGGGAAGTTCCCCTCCTCTGTCCCTGCACCTTCTCTTTCTCACTTCAATGGTTACCCCCACCCTCACCCCCAGCCGCAGGGGCATCTCTCCGGACCCCAGCATCTCTCCGGGGGCCCTCCAGCCTACAGAAGTCCCCTGATGCTCCGGGGGAAGCCTGGCGAGCCACGTCGGGTCAAGGTGACCCGCACCAAGTCCTGTGGTCCCTTCATTCCTCTCCAGCAACACCAGCAGGAGGCTCTTCTTTCCTCCTCCTCTGATCCTCCTCTCCCTCCCACCTCCACCTCTACCGGGACCTCCACAGCTACCCTGTACCCCAACCAGGGGTTTGGGGTTGAATCCCACCAGCACCAGTTGGGGCCTGGATCAGGACCAGGTCTGAGACCACCCCAGTACTCTGATTCCGTCACCCCAGATGACCCCACCCGCAGCCTGCACAAGGCCCTGGCCCTGGAGGGGTTAAGAGACTGGTACCTGAGAAACACCCTGGGGGGGAAGGGACTGGGGCAGGACAACGGGGGACCCCCCAAGATACATACCACAGACTCCCTGCATGGGTCACACCCTCACCAGCTCCCCCACCAGCCCCAGGCCTACCAGGGAGACTACCATCCTCGCCAACTGCCAAAGTCACAGACCTTCCAGGGGCTTCCACTACATGGCAGGTTGGTTATGTCTGAGAGGTTGTTGTGAGTCTGTGTGCTCTCGTGTTCTGGTTGTTGTCCTATTACATAGGAAGACAGTCATATTGAACGTTAGCTTTTACTCTCTCTCTCTCTCTCTCTCTCTGTCTCTGTCTCTGTCTCTGTCTCTGTCTCTGTCTCTGTCTCTGTCTCTGTCTCTCTGTCTCTGTCTCTGTCTCTGTCTCTGTCTCTCTCTCTCAGGTCGGTAGAGTTGTCTCTGTACCAGGAGTCCTTCCCATCCCAGATGCAGGAGCTGACCCTGAAAGAACCCAGCACTGACAGAGGTGACCTGCCGACCCCAGGCACATTGGTCTGACAACAACAACAACAAACAGAGGTGACCTGCCGACCCAGGGCACACTGATCTGACAACAACAACAACAAACAGAGGTGACCTGCCGACCCCGGGCACACTGGTCTGACAACAACAACAACAAACAGAGGTGACCTGCCCACCCCGGGCACACTGGTCTGACAACAACAACAACAAACAGAGGTGACCTGCCGACCCCGGGCACACTGGTCTGACAACAACAACAAACAAACATGTTATTGACTGATGACACAATCATGTTATAGAGCACCTTACTGTACCAACATACAGAAAGGAGAACATGGAAGACAACAGCGCTGATATCCAGAGCAATTTACAGGAGCAATTAGGGTTAAGTGCCTTGCTCAAGGGCACAGTGACACATTTTTCACATAGTACTCTCAGGGATTCAAACCTTTCAGTTACTGGCCCAACGCTCTTAACCGCTAGGCGTCTGTATGGAAGACATTAATTTACACAATATTTCATTTGTCTTCTTTCTGTCCAGTTTTGGGAGACGATAACCAGGTCTCCATCCAACCTTTTGATGTGATTAAAGTACATGTCGGATAAAGAAAGGTACAACAGGCCTGATGGAAACAAACATTTTAAACGTTCAGAATGTCGACATAACAGAATACGCTAGACGAGGTGGGATCTGTTTGTGTCTGTAAAATTAATAATGCGAGAAATGTTGGTGGAAACGTCTTTATGAGGAAATATTGACATAATAACCGTCATATCGAAGTAAACTTGGAGTCAAGCGATAACATGCTGTGTGGTCCTCCCACTAGGACTCATCCGGAAACCATGCAGTTTATTAGGCTACAGATGAAATAAGTAATGATGAACGTCACAGGGTGGTGAAAGTACAAGGTGATGAGCTTGATGCTCCTTTCCAATAAATATCGAGGGTCTTATTCTGGTGAAATGATGATTGATGCTTGGCTGCCGTTTGACAAATAAAAATAATCTTGCTATTATCCATAATAATCTTATCATGTAGGATTATTATGGATAATAGCAAGATTATTTGTATTTGTATCTGTGAGCCGTTGGCTAGAGTGCACGTGCCAAGACCAGAGGGCACATTATATTTTACATTTTAGTCCTTTAGCAGACGCTCTTATCCGGAGCGACTTACAGTTAGTGAGTGCATACATTTTTCATATTCGCTATATAACACAACAGTTAGTGACAAAACCATCAGTAGAGTTCAAAAAGATGGAAACCCATTTAACTTGTGTTTTTATTTCCGTACATTGGGGAATTACATCGTTAACTTTCCCCCAGAATTCAATCACCCCCGGACATTTCCACAGCACATGTTGAAAAGTATCACCCTTGTGGTGCAGAATTCACATAAAGGTCCCTTGTGGTGCTGAATTCACATAAAGATCCCTTGTGGTGCTGAATTCACATAACGGTCCCTTGTGGTGCAGAATTCACATAAAGGTCCCTTGTGGTGCTGAATTCACATAAAGGTCCCTTGTGGTGCTGAATTCACATAAAGGTCCCCAGTGGTGCAGAATTCACATAAAGGTCCCTTGTGGTGCTGAATTCACATAAAGGTCCCTTGTGGTGCAGAATTCACATAAAGGTCCCTTGTGGTGCTGAATTCACATAAATGTCCCTTGTTGTGCTGAATTCACATAAAGGTCCCTTGTGGTGCTGAATTCACATAAAGGTCCCTTGTGGTGCAGAATTCACATAAAGGTCCCTTGTGGTGCAGAATTCACATAAAGGTCCCTTGTGGTGCAGAATTCACATAAAGGTCCCTTGTGGTTGCTGACTTCACATAAAGGTCCCTTGTGGTGCTGAATTCACATAAAGGTCCCTTGTGGTGCAGAATTCACATAAAGGTCCCTTGTGGTGCAGAATCACATAAAGGTCCCTTGTGGTGCAGAATTCACATAAAGGTCCCTTGTGGTGCAGAATTCACATAAAGGTCCCTTGTGGTGCAGAATTCACATAAAGGTCCCTTGTGGTGCAGAATTCACATAAAGGTCCCTTGTGGTGCTGAATTCACATAAAGGTCCCTTGTGGTGCTGAATTCACATAAAGGTCCCTTGTGGTGCAGAATTCACATAAAGATCCCTTGTGGTGCTGAATTCACATAACGGTCCCTTGTGGTGCAGAATTCACATAAAGGTCCCTTGTGGTGCTGAATTCACATAAAGGTCCCTTGTGGTGCTGAATTCACATAAAGGTCCCCAGTGGTGCAGAATTCACATAAAGGTCCCTTGTGGTGCTGAATTCACATAAAGGTCCCTTGTGGTGCTGAATTCACATTAAGGTCCCCAGTGGTGCAGAATTCACATAAAGGTCCCTTGTGGTGCTGAATTCACATAAAGGTCCCTTGTGGTGCAGAATTCACATAAAGGTCCCTTGTGGTGCTGAATTCACATAAATGTCCCTTGTTGTGCTGAATTCACATAAAGGTCCCTTGTGGTGCTGAATTCACATAAAGGTCCCTTGTGGTGCAGAATTCACATAAAGGTCCCTTGTGGTGCAGAATTCACATAAAGGTCCCTTGTGGTGCAGAATTCACATAAAGGTCCCTTGTGGTGCTGACTTCACATAAAGGTCCCTTGTGGTGCTGAATTCACATAAAGGTCCCCAGTGGTGCAGAATTCACATAAAGGTCCCTTGTGGTGCTGAATTCACATAAAGGTCCCTTGTGGTGCAGAATTCACATAAAGGTCCCTTGTGGTGCAGAATCACATAAAGGTCCCTTGTGGTGCTGAATTCACATAAAGGTCCCTTGTGGTGCTGAATTCACATAAAGGTCCCTTGTGGTGCAGAATTCACATAAAGGTCCCTTGTGGTGTTGAATTCACATAAAGGTCCCTTGTGGTGCATAATTCACATAAAGGTCCCTTGTGGTGCAGAATTCACATAAAGGTCCCTTGTGGTGCAGAATTCACATAAAGGTCCCTTGTGGTGCAGAATTCACATAAAGGTCCCTTGTGGTGCAGAATTCACATAAAGGTCCCTTGTGGTGCAGAATTCACATAAAGGTCCCTTGTGGTGCAGAATTCACATAAAGGTCCCTTGTGGTGCAGAATTCACATAAAGGTCCCTTGTGGTGCTGAATTCACATAAAGGTCCCTTGTGGTGCAGAATTCACATAAAGGTCACTTGTGTTGCAGAATTCACATAAAGGTCCCTTGTGGTGCAGAATTCACATAAAGGTCCCTTGTGGTGCTGAATTCACATAAAGGTCCCTTGTGGTGCTGAATTCACATTAAGGTCCGTTGTGGTGCTGAATTCACATAAAGGTCCCCTGTGGAGAGGACTAATACCCATGTGATGTCTTTGCCTTTAAACAGCTTGGAAAATTACAGAAAATGATGTCATGAAATTTGAGTCAATTGGAGGTATACCTGTGGATGTATTTCAAGGCCTACCTTCAAACTCAGTGCCTCTTTGCTCGACATCATGGGAAAATCAAAAGAAATCAGCCAAGACCTACCTCAGATTTTTTTTTTTTTACCTCCACAAGTCTGGTTCATCCTTGGGAGCAATTTCCAAACGCCTGAAGGTACCACGTTCATCTGTACAAACAATAGTACACAAGCATAAACACCATGGGACCACGCAGCTGTCACACCGCTCAGGAAGGAGACGCGTTCTGTCTCCTAGAGATGAACGTACTTTGGTGCGAAAAGTGCAAATCAATCCCAGAACAACAGCAAAGGACCTTGTGAAGATGCTGGAGGAAACAGATACAAAATTATCTATATCCACAGTAAAACGAGTCCTATATCGACATAACCTGAAAGGCCGCTCAGCAAGGAAGAAGCTACTGCTCCAAAACCGCCATAAAAAAGCCAGACTACGGTTTGCAACTGCACATGGGGACAAAGATCTTACTTTTTGGAGAAATGTCCTCTGGTCTGATGAAACAGAAATAGAACTGTTTGCCCATAATGACCATTGTTATATTTGGAGGAAAAAGGGGGGAGCTTGCAAGCCAAAGAACACCATCCCAACCGTGAAGAACGGGGGTGGCAGCATCATGCTGTGGGGGTGCTTTGCTGCAGGAGGGACTGGTGCACTTCACAAAATAGATGATGAAGGAAAATTATGTGGATATATTGAAGCAACATCTCAAGACATCAGTCAGGAAGTTAAAGCTTGGTCACAAATGGGTCTTCCAAATGGACAATGACCCCAAGCATACTTCCAAAGTTGTGGCAAAATGGCTTAAGGACAACAAAGTCAAGGTATTGGAGTGGCTATCACAAAGCTCTGACCTCAATCCTATAGAAAATGTGTGGGCAGAACTGAAAAGGCTTGTGCGAGCAAGGAGGCCTACAAACCTGACTCAGTTACACCAGCTCTGTCAGGAGGAATGGGCCAAAATTCACCCAGCTTATTGTGGGAAGCTTGTGGAAGGCTACCCGAAAGGTTTGACCCAAGTTAAGCAATTTAAAGGCAATGCTACCAAATACTAATTGAGTGTATGTAAACTTCTGACCCACTGGGAATGTGATGAAAGAAATAAAAGCTAAAATAAATCATTCTCTCTACTATTATTCTGACATTTCACATTCTTAAAATAAAAGGTGATCCTAACTGACCTAAGACAGGGAATTTTTACTAGGATTAAATGTCAAGAATTGTGAAAAACTAAGTTTAAATGTATTTGGCTAAGGTGTATGTAAACTTCCGACTTCAACTGTAGGTTCTATGGCAAATGTTCAAATTAATTAATTGGTGATTGGAGTTTTTAGATGATCCAAATATATTTTTCCCAATTCCTTTCTGTCAAAGTGTTAAATATTTTCCTCATACATTAGATTTTTTATTAATTTAATTAATCAGTTAATGGTCTTTGTGCTGCTATACATAATTGACTATAGATATCAGAAACAACTCTGGACCTCACCACAGTGGGACAGTAGATTTTCAGGCAGTTTCAATACATACAGGTGTGTAGGAGTTTACCTTTCTAAGTAGACCAGCATTGTTTTTATGAACACAAACCCACAAAAGTGTTCACTAGGTATGAAAAATGTATGCACTCACTAAACTGTAAGTCGCTCTGGATAAGAGCGTCTGCTAAATGACTAAAATGTAAAATGTAGGTCTCACCATTATGAATTTTTTTATGATGAAAGTGGCCATTTTAGGACCTTTTTGTTCAACATCTAGGAGTCATTATACTCCTTATAGAGTAGGTCTACATTCTGAAATACACATTTTCACATTAATTTATTCAACATTAAAAATATTAAAATTAAAGACTCAAAAGTACAATTTTAGATTGTGTAATTTTAAGACATATTGTTTGGAACAATATACTCTAGAAGTACATCCTATTTCCAGAGTGCTAATTCTGAAGGTATGGTACATTGAATGGTGAAATGGATTCAAAGGGAACTCCCTCTTCTGGTGATTAGCAAATGTGCTGTGGTTGGTTAATGACCTACAGTGCATTCGGAAAGTATTCAGACCCCTTGACTTTTCAACATTTTGTTACGTTACAGCCTTATTCTAAAATGGATTAAATAAATTAAAAATCCTCATCAATCTACACACAATACCCCATAATGACAAAGCGAAACGTTTTTTTACATTTTAGCAAATGTGTTCAAAATAAAAAACAGAAATACCTTATTTACATAAGGTGCATCCTGTTTCCATTGATCATCCTTGAGATGTTTCTACAACTTGATTGGAGTCCACCTGTGGTAAATTCAATTGATTGGACATGATTTGGAAAGGCACACACCTGTCTATATAAGGTCCCACAGTTGACAGTTCATGTCAGAGCAGAAACCAAGCCATGAGGTCGAAGGAATTGTCCGTAGAGCTCCGAGACAAGATTGTGTCGAGGGACAGATCTGGGGAAGGGAACCAAAACCAATTAATCAATTTTAGAATAAGGCTGTAACGTAACAAAACGTAAAAAGTAAAGGGGTCTGAATACTTTCTGAATGTATAATAAAATGGATCATACATCGCTGATACGTATCAAAGTAGTGGATCAATGAATAGGGCTGATGGAACAGATCAGAATGTTAAAATGTTGATCAACTATTATTTATTCACATTTAAGGCGCAGCGATGTACACACGGCAGTAGGCTATTTGAAGAATCTCAAATATAAAATATATTTTGATTTGTTTAACACTTTTTTGGTTACTACATGATTCCATATGTGTTATTTCATGGTTTTGATGTCTTCACTATTATTCTACAATGTAGAAAATAGTTAAAAAAATTAAGAAAAACTCTTGAATGAGTAGGTGTTCTAAAACTTTTGACTGGTAGTGTACGTTTTTCCAGCAGCAGACTATGATCGATAATGTCAAAAGCTGCACTGAAGTCTAACAAAACAGACCCCACAATCTTTTTATTATAAATTTCTCCCAGCCAATCATCAGTCATTTCTGTGTGTGCCTTTCATGTTGAATGTCCTTCCCTGTAAGCGTGCTGAAAATCTGTTGTTAATTTATTTACTGTAAAATAATATTGTATCTGGTCAAACACAATTTTTCTCAAAAGTTTACAAAGGGTTGGTAACAGGCTGATTTGTCGGCTATTTGAGCCAGTAAAGGGGGCTTCACTATTCTTGGGTAGCGGAACGACTTTTGCTTCCCTATAGGCCTGAGGGCACACACTTTCTAGTAGGCTTAAATTGAATACATGGCAAATAGGAGTACCAGAGAGCCCACTCTAGATATCATTAAAAGTACCAGAGATATTCAGATCAATATTTTTTATGTTGAAAAAAGCCATGCAACAGACAGGTGAAGCTGGGATTCAATCCCATCACACTTTGTCGGCTATGCACCTTTTTAAAGGCAATGTTTCCATGTTTGCAGAGACCACATATGTCGGCTAAATCGAAAATTACTTTTAAATGTTGAGCGTGCTATAACGTGGATCTACCACTGATCAGATTGAATCCAGGAGAGAGACCAGTGTAGGGACAATGACATGACAGCCAGTAAACAGTAAATCCATCAGGGATGGCTTCAGCAGCGTATTAAAGCTGTCTTCAGCAATGTCCTAGCTGAAAACTAGAGTTGCAAAAATCTGGTAACTTTCCCCAAATTCCAAGGTTTTCATCCTGGTTGGAAGATTCCTGGAATTAGGAGGGAACAAGAAGTAAATCCGGAATCCTACCACCAGGATTTCTGGAAAACCTGGGAATTTGGAGAAAGTTACCAGAATTTTTCAACCCTTCTGAAAACCTTTCAATTGATGATGTCCTATTATTCAATTGATGTCCCATTCTTTGAAACTCAAAGCAATGATTTCTCAAAGCAACTGAAAAAACTCAGATGGAAAATTTACTTTGAGTTACACTAATAAGTTTGTCCCATACTTCCATTAGATTAAATGAATCCTGTTGTTGTAGTGGAGAGGTATGAGAGGATGTGATATGTGATTTTGAGAATGAGAATATTTATAAATGTACAAAAATGCAACATGAAGTCGTTGGTGCCAAAATTCTATGATATTTTTGTACTGTGTAGTTTTCTGACCATCTCCATGAATTGAAACAACCATGAGACCAGCCAGATTAAATATGAAATCAGGTATTGACCTCCCAGTCTGCCAGGTCAGACAGACTTCTCAGACCAAAACACTGGAATGGATGAATGGATAAGTATTGCTGTTTAATCTACCTTCATCCATAACATCTGGTAAATACATCAGGAAGTGTATATGGGATGTTGTTCCCACTGTGACTATTAAAACCTACCCAAACCAAAAACCGTGGATTGATGGCAGCATTCGCGAAAAACTGAAAGTCACGGCAAGGTGACTGGGAATATGGTTGAATACAAACAGTGTAGTTATTCTATCCGTAAGGCAATCAAACAGGCAAAGTGGAGTGTCAATTCAACGGCTCAGACATGAGACGTATGCACCAGGGTCCATAGACAATCATGGATTACAAAAAGAAAACCTGCCACGTCACGGACACCGACGTCTTGCTCCCAGGATGACATTTACATTACATTTTAGTCATTTAGCAGACGCTCTTATCCAGAGCAACTTACAGTTAGTGAGTGCATACATTATTTTGTGTGAGTATTTATTTTTTTTATACCCCCCCTTGGGAATCGAACCCACAACCCTGGCGTTGCAAACACCATGCTCTACCAACTGAGCTACATCCCTGCCGGCCATTCCCTCCCCTACCCTGGACGATGCTGGGCCAATTGTGCGCCGCCCCATGGGTCTCCCGGTCGCGGCCGGCTACGACAGAGCCTGGATTCGAACCAGGATCTCTAGTGGCACAGCTAGCACTGCGATGCAGTGCCTTAGACCACTGCGCCACTTGGGAGACCTACAAAAAGAAAACCAGCCACGTCGCCAACACCGACGTCTTGCTCCCAGACAAGCTAAACACCTTCTTCGCCTGCTTTGAGGATAACACAGTGCCACCGACGAGGCCCACTACCAAGGACTGTGGCCTCTCCTTCTCCGTAGCCGACGTGAGTAAGACGTTTAAGCGTGTTAACCCTCGCAAGGCAGCCGGCCCAGACGGCATCCCTAGCCGCGTCCTCAGAGCATGCGCAGACCAGCTGCTGTCCCCACATGCTTCAAGATGTCCACCATTGTTCCTGTACCCAAGAAAGCAAAGGTAACTGAACTAAATGACTATCGCCCCGTAGCACTCACTTCTGTCATCATGAAGTGCTTTGAGTGGCTAGTTAAGGATCATATCACCTCTACCTTACCTGACACCCTAGACCCACTTCAATTTGCTTACCGCCCCAATAGATCCACAGACGATGCAATTGCCAATGCACTGCACACTGCCCTATCCCATCTGGACAAGAGGAATACCTATGTAAGAATGCTGTTCATTGACTATAGCCCAGCCTTCAACACCATAGTACCCTCCAAGCTCATCATTAAGCTCGGGGCCCTGGGTCTGAACCCCGCCCTGTTCAACTGGGTCCTGGACTTCCTGACGGGCCGCCCCCCAGGTGGTGCATGTAGGAACCAACACCTCCACTACGCTGATCCTCAACACAGGGGCCCCACAAGGGTGCGTTCTCAGCCCCCTCCTGTACTCCCTGTTCACCCATGACTGCATGGCCACGTGCGCCTCCAACTCAATCATCAAGTTTGCAGATGACACAACAGTAGTAGGCCTGATTACCAACAATGACGAGACAGCCTACAGGGAGGAGATGAGGGCCCTGGCAGAGTGGTGCCAGGAAAATAACCTCTCCCTCAACGTCAACAAAAGGAAGGAGCTGATCGTGGACTTCAGGAAACAGCAGAGGGAGCACCCCCCTATCCACATCGACGGGACCGCAGTGGAGAAGGTGGAAAGCTTCAAGTTCCTCAGAGTACACATCACTGACAAACTGAAATGGTCCACCCACACAGACAGTGTGGTGAAGAAGGCGCAAAAGAGCCTCTTCAACCTCAGGAGGCTGAAGAAATTTGGCTTGGCCCCTAAGACCCTCACAAACTTTTACAGATGCACCATTGAGAGCATCCTGTCAGGCTGTATCACCGCCTGGTACGGCAACTGCACCGCCTACAACCGCAGGGCTCTCCAGAGGGTGATGCGGTCTGCCCAACGCATCACCAGGGGCACACTGCCTTCCCTCCAGGACACCTACAGCACCCGGTGTCACAGGAAGGCCAAAAATATCATCAAGGACATCAACCACCCGAGCCACGGCCTGTTCATCCCGCTACCATCCAGAAGGCGCGGTCAGTACAGGTGCATCAAAGCTGGGACCGAAAGACTGAAAAACAGCTTCTATCTCAAGGCCACCAGACTGTTAAATAGCCATCACTAGCCAGCTACCACCCGGTTACTCAACCCCTTACCTTAGAGGCTGCTGCCCTATATACATAGACATGGAATCACTGGTCACTTTAATAATGTTTACATACTGCTTTACTCATTTCATATGTATATACTGTATTCTAGTCAACTGTATTTTAGTCAATGCCACTCTGACATTGCTCGTCCTAATAGTTATATATTTCTTAATTCCATTATTTTACGTTTAGATTTGTGTGTATTGTTGTGAATTGTTAGATACTACTGCACTGTTGGAGCTAGGAACACAAGCATTTCGTTACACCCGCAATAACATCTGCTAAAAATGTGTAAGTGACCAATAAGAATTATATTTTTTATTTTATTTTATTTAAATCTACCTTCATCCATAACATCAGTCTTCTTGACTTTAAGTCCTAATCCACCATAATTCTAATGCATGCAGTTATGGATCAACTCAATGTATAGATCAGATCAACCTAAATGTCTACATTCCCATAAGCCATAGACAGCAATACATACATTTCTGTCCAGTATGTTGCTGAACATAGAAAAAATTGCTTGCCGTGCTGTGTTCTCATCTATACCTACACAGTTTTCTAAAATATATGTGCTATACAGTACAATCTTTGCTCAAGGACTTAAGAGTGGACGCCATTCAGGCTACAGTGGGGGAAAAAAGTATTTAGTCAGCCACCAATTGTGCAAGTTCTCCCACTTAAAAAGATGAAAGAGGCCTGTAATTTTCATCATAGGTACACGTCAACTATGACAGACAAATTGAGAGAGAAAAAATCCAGAAAATCACATTGTAGGATTTTTAATGAATTTATTTGCAAATTATGGTGGAAAATAAGTATTTGGTCACCTACAAACAAGCAAGATTTCTGGCTCTCACAGACCTGTAACTTCTTCTTTAAGAGGCTCCTCTGTCCTCCACTCGTTACCTGTATTAATGGCACGTGTTTGAACTTGTTATCAGTATGACACCTGTCCACAACCTCAAACAGTCACACTCCAAACTCCACTATGGCCAAGACCAAAGAGCTGTCAAAGGACACCAGAAACAAAATTGTAGACCTGCACCAGGCTGGGAAGACTGAATCTGCAATAGGTAAGCAGCTTGGTTTGAAGAAATCAACTGTGGGAGCAATTATTAGGAAATGGAAGACATACAAGACCACTGATAATCTCCCTCGATCTGGGGCTCCACGCAAGATCTCACCCCGTGGGGTCAAAATGATCACAAGAATGGTGAGCAAAAATCCCAGAACCACACGGGGGGACCTAGTGAATGACCTGCAGAGAGTTGGGACCAAAGTAACAAAGCCTACCATCAATAACACACTACGCCGCCAGGGACTCAAATCCTGCAGTGCCAGACGTGTCCCCCTGCTTAAGCCAGTACATGTCCAGGCCCGTCTGAAGTTTGCTAGAGTGCATTTGGATGATCCAGAAGAGGATTGGGAGAATGTCATATGGTCAGATGAAACCAAAATAGAACTTTTTGGTAAAAACTCAACTCGTCGTGTTTGGAGGACAAAGAATGCTGAGTTGCATCCAAAGAACACCATACCTACTGTGAAGCATGGGGGTGGAAACATCATGCTTTGGGGCTGTTTTTCTGCAAAGGGACCAGGACGACTGATCTGTGTAAAGGAAAGAATGAATGGGGCCATGTATCGTGAGATTTTGAGTGAAAACCTCCTTCCATCAGCAAGGGCATTGAAGATGAAACGTGGCTGGGTCTTTCAGCATGACAATGATCCCAAACACACCGCCCGGGCAACGAAGGAGTGGCTTCGTAAGAAGCATTTCAAGGTCCTGGAGTGGCCTAGCCAGTCTCCAGATCTCAACCCCATAGAAAATCTTTGGAGGGAGTTGAAAGTCCGTGTTGCCCAGCGACAGCCCCAAAACATCACTGCTCTAGAGGAGATCTGCATGGAGGAATGGGCCAAAATACCAGCAACAGTGTGTGAAAACCTTGTGAAGACTTACAGAAAACGTTTGACCTGTGTCATTGCCAACAAAGGGTATATAACAAAGTATTGAGAAACTTTTGTTATTGACCAAATACTTATTTTCCACCATAATTTGCATATAAATTCATTAAAAATCCTACAATGTGATTTTCTGGAAAAAAAATCTCAATTTGTCTGTCATAGTTGACGTGTACCTATGATGAAAATTACAGGCCTCTCTCATCTTTTTAAGTGGGAGAACTTGCACAATTGGTGGCTGACCAAATACTTTTTTTCCCCACTGTACATCAAGCCTCTAAATCCAGACTGAATCATGCCACGTTTCACCGATGTTTCACCTCATGTGGAACGGAGCCGAATTCAGTCAGGATTTCCAGGCTAGGTTCAATCTACTGCTCTCTACCCCTCTTTGCTGCATGCTTGTCTCAGGACTAACTAAAAAATAGCTTTTCTGCTTGCTCTGTTTTGTATTCACAACCAAGCTGCATGACAACAAACAATCAAATCTAACTTTTTTGACAAAGCAATCCAACATTTCTCTCAGGTTAAATGACCAATGGGAGTAGTTGTTTAATTCTGTAGATGGGTCGTTCCACCAATCCGGTGCCTTCTAAGAAGTGTTGATTTCACCTCATTTTGACATTCTGTCACAAAGAGACCCATGGGCGGTGCACAATTGGTAAATGTAAGAGCACATGTTCAACTTCAGAAAAATACGTTTTCCCATCTCAAGAGGCAAAAAGAAAAATAGTAAGTGCATGTTAAGTGCCAAATAAAAGCAACAGGGTTGACCATAACATGGTTGACCGTAACAGGGTTGACCGTAACAGGGTGTTGAACGTAACAGGGTTGACCGTAACCTGGTTGACCGTAACAGGGTTGACCGTTACAGGGTTGACGATTTCTTCTTAAATCAGCCGTAAATACCCTTGTGACAAGGGGGAATGGAAAGCTTGTTGTGTACAACAGGGAGAGGCAATTGAATGCAAGTTTCACAAAAAAAAAAAATACATTTATAGTCTGTCTATCTGTGGGTTAAAGGGTTGACGTGTTACGCTCAATCTGCTCAGTTTTTCACCACAAAACACCAGAACATGGCCAGAAAGAGTAGAACCAGTTCACCTGCTTTTACACTATGATTTGACTTTTAGATGTTCAAAGTTTCAACATATTAAAACGAGAGTTCAGTTCACGTAAATTAATCACCAATCACGTGAAATAAATGATAATCTTCAGAAATGACTTTTTTCAAAGCAACAAAATTACTTGGAGACATTTTGGGATTAAGTGGGTTAAAATCTCCCTAGAAGTTGATGGAGGGGCATTTCAGCGAGCCTTTATTCATATAAAAAAAATCGGATTTATTGAATTCTCCATGTGGTCTATATAAAAAGGGCACTTCATTTAATATAACAGGCTTTTAAAATTCTATATTGGTGCACAATTTCTACTGAAAATATAAGACACAAAAGGCCCTCTTTTCTTGGAAGGCCCCAGGTGTACCTAGTCTAACACCAATGTTGTGTTGTTAATTCAATGAGTTATTATTATTATGAAGATTCTCAGTTTCATCAGTAGAATTTATTGTGGCTTTTTAATGCTTCCAACTTGTGCAACTTTTAAACTTTGACTTTGACCAAATACCTGTGATATGAGCTGCTTACGGCGTGTGCTTCGGGTGGTCATGTGACATGACGTGGCACTGTTTGTAAAGCTCAACCATGATGACAATGAGTTTATAATGATGTCGTCCGTTCGAGTCGATTACGTTTTGTGATGTGTGTTTCTGAGGTTTTGTACAGCTTCTCAGTGATGGGTAGTGAACTTTGAAACAACAACACCTGTGTTTTTTCTAGACTGTTTCATTACGGCAATGCAATTTCCTGTGTTTTTTTGACCCCCTGCTTTCTTTCTTTCTTTCTTTCTTTCTTTCTTTCTTTCTTTCTTTGAGGTTGTAAATTACATTAATCTCCTTGGATTATTATGGAACATAAAGAGCACAGGAGGAAGCCGAGGGGAAATGCTTTCATTTCTGAACAACTCTTTCATTCATTTTAACAACAAGGACTGGAGGAGAACTGCAAGGAGGAGAACAATGTCTTTTCAACTTTGACTCGTTCATTCATTCTATTGTGATTGTGACAATGGACTTTTTGATGGACCTAATGGAAAAACTCTTTTGCATAGCAATGAATGCACCCTGTAAAAATATATTATTAAGCTTTTTGTATTTTTTTTTCTGTTGTTTGTCATTTGCACTAGCTACTTTTTCTCTGATCTGTTTGTGCAGAATGATTCATATGACAAATGAATTTGCATTATTGTATGAATGGATGCTGTAACTGCTGTTTTTATTAAAGTGATTATCTGTTAACTGCGAAGATGCATAATGACTGAGTGGTTTCTTCTTGTGTGGGTTTATAGGGAAAAATGGTAGCACTTTATTTGATGGGCACCTACATAGGCAATCTGGTCTCAGAGCATTTCATATTATTCTGTATGTAAATCCCAGACACTCCATTTAGTATGAGTTGTTACAAATTGCAATTCGTATAATATGTCATGAATTTCCCAAAATGTATGATGTTACGAATTCCAATTTGTTGTTGCTAACTTTAGCTAGGTGGCTAATGCTAACATTAGCTAGCTGGCTAACATTAGCTAGGCTAGGGGTTAAGGGTTAAAGGGTTAAGGTTAGGAGTTAGGTTAAAGGGTTAAGGTTAGGGTTAGGGGAAGGGTTAGCTAACATGCTAAGAATTTGCAAAGTAGCTAATTAGCTAAAATGATGAAGTTATCCATGATGAGAATCGGAACACCCAACCTTTGGGTTGCTAGACGTTCACATTATACGCCCACTCGTCCACCCCGACCAACCACCCTCCTTTCGTTTTTGCCTTATGTAACCTTCAGTCTTATGTAACCGTACCAAACATAACGTATCATACTATTTTGAGTGTCCCAAATTTGCATTTCCTATGTTACATCTAGTGTATGAAACCAGGCTGACATAGAACATCATAACACATTGATTGATTTTATTTGTCAGTAAAAAAAAAAACATATACAGTGCCAGTCAAAAGTTTGGACAAACCTACTCATTCAAGGGTTTTTCTTTATTTTTACTATTTTCTACATTGTAAAATAATAGTCAAGACATCAAAACTATGAAATAACACATTTGGAATCATGTAGTAACCAAAATTGTTAAACAAATCAAAATATATTTTATATTTTATATTCTTCAAATATCCACCCTTTGCCTTGACAGTTTTGCACACTCTTGGCATTCTCTCAACCAGCTTCATGAGGAATGCTTTTCCAACAGTCTTGAAGGAGTTCCCACATATGCTGAGCACTTTCCTTCACTTGGTGGTCCAACTCATCCCAAACCATCTCAACTTGGTTGAGGTCGGGTGATTGTGGAGGCCAGGTCATCTGATGCAGCACTCCATCTCTCTTCTTGTTCAAATAGCCCTTACAGAGCCTGGAGGTGTGTTTTGGGTCATTGTCCTGTTGAAAAACAAATGATAGTCCCACTAAGCGCAAACCAGATGGGATGGCGTACCGCTGCAGAATGCTGTGGTAGCCATGCTGGTTAAGTGTGCCTTGAATTCAAAATAAATCACAGACCGTGTCACCAGCAAAGCACCCCCACACCATCACACCTCGTCCTCCATGCTTCACGGTGGGAACCACACATGCGGAGATCATCCGTTCACCTACTCTGCGTCTCACAAAGACATGGCGGTTGGAACCAAAGATCTCACATTTGGACTCATCAGACCAAAGGTCAGATTTCCACTGGTCTAAGTCTCTTCTTCTAATTGGTGTCCTTTAGTAGTGGTTTCTTTGCAGCAATTCGACCATGAAGGCCTGATTCACACAGTCTCCTCTGAACAGTTGATGTTGAGATGTGTCTGTTACTTGAACTCTGTGAAGCATTTATTTGGGCTGCAATTTCTGAGGCTGGTAACTCTAATTAACTTATCCTCTGCAGCAGAGGTAACTCTGGGTCTTGCTTTCCTGTGGCGGTCCTCATGAGAGACAGTTTCATCATAGCACTTGATGGTTTTTGCAAAGTTCTTGAAATGTTCCGTATTGACTGACCTTCATGTCTTAAAGTAATGATGGACTGTCGTTTCTCTTTCCTTATTTGAGCTGTTATTGCCATAATATGGACTTGGTCTTTTACCAAATAGGGCTATCTTCTGTATACCACCCCTACCTTGTCACAACACAACTGATTGGCTCAAATGCATTAAGAAGGAAATAAATTCCATAAATTAACTTTTAACAAGGCACACCTGTTAATTGAAATGTATTCCAGGTGACTACCTCATGAAGCTGGTTGAGCGAATGCCAAGAGTGTGCAAAGCTTTCATCAAGGCAAAGGGTGGCTACTTTGAAGAATCTCAAATATAAAATATATTTTTGATTTGTTTAACACTTTTCTTTGGTTACTACATGATTTCATATGTGTTATTTCATAGTTTTGATGTCTTCACTATTATTCTACAATGTAAAAAATAGTAAAAATAAAGAAAAACCCTTGAATGAGTAGAATGTGTCCAAACTTTTGACTGGTAGTGTATATACACAATATAAAACGTGGCCGGGATTGCGCAATAAAGTCAGACTTATTTTTTAAAAATAATTTTTTACGTTGATATAGACCTTTTTTGGAATGTAAACAATAACAAACTCATTTAGAACGCCCCACTCTACATCCGGCTAGCTAGCTTCCCCAGAGAACTGTGTCAAGTGTTTACAAGCAGAACATTTAACAAAGTCTACTTATAAAGACAAGGAACAGTGGGGTTACGTGTAGGCTAGTCAGTGTATGGAGAAGTCGGAGGTGGAGCGAGCCAGCCAGACCAACCTGGTCTCAGAGCATTTCGTATTATTTCTTTATGTAAATCCGGGAACACTCCCTTTAGTATGATATGTTACGTTGGGTATGGTATGTATTCATTTGTGGTTGTCCATCACCCATTTCGTATGATATGTTACGAATTACAATTCATATTGTATGTTACCGTTCCTGGTGCAAAAACAATGTGCTATCCCGGAGCTCGAGTAAATTACATTACTAAGCTGCTCCCGAATGAACTACGTCAGGACATGGAAATCGATTCTATCATAGTCCATGTGGGTTTTAATGACATTATGAAGGGCAGCTTTGAACAGTTGAAACTGGATTTTAAAGAACTGATTGACTCTCTGCTAGTGTAACGGTTCTCATATGCTTGGACGACAAAAGGACACAGTGCTGTTCTCTTTCACGGTTTATTCTGTAGACACACACACAACACTGTGTAAACTTCAGAGCAACTGCAAATCCTTCATGAAATCTACATCAAACTCTTTAGCTTTTTTTTAATAAAATAGTTGTAGAAAAGCTAAATGCATATTTACATATATTACATCTATAACAACATGACTACAACTACTCAACTTATAATGACTGCATCTGATGGCCATAACACAGCACCGCAGCACATGGGCTACACGTGTACAGTAACATAACATTGTTCCATAGCCGTTTGGGAGCACGTACCTGCAGACACACACACAACACAATGTGTAAACTAAAGAGCAACTGCAAATCCGTCATGAACTCTGAGTGACATGAAATAAAAAATACATTTTACACTTCACGAGGCGACATTAGCAAGGAAAGTGCAGGACGGACGCTAGCTAGCCTTTAGCGTACAGCAACGTGCTAACTTTTGTAAATGTCCATAAAATTGTAAATACAGGACACAACTCTGTAACACCGTCACATAACATGTCAACATCGATACTGATTATAAAACAATATAGTTTCCAGCCTAACATACATTAGATATCATTTTTAAAAAGTGAAAACACTGGGTGCAGCATGGATCACGATACATACCTCCATCAAAGTTTAACAACTCTTTGGCTGGATCCTGCGTGGTCATGTGCACATGTATGCACAGAGATGCAGTTGCACAAATAATACAGCAGGTGGCTCCACAACTATACAGACTTATACCTGGCTGCTTAATTATAGCAAAACTCAATCAACCAAGAATGTCTATTTCAACCCTGTTACACTAGACACTAATAGAAGGCCCATCATATCCGGCCCTGTGCCCTCTCTGAATCGTGGCATTGAACGCTTTAGCAGGATTGTTTCTCTTCACTGGCTAAGTGATTATTGCAGCTCAATGGGTGTAACTTTTGTTGACCATTTCGATACCTTTTGGGGAAAAAACACGTTTTATAAGGAGGATAGAATCCATCCAAATAATTTGCGTTCCTGGATCCTTTCACAGCATTATAAGGCTGCGTTGAGACAATGACTTATTAATGACCCAAAGCCCAGCTCAGTTAATCTCTATGGGATTGGTGTCCTGTATACGGGACGGTTGAGCTAACGTGCGCTAATGTGATTAGCATGACTGTTGTAAGTAACAGCAAACTTTCCAGGACATAGACATGTCTTATATGGGCAGAAAGCTTAAATTATTGTTAATCTAACTGCACTGTCCAATTTACAGTAGCTATTACAGTGAAAAACGACCATGCTATTGTTTGAGTAGAGTGCACAACAACAAAAAACGTATCACGGCAACTGGTTTGATACATTCACCTCTTGCTCTGATTTGTCATCCTAAGGGTCCCAGAGATAAAATGTAGCATAGTTTTGTTTGATAAAATCAATTTTTATATTCAAATGTAGGAACTGGGTTTTACAGTTTGAACCCCTGCTGTCTCTGGCTCCACATCCACCCCGCCCGGCCATCTAGATGTGTGAAAGTTAGTGTATAAGCTAATGATCCATCATGTATGACATTCCTGTGAGTGTGTAAACTTACATTTTGTATTACCATATCATTACTGTATGTTCTCTATAGTTATGTACTTGAAAATGTATCAATCGACCAATTCAGCACATTTGGGCAGACTTGATACAAAATAGTCCAGTATTGCAATGCTTCACTGGATCAATCCGAAACTTTGCACACACACTGCTGCCATCAGGTGGCCAAAATCTAAACTGCACCTAAACTGCAATATTATATTGTGTCCTTTCTGTTGCATTTCAAACATGATGGAACAAAAAAGAAATAGAAAAAACATATTTTATTTATATTCTCTTTTACCAGATCTAATGTGTTATATTCTCCTACATTCATTTCACATTTCCACAAACTTCAAAGTGTTGCCTTTCAAATGGTATCAAGAATATGCATCTCCTGAGCTACAGGCAGTTAGATTTGGCGAAAAATGAAAAAAAGGGTCCGATCGTTAAGAGGTTAATCCCTAACATTGTGACGCTGAGTTGTCATAATGCTTCAGCAAATGTACATTTTACCAGGGGCGTTGGAAGACACATTGTAAGTAACCTCATTTATGTCCCTCTAACTGCCCTGAATGCCTCTGCTGATCCCACAGCTATTGAATGCAGTAATAATGTGCCTATGAACCAGAGTTATACTGTTAGCACTGAGGCGGTGTACCCTAGTAGGAAGTCCACTGTGTGCAGCTCACCCTGCACTAACATAAATAACATGAGCATGTCTACTTCTGCTAAGCTTCCCAGTAAAGCAATGAAAACAAGTAAGTATCCCAGAAGAAAAGTGCTCAAATATAGCCCACGTTAACATATGTAGCTTAAGAAACAAGGTTCATGAATTCAATAATTTGCTAGTAACAGATGACTATCTCTGAAACTCACTTAGATAATACACGGACGGCAGAGTGAAGGAAAAGCAGCCAACAAGTGCTCAGCATATGTGGGAACTCCTTCAAGACTGTTGGAAAAGCGAATGAGTAGGTGTGTCCAAATTTTTTACTGGTACTGAACCTTTGATGATGCAGTGGTAGCAATACAAGGTTATAACATTTACAGAAAATACAGAAATGTCAATGGTGGAGGTGTTGCTGTTTATATTCAGAACCACATTCCTGTAAAGCTTAGAGAGGATCTCATGTTAAATACTGTTGAAGTAATATGGCTACAGGTTCATCTGCCTCACCTAAAGCCCATTCTGGTGGGAAGCTGCTGTAGACCACCAAGTGCTAACAGTCAGTATCTGGATAACGTGTGAAATCAAATCAAATCAAATGTTATTTGCCACATGCGCTGAATACAACAGGTGTAGACATTACAGTGAAATGCTTACTTACAAGCCCTTAACCAACAATGCAATTTTATAAAGAAAAATGTAAAATAAAAAAGTATTAATTATTTTCAGTTGTTTGTCATATTTATCCATTTTTAAACAAATTCATTGGAATATAAGTTATTAAATATTTATTAAACACACACACACACACACACACACACACACACATTACACATTTCATAACAATTACAATAACTTAACACAATGGCTTTTTTCCAGATTTTTTTTTTTTGGCACAGAGGTCGTAAATGAATCCCACCCCAGTTCAATTTGAGTTTAGCTCGTGAGCCGACCTCCGACCTCTGACAGTGCTGGCACCGTATCTAGTCCCCAAGCGGTAACGGAGAAGAGCTCGTTACAGAACAATCATTCTGCATCCCCTTCTTTTAGGGTGTTTGTAGTGGTTTTGGACCCTGGAACAAGCTTTCTTCAGTGCCACAGCTTTCTTCAGTGCCACAGCTTTCTTCAGTGCCACAGGTTTATTCAGTACCACAGCTTTCTTCAGTGCCACAGGTTTATTCAGTGCCACAGCTTTCTTCAGTGCCACAGCTTTCTTCAGTGCCACAGGTTTCTTTCTCCCTTTGCTTTCTTCCTTCTCTCTAGTTTTTTTGCCTTGTCCTTCAGGACTGTAGCCGTCTCAGCCTTTCTTTTCCTGGGACTCGCCTCCTGCATCCTTGGCCTGGGGGACAACTCCAATATGACCTCTGTAGCTGTTTGTTTTTGTAGAACTGGCAACTTTTAACAAAAAACAAACAAATAAACAACAACAAGAACTCATGAGTATTGGTTCAATAAACAAGTATTTCTAATCACTCTATATGCTACTATATATTTCCTAAAATGAGTGCTGACGTTTTTTCTTACCAACATTCGGAGCAAGGTCACTGGAGACCTGTGGGTGCTGGGTAGGCTGTGGGGTGGAGGCTGTGGCAGATGTTGATGTTGTGGCAGAGGTCATGGTGGGGGTGAAGCCAACAGCTCGAGCCAGACTGGTTGCTTATGGGATACAGATGTGTAAATCTGGGTGCCGCTTCATAAAACCAGTTTACGCGTGCCAACCACCTTTCCCATTCTCTCTGCCACGTCATCCATGATGTAAGTCAGAAAACGGCTCTTTCCATTTCTTGGATATGACTCACCAGGTCACATTCGAAAGAGCCAGTGAAGACTGGTAACCCTCCCAAATAGCTGTGGCCTGTGGTTTTGGCCTGCTTGTCTCGTGGAGCCTCAGGGTCTCGTGGAGCCTCAGGGTCTCGTGGCACATTAAAAGCACAGGCATCTGCCTTAATGCCCTGCCATTTTTCAATAGCATTCATGGCACAACAAAGCGCATCTTCACCATTGCCGCCACATTCATATTTTCTTGTAAACTCTCATCTGAAAATAAAATAAATGAAAAGTATCTTAGGAACGGTGGAGAACTGACCCCTAATCTAACCCCAACCCTAACCCCTATTATAACCCTAACCCCTATTCTAACTCTGACCCTTAACCCTAATCCTAACCCTGCTAACTGGGGGTTAGCTAGCTATGCTAGCAGACATTATCTTATGCTAACTAGCTATGCTAGCAGACATTATCTTATGCTAACTAGCTATGCTAGCAGACATTATCTTATGCTAACTAGCTAGCTAGCATTTATTTCCCCTCAGACTTGGGGGGTGGGCAAACGTACAAAATCAGCAGGGGATCAAATACTTTTTTCCCTCACTGTATTTCTGTTTCTATTTTTTATAAATTTGCAAAAATGTCTAAAAACCTGTTTTATGGGGTATTGTGTGTAGATTTATGAGGGAATAAATGTATTCAACCAATTTTAGAATAAGGCTGTAAAAGTCAAGGGGGGGGGGGGTACCCTACTTTCACCTATTATGCTTATAATTATGCATTTCAATAGATACAATCATTCTATGTACAGTGCATTCGGAAAGTATTCAGACCCCTTGACTTTTACAGCCTTATTCTAAAATTCTGAAGAATCTGAAGGAGGAGCATAAGCTTCACATATGTTTGGGATGAAAGATGGCGCTGCAGTGGATAGCTGCTGTCTTACGGCCCACTGCTATTTTGTGTGTGTTTTTTTACGCTGATCTTAACTTTTTTTTGTACATAACGTCTCCACCATCGTTTCCTATGACATCAGAACAGCGATCACTAACCTCGATTTGGATGAAGATTTCTACCTCAACGAGTCAGCAGCTGTGGACTCCGGACCAAACTCCCTGGAACTTCAAAGTTCTATTGGCGAACATGCAGTCACTGGAGAACAAACTGGACGAGCTCAGTTCGAGACTATCCTATCAACGGGACCCGAAAAACTAATATCCTCCGTTTCTCCGAGTCGTGGCTGAACGGGGACATGGATAATATACATCTGGTTGGTTTTTCTATGCATCGTGAAGACCGCACGGCAGACTCGGGTAAGACAAAGGGAGGAGGATTGTGTCTCTTCGTTAACAGAAGCTGGTGCGCTATCTCTAATGTTAAGGAAGTCTCAAGGTTCTGCTCGCCTGAGTTAAGAGTACCTCATGATAAGCTGCAGACCCACTATTTACCAAGAGAGTTTTCATCTATATTTTTCGTAGCTGTCTATTTACCACCACAAACTGATGCTGGCACTAAGACCGCACTCAACAAGCTTTATAGGGCCATAAGCAAACAAGAAAATGCACATTCAGAGCCGATGTTTCTTGTGGCCGGTGATTTTAGTGTAGGGAAACTGAAATCCGTATTACCTAATTTTTACCAGCATGTCACTTCTGCAACTAGAGGTTACAAAACCTCTCTCCTTTCCCAGATGTTTAGTTCATTTCATTCCGATCTCCTCTGCATTATTGTAGCCTTTTGCTACAGCCTGTCAACTATGCCTCTGCCTATCCCTGTTCTCTCCTCTCCGCACAGGCTACACAAACGCCTCACACCGCGTGGCTGCTGCCTCTCTAACCTGGTGGTCCCTGCACGCACCACACACCTGGAGTTCCAGGTCTCAGGCAGCCTCTGGAACTGCCGTTCTGCTGCCAACAAGGCTGACTTCATCCCAGCCTATGCTACCCTCCAGTCCCTCGACTTTCTGGCGCTGACGGAAACATGGATTACCACTGAAAACACTGCTACTCCTACTGCTCTCTCCTCGTCTGACCATGTGTTCTCGCATACCCCGAGAGCATCTGGTCAGAGGGGTGGTGGCACAGGAATCCTCATCTCTCCCAAGTGGACATTCTCCATTTTTCCCCTAACCCATCTGTCTATCTCCTCATTTGAATTCCATGCTGTCACAGTCACTAGCCCATTTAAGCTTAATATCCTTGTCATCTATCGCCCTCCAGGTTCCCTTGGAGAGTTCATCAATGAGCTTGACGCCTTGATAAGTTCCTTTCCTGAGGATGGCTCACCCCTCACAGTTTTGGGGGATTTCAACCTCCCTACGTCTACATTTTACTCATTTCTCTCTGCCTCCTTCTTTCCACTCCTCTCCTCTTTTGACCTCACCCTCTCACCGTCCCCCCCTACTCACAAGGCAGGCAATACGCTTGACCTCATCTTTACTAGATGCTGCTCTTCTACTAATCTCACTGCAACTCCCCTCCATGTCTCCGGCCACTACTTTGTATCCTTTTCTCTCTCGCTCTCCTCCAACACTACTCACTCTGCCCCTACACAGATGGTAATGCGCCGCCGCAACCTTCGCTCTCTCTCTCCCACTACTCTCTCCTCTTCCATCCTATCATCTCTTCCCTCTGCTCAATCCTTCTCCCTCCAATCTCCTGATTCTGCCTCCTCAACCCTCCTCTCCTCCCTTTCTGCATCCTTTGACTCTCTGTGTCCCCTATCCTCCCGGCCGGCTCGGTCCTCCCCTCCAGCTCCGTGGCTTGATGACTCATTGCGAGCTCACAGAACAGAGCTCCGGGCAGCGGAGCGGAAATGGAAGAAAACTAAACTCCCCGCCGACCTGGCATATTTTCACTCCCTCCTCTCTGCATTTTCTTCATCTGTTTCTGCTGCTAAGGCCACTTTCTACCACTCTAAATTCCAAGCATCTGCCTCTAACCCTAGGAAGCTCTTTGCCACATTCTCCTCCCTGCTGAATCCCCCCCCCCCCCCCCCCCTCCTCTCTCTAAGTGGATGACTTTGTCAACCACTTTGAAAAGAAGGTTGACGACATCCGATCCTCGTTTGTTAAGTCTAATGACACTGCTGGTCCTGCTCACACTGCCCTACCCTATGCTTTGACTTCTTTCTCCCCTCTCTCTCCAGATAAAATCTTGCGACTTGTGACTGCAGGCCGCCCAACAACCTGCCCGCTTGACCCCATCCCCTCCTCTCTTCTCCAGACCATCTCCGGTGACCTTCTCCCCTACCTCACCTCGCTGATCAACTCATCCTTGACCGATGGCTATGTCCCTTCCGTCTTCAAGAGAGCGAGAGTTGCACCCCTTCTCAAAAAACCAACACTCGATCCCACTGATGTCAACAACTACAGACCAGTATCCCTTCTTTCTTTTCTTTCCAAAACTATTGAGCGTGCCGTCTTTAGCCAACTCTCTTGCTATCTCTCTCAGAATGACCTTCTTGATCCAAACCAGTCAGGTTTCAGGACTGGTCATTCAACTGAGACTGCTCTTCTCTGTGTCACGGAGGCTCTCCGCACTGCTAAAGCTAACTCTCTCTCCTCTGCTCTTGTCCTTCTAGACCTGTCTGCTGCCTTTGATACTGTGAACCATCAGATCCTCCTCTCCACCCTCTCCGAGCTGGGCATCTCCGGCGCGGCTCACTCCTGGATTGCGTCCTACCTGACCGGTCACTCCTACCAAGTGGCGTGGCGAGAAGCTGTCTCCGCACCACGTGCTCTCACCACTGGTGTCCCCCAGGGCTCAGTTCTAGGCCCTCTCCTATTCTCCCTATACACCAAGTCACTTGGCTCTGTCATATCCTCACATGGCCTCTCCTATCATTGCTACGCTGACGATACACAACTAATCTTCTCCTTTCCCCCTTCTGATAACCAGGTGGCGAATCGCATCTCTGCATGTCTGGCAGACATATCAGTATGGATGACGGATCACCACCTCAAGCTGAACCTTGGCAAGACGGAGCTGCTCTTCCTCCCGGGGAAGGACTGCCCGTTCCATGATCTCGCCATCACGGTTGACAACTCCGTTGTGTCCTCCTCCCAGAGTGCGAAGAGCCTTGGCGTGACCCTGGACAACACCCTGTCGTTCTCCGCTAACATCAAGGCGGTGACCCGATCCTGCAGGTTCATGCTCTACAACATTCGGAGAGTACGACCCTGCCTTACACAGGAAGCGGCACAGGTCCTAATCCAGGCACTTGTCATCTCCCGTCTGGATTACTGCAACTCGCTGTTGGCCGGGCTCCCTGCCTGTGCCATTAAACCCCTACAACTCATCCAGAATGCCGCAGCCCGTCTGGTGTTCAACCTTCCCAAGTTCTCTCACGTCACCCCGCTCCTCCGCACACTCCACTGGCTTCCAGTTGAAGCTCGCATCTGTTACAAGACCATGGTGCTTGCCTATGGAGCTGTGAGGGGAACGGCACCTCTGTACCTTCAGGCTCTGATCAGTCCCTACACCCAAACGAGGGCATTGCGTTCATCCACCTCTGGCCTGCTGGCTCCCCTTCCTCTGCGGAAGCATAGTTCCCGCTCAGCCCAGTCAAAACTGTTCGCTGCTCTGGCACCCCAATGGTGGAACAAGTTCCTTCACGACGCCAGGACAGCGGAGTCACTCACCACCTTCCGGAGACATTTGAAACCCCACCTCTTTAAGGAATACCTGGGATAGGATAAAGTCATCCTTCTACCCCCCCCCCCCCCCCCCCCTTAATAAAAAAAACAATGTTTTTGTAAAGTGGTTAACCCACTGGCTACAGGGTGAATGCACCAATTTGTAAGTCGCTCTGGATAAGAGCGTCTGCTAAATGACGTAAATGTAAATGTAAATGTAAAACTCTAGATCACCTTTACTCCACACACACAGACAACCTGGGACCATCCCTACGGTGAAGCATGGATTTTTTTCAGCGGCAGGGACTGGGAGACTAGTCAGGATCGTGGGAAAGATGAACGGAGCAAAGAGATCCTTGATGAAAACCTGCTCCAGAGCGCTCAGGACCTCAGACTGGGGCAAAGGTTTACCTTCCAACAGGACAACGACCCTAAGTACACAGCTAAGGCAACGCAGGAGTGGCTTTGGGACAAGTCTCTGAAAGTCCTTGAATGGCCCAGCCAGAGCCCAGACTTGAACCCGATCGAACATCTCTGGGGAGACCTGAAAATAGCTGTGCAGCGACGCTCCACATCTAACCTGACAGAGCTTGAGAGGATCTGCGGAGAAGAGTGGGAGAAACTCCCAAATACAGGTGTGCCAAGCTTGTAGCGTCATACCCAAGAAGACTCGAGCCTGTAATCGCTGCCAAAGGTGCTTCAACAAAGTACTGAGTAAAGGGTCTTAATACTTATGTAAATGTGATATTTAAATTTTTTATTTGTAATGAATTTGCTAAAATGTCTAAACTTTTTTGCTTTGTCATTATGGGGTATTGTGTGTAGATTAAATAGAAAAAAATGTTTTAATCCATTTTAGAATACGGTTGTAACGTAACAAAATGTGAAAAAAGTCAAGGGGTCTGAATACTTTCCGAATGAGACAGCCTATAGGGAGGAGGTCAGAGACCTGGCCGTGTGGTGCCAGGATAACAACCTCTCCCTCAACGTGATCAAGACAAAGGAGATGATTGTGGACTACAGGAAAAAAAGAGGACTGAGCACGCCCCCATTCTCATCGACAGGGCTGTAATGAAACAGGTTGAGAGCTTCAAGTTCCTTGGTGTCCACATCACCAACGAACTATCATGGTCCAGACACACCAAGACAGTCGTGAAGAGGGCACGACAAAGCCTATTCCCCCTCAGGAGACTGAAAAGATTTAGCATGGGTCCTCAGATCCTCAAAAAATTCTACAGCTGCACCATCGAGAGCATCCTGACTGGTTGCATCACCGCCTGGTATGGCAACTGCTTGGCCTCCGACCGCAAGGCACTACAGAGGGTAGTGCGTACAGCCCAGTATGTATTCGGCGCATGTGGCGCAGTGGTCTAAGGCACTGCATCGCAGTGCTAACTGTGCCACTAGAGATCCTGGTTCGAATCCAGGCTCTGTCGTAGCCGGCCGCGACCGGGAGACATGGGGTGGCGCACAATTGGCCCAGCGTCGTCCAAGGTAGGGGAGGGTTTGGCCGGCAGGGATGGCGTTTGCAATGCCAGGGTTGTGGGTTCGATTCCCATGGGGGGCCAGTATGAAAA